>NC_041386.1:174824006-174869733 GCF_002162155.2 Triticum dicoccoides | reverse complement strand
ATATATATATATATATATATATATATATATATATATATATATATATATATATATATATATATATATATATATATATATATATATATATAACAAGAATGCAATAATAGTTGTAATGTCATGCATTGTTTATTGAAAAATTGCATTAAAGCAGAGTGATACAGATAGTGCGATAAGCAAAAGAGTAGGACTATGTCCCTTCCAAGGACGAGCTGAGGAATGATATAAAATCTGTAATCAACCTGGGAATTCCATTGTATAACGTAGTTGTCTGCCTCCTTGGTTGCTGTATCATGTGTTCGGCAATAGAGCTGCCGGACAGTGTTTCCAGAGATTAAAGTCCTGAAAGGAAAAGAAAAATAACCAAACGGGAAGCCCCTAGTGTGGTTTAGGCCGCGTTTTGGGGCGTGCCACAGTTGTGCCCCCCCTCCCCACCTGTGCCCATGGTATTTTTAATGTGTAATTATGTACGCGCGGCACGAGTATCACCGTTGGGCTGGGATTGGGGTGGCCGTCGTATTGCTATGCGAGCTTAGATCGCGCCAGGCGGTCTATTTGCCGATTTCCCCGAGCGCGCTTGAAGGTGTCCGGGCTTTGAAATGCTGAACTGGTAGATTGCCTTGAGAGGCTGCTTTGCGCTTCTGCTGCGAGGGCCGCAGTGTGCTCCTCTGTTCGAAGAGAGCGCTCTGTGTTTCCATTGACTGTAATAACTCCGCGAGGTCCTGGCATCTTGAGCTTGAGGTATGCATAATGCGGTACCGCATTGAATCTAGCAAATGTGGTTTGTCCAAGCAGCGCGTGATAGCCACTGCGGAACGGGACTATATCGAAGATTAACTCTTCGCTTCGGAAGTTATCCGGGGATCCGAAGACCACTTCCAGTGTAATTGAGCCTATGCAATGGGCCTCTACGCCTGGAATGACGCCCTTAAAGATCGTTTTTGTGGGTTTGATCCTTGAGGGGTCTATACCCATTTTGCGCACTGTGTCCTGATAAAGCAGGTTCAGGCTGCTGCCGCCGTCCATAAGGACTCGAGTGAGGTGAAATCCGTCGATGATTGGGTCTAGGACCAGTGCGGCGAATCCGCCATGACGGATACTAGTGGGGTGGTCCCTGCGATCGAAGGTGATCGGACAGGAGGACCAAGGGTTGAACTTTGGGGCGACTGGCTCCAATGCATATACCTCCTTGAGCGCACGCTTCCGCTCCCTCTTGGGGATGTGGGTTGCGTATATCATGTTCACCGTTTGCACTTGCGGGGGAAACCTCTTCTGTCCTCCAGTGTGCGGCTGCCGGGGTTCTTCCTCGTCATCGCTATGCGGCCCCTTGTCCTTGTTTTTGGCAATTAACTTGTCGGCCTGCTTGAACACCCAACAATCCCTGTTGGTGTGATTGGCTGGCTTGTCTAGGGTGCCGTGTATTTGACACGAGCAATCGAGTATGCGGTCCAAGCTGGACGGACCTGGAGTACTTTGTTTAAATGGCTTTTTCCGCTGACCGGGTTTAGAGCCTTTGAATCCGGCGTTGACTGTCGTATCCTCAGTATTTTCGCTGTGAATGCGGCGCTTATGCTTGTTGCAACGTGACCTGCTATTGCCGTCCTTGGTATCTGAGGTACCATGGTTCTTTGATACCAGCCAGTTGTCTTCTCCCGCACAAAAGCGGGTCATGAGCGTTGTGAGGGCTGCCATAGATTTCGGCTTTTCCTGACCAAGGTGCCGGGCTAGCCACTCATCTCGGATGTTGTGCTTGAAAGCTGCTAAGGCCTCCGCATCCGGACAGTCGACGATTTGATTTTTCTTTGTGAGGAATCGAGTCCAGAATTGCCTGGCCGACTCTTCTGGCTGCTGAATTATGTGGCTTAGATCATCGGCGTCTGGTGGTCGCACATAAGTGCCCTGAAAGTTGTCGAGGAATGCGGCTTCCAGATCTTTCCAACAACTAATGGAGTCCGTTGGCAAGCTATTAAGCCAATGCCGCGCTGGTCCTTTGAGCTTTAGTGGGAGGTATTTGATGGCATGTAAGTCATCACCGCGGGCCATGTGGATGTGGAGGAGGAAGTCCTCAATCCATACTGCAGGATCTGTTGTGCCGTCGTATGATTCAATGTTTACAAGTTTGAAACCTTTTGGGAATTGATGTTCCATTACTTCGTCTGTGAAGCATAAGGGGTGTGCGGCGCCTCTGTATTGGGCTATATCGCGACACAGCTCGAATGGGTCTTGCCCGCTGTGTTCGGCCCGGACGGATTTGCTTTTACTATATCCGGCATGACGTTTACCGTCTCACAGAGTGGTGCGCCCTCGTGATCCGTAGATCGATCTTGAATGCTTTGCTTTGTCCTCCAATATGTATCGCAGGTCTGGCGTATCTCCCCATGCCTTTTTATTTGAATGGCGTTGGGGTGGAGGCTGAGCTTTTGGCTAGAATGTCTCTCTATCGTGGCCACGAGGTGGCCGATCAGCCATATCATACGCTTCTTCCTCTAGTCAGGGTAGTAACCTGCGCCTTGGGTAACTCTCGGAGGGGCGCTCGAGTTTATAGTTCTCGGCTGCGAGGACTTCAGTCCATTTGTCAGCTAGCAGATCTTGATCAGCTTGAAGCTGTTGGTGCTTTTTCTTCAGGCTATTTGCCGTGGCCATAAGCCGGCTCTTGAAGCGCTCTTGTTCGACGGGACCCTCTGGGACGGCGAATTCATCGTCATCGAGGCTTGCCTCGTCTTCGGAGGGGGCATGTAATTGTCATCCTCCTTCTCTCCGCCAGCCGCTATCTTAGGAGAGCTGGCCCCTTCATCCTCCTACTCTAAATCTTGCTGGAGGGGATTGTTGTTGTCTTCGGTGCTATCCGAAGTGTTATTATCTCCTGTGCCGGTATCACCACTTTTTCTTTGGCGGGACTTAGAGCGGCGCCGCTGACGTCGGCGCTTGGGTTGCTTCTTGGAGGGGTCATCCTTTGCTATCTCGTCGCCATAGCCCTCGTTGGGCGTATCCACCATGTATATGTCATATGACGAGGTGGCTTTCCAGTGCCCTATAGGCGCTGGTTCGTGTTCGTCTCCTACATCGTCGTCCATACCGTCGATGTCTTCGGAGTTGTAGTCGAGCATGTCGGTTAAATCATCGACAGTGGCTACAAAGTGGGTAGTGGGTGGGCGTCGAATTTCTTCGTCTTCCGCATCCCAATCCTGTTGGCCATGATCCGGCCAGGGCTCTCCTGACAAAGAGAGAGTCCTTAGTGAATTCAGAATGTCGCCGAGGGGCGAGTGCTGAAAGATATCCACGGCGGTGAATTCCATGATCGGCGCCCAATCGGATTCGATTGGCAGGGGCGCGGATGGTTCGGAGTCCGGGAAAGAGTCCAGCACCTTGGAGTCACGGGCTGCGCAGAGGTTTATGCTGGTGTTTGGCTCGATCGCCGTCGAGACTGCAGCCCCTAAGGTGGTGTCTAGCCACCCGTCCTCGATTGGCGCAGTTTGCTTCGAGCTAAGGGTCGGAGCAGATGCGGGCGCGGCCTCTGGGGTACTGTTCAGCGGCAGAGCTAGGTCATACCCATCGCGACAGGGGGGCGCGCCCGGCTGTGGCTCGAATCCGTCGAAGATCAAGTCTCCGCAGATGTCGGCCGTGTAGTTCAAACTTCCAAATCTGACCTGATGGCCAGGGGCGTAGTTTTCAATCTGCTCCAGATGGCCAAGCGAATTAGCCCACACTGCAAAGCCGCCGAATACGAAGATCTGTCCGGGGAGAAAAGTCTCACCTTGGACCGCATCGCTATCGATGATAATAGGAGCCATCAAGCCTAACGGTGACAACACAGAGGAACTCTCAATGAAAGCACCAATGTCGGTGTCAAAACCGGCGGATCTCGGGTAGGGGGTCCCGAACTGTGCGTCTAGGCCGGATGGTAACAGGAGGCAAGGGACACGAAGGTTTACCCAGGTTCGGGCCCTCTTGATGGAGGTAAAACCCTACATCCTGCTTGATTAATATTGATGATATGGGTGTTACAAGAGTAGATCTAACACGAGATCAGAGAGGCTAAACCCTAGAAGCTAGCCTATGGTATGATTGTATGTTGTGATTGTTGTCCTACGGACTAAAACCCTTCGGTTTATATAGACACCGGAGATGATTAGGGTTACACAAGGTCGGTTACAAAGGAGGAGATACCCATATACATATTGCCTAGCTTGCCTTCCACGCCAAGTAGAGTCACATCCGGACACGAGACAAAGTCTTCAATCTTGTATCTTCATAGTCTAACAGTCCGACCAATGGAGATAGTCCGGCTGTCCGGAGACCCCCTAATACAGGACTCCCTCAACGGGTCTGCAACATTCAGATCCGTATGTATCTTGCAAATCTCTATGTCTCCCTCCTTGACTTGATCACGACTAGAATTGAAGCGTCTCTTGATGTGTTTGGTTCTCTTGTGAAATCTGGATTCCTTCGCCAAGGCAATTGCTCCAGTATTGTCACAAAAGATTTCCATTAGACCCGATGCACTAGGTATTACACCTAGATCGGATATGAACTCCTTCATCCAGACTCCTTCATTTGCTGCTTCCAAAGCAGCTATGTATTCTGCTTCACACGTAGATCCTGCCATGACGCTCTGCTTGGAACTGTACCAACTTACAGCTCCACCATTCAAAATAAACATGTATCCAGTTTGCGACTTAGAGTCATCCGGATCAGTGTCAAAGCTTGTGTCGACGTAACCATTTACGACAAGCTCTTTGTCACCCCCATAAACGAGAAACATATCCTTAGTCCTTTTCAGGTATTTCAGGATGTTCTTGACTGCTGTGCAGTGATCCACTCCTGGATTACTTTGGTACCTCCCTGCTAAACTTATAGCAAGGCACACATCAGGTATGGTACGCAGCATTGCATACATGATAGAACCCTTGGCTGAGACATAGGGAATGACTTCCATTTTCTCTCTCTCTTCTGAAGTGGTCGGGAATTGAGTCTGGCTCAACTTCACACCTTGTAATACATGCAAGAACCCTTTCTTTGACTGATCCATTTTGAACTTCTTCAAAACTTTATCGGCATGTGCTTTGTGAAAGTGCAATTAAGCGTCTTGATCTATCTCTATAGATCTTGATGCCCAATATATAAGTAGCTTCATCGAGTTCTTTCATTGAAAAATTCTTATTCTAGTATCCTTTTATGCTAGCCAGAAATTATTTATTCTTTTCAATCAACAATGTGTCATCCACATATAATATTAGAAATGCTACAGAGTTCCCACTCACTTTCTTGTAAATAGAGGCTTCTCCAAAAGTCTGCATAAAACCATATGCTTTGATCACACTATCAAAGCGTATATTCCAACTCTGAGAGGCTTGCACCAGTCCATAAATGGATCGTTGGAGCTTGCACAATTTGTTAACACCTTTAGGATCGACAAAACCTTCTGGTTGCATCATATACAACTCTTCTTTAAGATATCCATTAAGGAATGCAGTTTTGACATCCATCTGCCAAATTTCATAATCATAAAATGCGGAAATTTCTAACATGATTCGGACAGACTTAAGCATCGCTATGGGTGAGAAGGTCTCATCATAGTCAACTCCTTGAACTTGTCGAAAACCTTTTGCAACAAGTCGAGATTTGTAGACAGTAACATTACCGTCAACATCAATCTTCTTCTTGAAGATCCATTAATTCTCTATGGCTCGCCGATCATCGGGAAAGTCAACCAAAGTCCAAACTTTGTTCTCATACATGGATTTCATCTCAGATTTCATGGCCTCAAACCATTTTGCGGAATTTGGGCTCATCATCGCTTCCTCATAGTTTGTAGATTCGTCATGGTCAAGTAACATGACCTTCAGAACAGGATTACCGTACCACTGTGGTGCGGACCGTACTCTAGTTGACCTACGAGGTTTGGTAGTAACTTGATCTGAAGTTTGATGATCATCATCACTAGCTTCCTCACTAATTGGTGTAGGAATCACTGGAACTGATTTCTGTGATGAACTACTTTCCAATTCAGGAGAAGGTACAATTACCTCATCAAGTTCTACTTTCCTCCCACTCCCTTCTTTCGAGAGAAACTCCTTCTCTAGAAAGGATCCATTCTTAGCAACAAATATCTTGCCTTCGGATTTGTGATAGAAGGTGTACCCAACAGTCTCCTTTGGATATCCTATGAAGACACATTTCTCTGATTTGGGTTCGAGCTTATCAAGTTAAAGCTTTCTCACATAAGCATCGCAGCCCCAAACTTTAAAAAACGACAACTTAGGTTTCTTGGCAAATCACAGTTCATATGGTGTCGTCTCAACGGATTTAGATGGTGCCCTATTTAACGTGAATGCAGTCGTCTCTAAAGCATAACTCCAAAACAATAGTGGTAAATCGATAAGAGACATCATAGATCGCACCATATCTAACAAAGTACGGTTACGGCGTTCTGACACAGCATTACGCTTGGTGTTCCAGGTGGCGTGAGTTGTGAAACTATTCCACATTTTTTCGAATGAAGACCAAACTCGTAACTCAAATATTCTCCTCCACGATCAGATCATAGAAACTTTATTTTCTTGTTACGATAATTTTCCACTTCACTTTGAAATTCTTTAAACTTTTCAAATGTTTCATACTTATGTTTCATTAAGTAGATATACCCATATCTGCTCAAATCATCTATGAAGGTTAGAAAATAACGATACCTGCAGTGAGCCTCAATACTCATCTGACCGCATACATCAGTATGTATTATTTCCAACAAGCCAGTTGCTCGCTCAGTTGTTCTGGAGAATGGAGTCTTAGTCATCTTGCCCATGAGGCATGGTTCGCAAGCATCAAGTGATTCCTAATCAAGTGATTCCTAAAGCCCATCAGCATGGAGTTTCTTCATGCGCTTTATACCAATATGACCTAAACGGCAGTGCCACAAATAAGTTGCACTATCATTATTAACTTTGCATCTTTTGGCTTCAATATTATGAATATGTGTATCACTACAATCGAGATTTAACAAAAATAGACCACTCATCAAGGGTGCATGACCATAAAAGATATTACCCATATAAATAGAACAACCATTATTGTCTGATTTAAATGAATAACCGTGTTGCATCAAAAAAGATCCAGATATAATGTTCATGCTCAACGCTGGCACCAAATAACAATTACTTAGGTCGAAAACTAATCCTGGCGGTAGATGTAGAGGTAGTGTGCCAACGGCGATCACTTCGACTTTGGAACCATTTCCCACACGCATCGTCACCTCGTCCTTAGCCAATCTTCCTTTAATCCGTAGCCCCTGTTCCGATTTACAAATATGAGCAACAGAACTAGTATCAAATAGCCAGGTGCTACTACGAGCATTAGTAAGGTACACATCAATAACATGTATATCAAATATACCTTTCACTTTGCCATCCTTCTTATCCGCCAAATACTTGGGGCAGTTCCTCTTCCGGTGACCAGTCCGTTTGCAGTAGAAGTACTCAGTTTCAGGCTTATGTACAGACTTGGGCTTCTTCCCTTGAGCAACAACTGTCTTGCTGTTCTTCTTGAAGTTCCCCTGCTTCCCTTTGCCCTTTTTCTTAAAACTAGTGGTATTTTTCACCATTAACACTTGATGCTCCTTCTTGATTTCTACATCCGCAGCCTTTAGCATCGCGAAGAGCTCAAGAATTGTCTTTTCCATCCCTTGCATACTATAGTTCATCACGAAGCCTTTATAGCTTGGGGGCAGTGATTGAAGAACTCTGTCAATGACACCTTCATCAGGAAGATTAACTCCCAGCTGAGTCAAGTGATTATGGTACCCAGACATTGTGAGTATGTGTTCACTGACAGAACTATTCTCTTCCATTTTGCAGTTGTAGAACTTGTTGGAGACTTCATATCTCTCAACTCGGGCATTTGCTTGAAATATTAACTTCAACCCCTGGAACATCTCATATGCTCCATGACATTCAAAACGTCTTTGAAGTCCCGATTCTAAGCCATAAAGCATGGCACACTGAACTATCGAGTAGTCATCAGCTTTGCTCTGCCAGACGTTCATAACATCTGGAGTTGCTCCTACAGCGGGTCTTGCACCTAGCGGTGCTTCCAACACGAAATTCTTCTGTGCAGCAATGAGGATAATCCTCAAGTTACGGACCCAGTCCGTGTAGTTGCTACTATCATCTTTCAACTTAGCTTTCTCTAGGAATGCATTAAAATTCAAGGGAACGGTAGCACGGGCCATTGATCTACAACAACATAGATATGGAAAAACTATCAGGTACTAAGTTCATGATAAATTAAAGTTCAATTAATCATATTACTAAAGAACTCCCACTTAGATAGACATCCCTCTAGTCATCTAAATGATCACGTGATCCATATCAACTAAACCATGTCTGATCATCACATGAGATGGAGTAGTTTTCAATGGTGAAAATCTCTATGTTGATCATATCTACTATATGATTCATGTTCGACCTTTCGGTCTCAGTGTTCCGAGGCCATATCTGCATATGCTAGGCTCGTCAAGTTTAACCCGAGTATTCTGCATGTGCAAAACTGGCTTGTACCCGTTGTATGTGAACGTAGAGCTTATCACACCCGATCATCACGTGGTGTCTTAGCACGACGAACTGTAGCAACGGTGCATACTCAGGGAGAACACTTGTACCTTGAAATTTAGTGAGGGGTCATCTTATAATGCTACCGCCGTACTAAGCAAAATAAGATGCATAAAAGATAAACATCACATGCAATCAAAATATGTGACATGATATGGCCATCATCATCTTGTGCCTTTGATCTCCATCTCCAAAGCACCGTCATGATCTCCATCGTCACTGGCTTGACATCTTGATCTCCATCGTAGCATCGTTGTCGTCTCACCAACTATTGCTTCTACAACTATCGCTACCGCTTAGTGATAAAGTAAAGCAATTACATGGCGGTTGCATTTCATACAATAAAGCGACAACCATACGGCTCCTGCCAGTTATAACTATTACAGCAGACTAAGGCATAGCCTAGTGGTGGGAAGGGGCTGATGCTTTCCCACCCACCCAGGTTCAAGGCATGGTACTTGCAATTTGGGTTTATTGCACCAATTATACTGTAAGGGGTTCCCTTACAGTCTTTCTATCAAAAAAACGATAACTATTACAAAACATGATCATCTCATACAACAATTTATATCTCATCACGTCTTGACCATATCACATCACAACATGCCCTACAAAAACAAGTTAGACATCCTCTACTTTGTTGTTGCAAGTTTTACGTGGCTGCTATGGGCTTCTAGCAAGAACCATTCTTACCTACTCATCAAAAACCACAATGATTTTTCGTCAAGTGTGCTATTTTAACCTTCAACAAGGACCGGCCGTAGTCAAACTCGATTCAACTAAAGTTGGAGAAACAGACACCCGCCAGCCACCTGTGTGCAAAGCACGTCGGTAGAACCAATCTCATGAACGCAGTCATGTAATGTCGGTCCAGGCCGCTTCATCCAACAATACCGCCGAATCAAAGTAGGACATTGGTGGTAAGCAGCATGACTATTATCGCCCACAACTCTTTGTGTTCTACTCATGCATATTATCTACGCATAGACCTGACTCGGATGCCACTGTTGGGGAACGTACCATGCAATTTGAATTTTTTTTCCTACGATCACGCATATCTAGGAGATGCATAGAAACGAGAGGAAGGGAGTGTGTCCACGTAAGCTCGTAGACCGAAAGTGGAAGCGTTACGTTAACGCGGTTGACGCGGTTGACGTTGTCGAACGTCTTCACGATCCAACCGATCCAAGTACCGAACATACGGCACCTCCGTGTTCAGCACACGTTCAGCTCGATGACGTCCCTCGAGCTCTTGATCCAGTAAAGGGTCGAGGGGGAGTTTCGACAGCACGACGGCGTGGTGACGGTGACGGTGATGTGATCCGCGGAGGGCTTCGCCTAAGCACTACGACGCTATGACCGGAGGAGTAAACTATGGAGGGGGGCACCTCACATGGCTAAGAGAAATCTTGGTGTGCCATTGGGGTGCCCTCCGCCCCCATATATAAAGGGGGAGGAGGAGGTGTCCAGCCAAAGGGGGGGCGCCAAGGGGGGGAGTCCTACTTGGACTCCCAGTCCAAGTAGGATTCGGCCCCCCTTCCTTCCAATGGAGAGGGGAAAGGGGAAAGGAGGGAGAAGGAGAAGGAAAGAGGGGGGCCGCGCCCCCTCCCCTTGTCCAATTCGGATTGGGCAAGGGGGGCGCGCGCCTCCTCCCGTGGCCTGCCTCCTCTCCTCCACTATGGCCCATTAGGCCCATTAACTTTCCCGAGGGGTTCCGGTAGCCTCCCGGTACTCCGAAAAATCCCCAAACCTTATCAGAACCATTTCGGTGTCCGTATATAACCTTCCAGTATATCAATATTTACCTCCTGACCATTTTGAGATTCCTCGTCATGTCCGTGATCTCATCCGGGACTCCGAACAAACTTCGGTCACCAAAACACATAACTCATAATACAAATCGTCATTGAACGTTGAGCGTGCGGACCCTACGGGTTCGAGAACTATGTAGACATGACCGAGAAACATCTCCGATCAATAACCAATAGCAGAACCTGGATGCTGATATTGGCTCCTACATATTCTATGAAGATCTTTATCGGTCAAAACGCATAACAACATACGTTGTTCCCTTTGTCATCAGTATGTTACTTGCCCGAGATTCGATCATCGGTATTATTATACCTAGTTCAATCTCGTTGCCTGCAAGTATCTCTACTCGTTGTGCAATGCATAATCCCGCAACTAACTCATTAGTTACAATGCTTGCAAGGCTTATAGTGAGGTGCATTACCGAGAGGGCCCAGCGATACCTCTCCGATACTCGGAGTGACAAATCCTAATCTCGATCTATGCCAACTCAACAAACACCTTCGGAGACACCTGTAGAGCATCTTTATAATCACCCAGTTACTTTGTGGTGTTTGATAGCACACAAGGTGTTTCTCCGGTATTCGTGAATTGCATAATCTCATAGTCAGAGGAATACGTATAAGCCATGAAGAAAGCAATAGCAATAAAACTAAATGATCATTATGCTAAGCTAACGGATGGGTCTTGTCCATCACATCATTCTCTAATGATGTGATCTCGTTCATCAAATGACAACACATGTCTATGATCAGGAAACTTAACCATCTTTGATCAACGAGCTAGTCAAGTAGAGGCATACTAGGGACACTTTGTTTGTCTATGTATTCACACATGCATTAAGTTTCCGGTTAATACAATTCTAGCAAGAATAATAAAAATTTATGATGATATAAGGAAATATAAATAACAACTTTATTATTGCCTCTAGGGCATATTTCCTTCACTCCATGGTATAAATTGATGATTGTTTCTTCAAATGTACACTACAGATTTGATACTACTAGTAGAAATTGGTTGTTTAATGATTGACACTGGATAGGTTTGATAGCAGATTTATGACTATTGGCTCTATTTTTGTATAATAAAAAATTGATGGATTTTTCAAGCTTCTTGTAGAATAGTTTTAGTTGTGTGTTATCATGTATGGTGTATGTGTGCATGAAATCATGATCATGGGTTGTGTTTTGGAATAAGCTGGCAATCATTTTTTATGTGACTATGTTGGCATAAATAGTTCTCCAATTGTTTGCCATCGATATTTGGTGCAAGAGAAAGAGAAGTTCTACACTGTACATTGTTTGATGTGGCTATTTATAAAGCTTTTGCATTTGCTACTTCTTGCAAGATTCTCTTTTTTTGTCTATACCTATATGTTGCATTGATATAGAACACTAAATTCATATATAATCATACAATTAAACAATGCTATGATATATACTTAACCATCACGTGACAAGTTTTTAATAATGCATATAATGTGATGTTTACACCTACTCGACATATTATTCCAACGGGCTACGATTAATCAACCCGCATAAAAAGAGCCTAGGCATAATTGGCTCGTTCTTTAGGCCTGGATATAGCCTTTCGCTTCTCTTGTTTTTTCTATATTGGTTTTTGCTTGCTCTGCTTAAGTGCCGAATGTGTGCTTGGCTTCTTGCAGCATGCAATGATCAGAGAGGAATGACAGGTGCAACAAAGGGGTAGCGGCAGTCGGTAGGCTCACACTAGGACTTAAGTTAGTTGGTCGGATACCATGGTATTAGATATCCTGCTGCTATAATAGCTTACAATTTTTTTTTGTGATGACTTATATTTTTGTAGTTGTATTAGTGGGTAACCATCATGTGAAGGGTTACTTATATTTGTGTTGTTTCCCTGACAAGCTTTCGAGTGAGGAACTGTTATATGGGGTTCATATAAGGGAGATACACATGGTCTTCTTACAATATCCATTCTTTTCTCAGTATCTTTGGCATATACCAAAAGATCTGACAACTTTAAGTCATTTGCTTTGGCGTTCGTGATACTTTCTTTGGCGCTCATGATATTTTAGAGGACTTATTTTTTTTGATAGTTGTCTTTGTTACTCCCCCGTTAATAAAATATGGACAACGCCTACAACAAGCTGATTTGTCATTGGTGCCTCTGCTTTGCTTGGTAGCTCCACATCCAATATTTGTTTCTTTGATGTTTGTCATCGACATTTATTTTCCAGAAGCCACGTTGATCTAAGAAAGTTATAAGTAGTCCGGTACTAATAATTTTGTATGTATGTACATGTGCACTCACCCCTTCTCTATACATTTGTTTCAAAGGCAGGTATTACTGTAAGATTTTGTTTCTTTGCTCCATACAAAAACTGCAAGTGTTGTTCTTGGTATTTCCCTTTGCCTACCCCCCTACACACACTCATTTGTTTTTCCTTTGCCTAAATATACTACAGACCACTATGTATGCAGCGGTGATTGTTTGATGTAATATTTATTCCTTCTATCAATGGAACCAATAGCTCTACGGTTGGGTTTAAGAAAAATCTGTGTTGGAGCTCAGTTCTTCCATGTGTCAGATATTTACATTTATGAATAAACTTCAGATGAGAGGCATTTATAATGCTTTCTATATTCCAGTGCCAATTATTCATGCATGCAACACTTCTTGAATTTTTATATACTCTCTTATGTATGCAAGTTATGTATAAAGTGTTTTTATTTGTGTTCTCTTTTTTCATGCGAGTTCTCTTGGATCCAGAGATAAAGCGGATCAGAGAGAATGTTTGGCTTACACGAAAGGGGTTGGAAACCATATGACTGATTGTGCTCGATGCGTACCTATCAATGTCTGGGAATATTTTTATTGTTCCAGCGAAATGAATTGGTTCTTGAATTATAATTGAAATAGACAATGTTCCACTTGACTTTTTGTGATCCGTAACATAGCACGGACATCTTACTAGTATGACTACAAGAATTTTAAACCCTACCGCAACAAAGTCATGCACAATCATGGGACAAAGTCGCCCAGCGATCCGTGGTACACCATACAAGAGTCATTGAACAAGTACTGCAGCCACCACAAACACCTAATTGGTTGATAACCAAATGGTGCGTAAATCGGTGAGCAAGTTAGTTGTTCTACGTGCTGGTCATTGGCCGGATATGCAATTTGTTGGACGGATTTGCTCTATGTGTTGGTCATTTGACCGAATATGCACCTTGTTGACAATGTATTTTTTTGCTTGCCCTCTCATGTGCGCAACTTGTGTTTCAAGGTGGAGAAGAGTTTCGTCCTCATGCATTGTTAGTTGAAGTTGAATACGCAACCCAAGGTAATGCAATTGGATAGCCGACTCCTGTATTCGTATCCGTGGACGAGTCAGGACTAGTCCGCGGACAAATTGTGTGTCTGTTTTAGCGGATGGTGTTGAAGATGGTCTAAAGGCATAAATCTAGTACTATAGTAACAAACGAGTTGCACATATTAACTTCAACGCAGATCATCAAATCGGACCTCACCAAATGTTTGAGGACATGTCCACGTGTTCATGAAAAGGGACCGGGGGCAGACACCATCCTACAGCACGCACTAAATGTCTATCTCATTGTAAATGGATCTTTTAGGAAACAGACGAAATTCATGCTAAATCGATGATATTTATTAAATTTTGATATATTACAACCAAAACAAATAGAATTTAACAATTTTTTAACCATGTGAACCAAATTTAGAAACCTAAACTAAATTAAGCGCGGTATCAGACGGGACCTTGTGGGCTTTGCCTCCATGGCCAACGGCACCTCCGTTGTTATTGCCGCTGCCGACCAATCCGCCACCGTCCTTCTAGTGGTGGAAGGCCTACCAGGGGTCGTGGCAGCCCTGATCATCCGTCGTAGAGCGCTCATGGCACAACCACTCCGTTGCCCCCCACATAGCGGCAACGATCGGCACCAAAGTCCGACTTGCACCACCCGCCATTGCCTTTAAGAGGGGCCAACCACTCGGATCTGGACAACTCCACTTTGACGAGTTGGTTGCTGATCTAGCGATGACGGTGGGCGAAGATCTTCACAGTGGTCTTCGAGAGATTAATGCCTAGGGCCTCCGCGAGCACGGGGTCCGCTAGAACCCAGGGCGGCGCCACGTCAAACCATGCCAAAGGCGCTAGGCACTGCGTGTATTGACGCTCCCGATACTCGGCCACGTAGGCCTCTCGGGAGGGCATCATCACTATGGAGGACGAGCCACGACCGCCGAAGTAGTAGGTGTCGGTGTAAAAACTGGCGGATCTCGGGTAGGGGGTCCCGAACTGTGCGTCTAGGATCGATGGTAACAGGAGACAGGGGACACGATGTTTACC
Source organism: Triticum dicoccoides (assembly GCF_002162155.2). NCBI lineage: Eukaryota > Viridiplantae > Streptophyta > Magnoliopsida > Poales > Poaceae > Triticum > Triticum dicoccoides. The sequence goes on along the minus strand of NC_041386.1, from coordinate 174,854,964 downwards.
CAGGTTCGGGCCCTCTCTATGGAGGTAATACCCTACGTCCTGCTTGATTGATCTTGATGAATATGAGTGTTACAAGAGTTGATCTACCACGAGATCGTAATGGCTAAACCCTAGAAGTCTAGCCTATGAATATGGTAATGAGTATATGCCTCGTCCTTTCCGGACTATCCCCTTCGGTTTATATAGACACCGAGGGGATCTAGGGTTTACATGGAGTCGGTTACATAAGAAGGAATCTTCAGTCGCCAAGCTTGCCTTCCACGCCAAGTAGAGTCCAATCCGGACAAGGTGCAATCTTCGGTCTTCACATCCTCACAACCCATGAGTCCGGCCCACGGATAACAGGCCGGACGTCCGAGGACCCCTTAGTCCAGGACTCCCTTAGTAGCCCCTGAACCTGGCTTCAATGACGAGGAGTCCGGCACGCAAATTTGTCTTCGGCATTGCAAGGCGGGTTCCCCTTTCTCCGAACTCCAAGATAGTATTCAGATGCGATGATAGTATCCGGACCTGCCATATACCACACACAAACGCAGAGAGAATATATATATTTTCACACGAGTTCCGTCCGCTGACAGCTCTTCACAACACGACATTACGTCTGTCCAGTCACAACCTTGAACCGTTCTTTGTCTGCCGCTCCACGTTTTGAGACGCGGTTGCTATTGGCACGTCCTGTCAAAGCAGAGATCGTGTCCCCTTATCGCGGGGTTCTCATCAATGCAGACATGGGTAACCCAACTGTGCCGTTTATACAGCCCTTGGGAACATGCGAGTTTTTAGGACGAGTGGGGAGGCGCTTGATATTCGCGGCCTTTATAAAGGGATAAGGACACTCTCCCTTTACCCTCACCCTTCTTCATCTTCAGTTCTTTCGTCCTCGAGCTCTAACGCCCAAGTTTTAGCTTTCCCTCGTTCGAGAAAGCACTCCAGTCATGTCCGGATCTGGAGCTAGAGGCAAGTGGATGGCCTCCTCCGTTGAGGGGAAGGACATCACGGAGCTCCGGGAGGCCGGCTACTTAGCCAAGGAGATTGCTCACCGACTCCCTGCAAAAGGGCAAGTCATCCCTACCCCCGAGCCCCATGAGAGGGTCGTGTTTCTCACACACTTCGTCCGCGGGCTGGGATTCCCTCTTCATCCATTTGTCCGTGGATTGATGTTTTACTATGGGTTGGACTTCCACGATCTGGCTCCCAATTTTATCCTCAATATCTCAGCATTCATAGTTGTGTGTGAGGCCTTTATCCGCATCCCACCTCACTTTGGCATATGGCTGAAAACTTTTAATGTAAAGCCCAAGGTGGTGTGCGGCCAACAGGCTGAGTGTGGATATGCCATGGTGGGCAAAATGCCCAATATCACTTGGCTCGAAGGCTCCTTTGTAGAGACGGTGAAGGGATGGCAATCGGGGTGGTTCTACATCATCGAGCCGCGTGACGCCAATTGGGCGGTGGCTCCCGAATTCTGATCTAGTGCCCCGATGCGGCTTACCTCTTGGCAAGAGAAGGGCCTGAACTGGGGATCTTTGGAAGATATCACGAGGCTCCAAACTTGCCTCCAGAACATGATAACCCGGAAGATCAAGCTCGTTGATGTGATCCAGGTCATGCTTGTACGCCAGATCCTTCCCTGTCAGCGCCGGACCTATAATTTGTGGGAGTTCGATTCGGCCAAGCACCAGACGCTGCTACGGCTCTTCGGCACGACGCACGAAGACATCTGGAGGGTGCTCTTCAAGGGCAGCGAGACACCTCCACCCTCGACCAAAGATCGCGGGCTCAACTTTAAGCATCAGGCTAATTCGGTAAGCCATCAAGGTATAATCTTTAAGGACCCACTTCGAGGAAGGATACTAAGCCTTCTTACCAATTTCTTTTTCAGGCTTGGGTCGACCTAGTGAAACATATTAATAGTCCGGCGCCGCTGCCCGAAGGCGAGGGAACCCCGCTCCTTACGAAGATGCTATTTCCGGCGCCTTACGACGTGCCGGAGAAGAAGGTCAAAACCACGGCCGAGGGGATCAGGAGTGGGCTTCGCCGAAGGAACACCTTGGTCGTCTCATCTGACGATGAGACGGACCCCTCAGCCGCCGACGATGGCGACGGGGAGGGAGGTGACTCCCCTCCTGCGGGAGGAAGGAAGAAAAGGGAGGCCTCCACGAGTTTGGAGGCAGAGGCGCCCAAGAGGGGGAGAGGATCCCACGCGGGTAACTCCATGTGGGATGTTGATAGCAGCCCGGAGCGACCTCGCTGGACCAAGCCACGGGCCGCCTCGTAAGTACCAGAATCTGAAAACGTTTGGCCTTTCCGGTTTGCAGTATTGATGTACCTTAAATTTTGTCATTGCAGTCTGGCACGCGATGACTCGCTGTGATCCTCAACAGAGGAATCACTGGACTCAAAGGAGATGGCTAGCATGTCTCCGCCGCATGCTCATTCCGTCTCTTCCAAGGGTGACAACGAGGTGGAGTTGCAAAAGACCTTCCCCGACCAGGGGGAGGTTCCGGAGATCGTCGGGGCGGTGCCCCAGGACGATTCTTCAGTCGCGGGACACACGGGGGAAAAATCCCTTATGGGGACTGATGACGGGGGCCGAGTTCCCCTTGGTCCTAAGCAGGACACCACTCCGGAGATCCATGCGGCCCCGGAGTCCGGCGAACGGCATTCCCTAAAAGGAGGGAGCGTGTCGGTCCCGCCGGTGACCTCTGTCTAACCAGAGGCACCGGACAATCTACTGGAGGCGCTACGAGGTGCCTCTATTGTGGATGAACACCGTGCCCTTATGGGCGCGGTAATAGAGAAGGTTCAGTTCGTAAAAAATGGACTGACCGAAGCATGCACTAGCCTTCTATCAGGCTTTCAGGTAAGTAATGCAGTTGTAGGAAGAATGTCACGATATAGACAGTAGCCCCTGATGCTCTGTTTGGTGTTCGGTAGGAAAGAGCCAAACAGAGGATCGAGAAAAAAATATCGCAGGAGTCTAACATAAGTTGTCTTTTGTGAATAAGCAGGTATCGCTGCAGGCTGCCACTGCTCATGCTGCGGAGGTTTCTGAACTGAAGCGGAAACTGAAGCGGGCCGAAGAGGAACTTGGCCTCGTGAAAAAGCAGCTAGAGGATAGCCAAGGTATGCAGTGACCTGTGGGTATATTTTTTTTTAAAAAAGAAAAAATGAATAGTCCAACTGGACTAAAGTGTCATAATCTTTATTAGGGGCCACGACCGAGGTGGCCGCCCTCAAGAAGGCGTTAGCCGAGGCCGAGGATAAAGCGGCCAAGGAACGCGCCTCATGCGAGAAGCACGAGGCCCGGGTTGACGAGGCGCAACAGCAGCTCCAAGGCGTGATCGAGAGATTTGAGTCCTTAGAGCGTGATTGTAAGGTGCAAGAGTTCGAACTGGAGAAGGTCCGTCAGAGCGCACAAGACACACGAGCCAAAGCCTAGAACGCCCTCCAGGAGATTCAGGCGGCCAAGAACATTGCGACGGGTGAGTCTTTTTCCATGCAAAGCAAGTATGTAAAAGAAACATTCCTTGTACTTATCCGGATTTGGGTTTTCCAGGGGCGTTTGCGGATCTGCCGCGCAGTATATCAGACGCTGCCGAGCATTATAGAGCCGAAGAGGGGATGTCTACGGAGAAGCTGTTCTGGTCCCAATATCTTGGACCCGAACATTCGGTGCCCTTCAGCGACCAGCTGAAGCAGTTGGTCGAGCTGCAAAAGTTGGCAGAGCTATCCATGAAGGACTTAATAGTTCGGCTGTGGCCTGCCGAGCCTATACCTACCAGCTACTTCGGGCTTGTTCAGCGGCTTGTAAGTGCCTGTCCGCGGCTCGAAACCATGAAGCGGTCGGTCTATATTGAAGGTGCTCGTATGGCGTTTGCCCGCGTCAAGACGCATTGGGCGAAGTTAGATGCCAAGAAGCTGATGACCGAGGGGCCGCCGGAGGGCAAGGAGTATCGTCGGCCCGAGCACTATTTTGATGGTGTCCTGGAGGGGTCCCGCTTTGTGGCGGAGCAATGTTCCAAGGATATTATATTCCCATGAGAACATGTGTATTACCTTGCCCTGTAATATGGAACAATGGTGTAATGTAATATAGTGCTTATGATTTAAATTTACCTCCTGTGCGGCCGTTTATTAACTCTGAGGGTTGACCAGTCGTCAGCTTCTACCCGCACATAGATAGTACGGGGGTGTTCGGGATAAATCTAAACACTCTTTACTCCACATCTTGGTCCTTAAAGGAGGTGTTTAGCGCAACGAACAAGGCAATCAGACTATGTGGCCTTTACTGCCTTCACTTAGCCATAGGAGTTTGACAAATAGGAAAGTTGGCAAAGCCCCTGGTATTCGGAAGGCCGAACTAGGGGCGCTATGCACGCCTAATCGTGGGAACCGATTCTTCGCAAGAAGCGGAAAAATCTCCAACGATTTGGAACCTCTCGAACAGCTGACCGGCTCTCGCCGCATCATGACAGTCAGTTTTTGGCTTTCTCTATTGAGGTGCTCGTCCGGAAGAATCAGGACACAATCGCAGTAGTTCACCCTTTACTACCCTAGCCGATATAGCGGAACGTAAGGTAGTAAGCACAGGAGCCGGGCAACCCAACTATTGACCCACATGATTCGGAGCCGATGCATATAATGCTATAAGTTCAGGGTGCCGAACTATACTATAAAAGTGTTCGGACTTTTTATTGTCGTGGTATTGGGTGTAATGAAGACCAACTATTCACCATCAAGGTGTGCTTTGTACAAGCGATGCGAAAAGCATGTAGGGCTATTTAACATGTCGTAACCAAGGGCGAGCTACGTGCGGGTATGAAAAGCAAGTATGGCGATCGTTTTAATAGATATCACCTGGGGGTTCCTTTGTAAGACAAAGCTCCTTGCCTCCTTGGTGTGTTCTACAAGCGGGTTGTCCGTATAGACCTTCAAAAGAGAAGAAAAAACCCACAGAAAAGAAAAAGTAAAAGTGTGCGAATCCCGGGGTCGGTCGAGCCGTACAGTGGATCGCCAACAAGTTATGCCTCCGTCAATTACCATGGGGTTTTGAGTGCGTAATTTATATACGCGTGGTATTAGTGCCATTGCCTCCTCGGGGCTGGGACGGAGGCCAAATTGCTAATTCGGCTCCTGACAAGCCGAGCTGTCCTGCTGCAGTGTGGTCCGGACCCTCTTGATGATGTCCAGGGGCTCGACAGCCAGATTATAATGCTGCTTGAGAAGGCCGCTCTGTACTTCTGCTACTAGGGCGGCAGTGTGTTCCTCTGTACGGAGGGAGCGTTCCGTGTTTCCATCTACTGTAATGATGCCACGTGGACCGGGCATTTTGAGCTTGAGATAAGCGTAATGTGGCACCGCATTGAATCTAGCAAATGCGGTCCGTCCGAGCAGGGCGTGATAGACGCTGCGAAATGTGACGATATCGAAGATTAGTTCTTCGCTTCGGAAGTTATCCGGGGAACCGAATACTACTTCCAGCGTTATTGAGCCCGTACAACTGGCCTCTACGTCTGGTATGACTCCTTTAAAGGTAGTCTTCGTGGGCTTGACCCGTGAGGGGTCGATGCGCATTTTACGTATTGTATCCTGATAGAGCAGGTTGAGGCTGCTACCATCGTCCATTAGGACTCGTGTCAGGTGAAATCCATCGATGATTGGGTCGAGGACTAGTGCGGCTGAACTGCCATGGCAGATGCTGGTTGGATGGTCTCGATGGTCAAAGGTGATCGGGAGTGATAACCATGGATTGAATTTCGGGGCGACTGCTCTAACGCATAGACGTCCCTAAGTGCGCGTTTATGCTCCCTTTTGGGGATGTGTGTGGCGTATATCATGTTCACCATTTTGACTTGAGGAGGAAATTTCTTTTGCTCCCCAGTGTTCAGCTGCCAGGGCTCCTCGTCATCGTCCTCGCTCTGTGATTCACCTTCCTTATTTCTGCTGTTGACCTTGCTGGCTTGTTTAAAGACCCGGGAATCTCTGTTAGTATGGTTGGCCGGCTTGTCTGGGGTGCCATGTATCTGGCGAGGACGATCAAGTATGCGGTCCAGGCTGGATGGTCCTCCGCTATTCCTTTTATAGGGCTTCTTTCGCTGGCCGGACTTGGAGCCACTGAATCCGGCGTTAATTGTAGTGTCATCGGCGTTATTGCCATTGCTTCGGCGTTTGTTTCTGTTGCGCTAAAGCTTGCCAGTGCTGTTTTTGGCCTCAGAGGGGCCTGTTTCGTTGGCGTATTTGTACCGCAAGCCAACCAACTATCTTCTCCCATGAAAAAGTGGGTCATAAGTGCCGTGAGGGCTGCCATGGATCTCGGCTTTTCCTGGCCGAGGTGGCGGGCAAGCCATTCGTCCCGGATGTTGTGCTTAAAGGCCGCTAGGGCTTCAGTGTCTGGATAGTCGACTACTTGGTTCTTTTTGGTTAGGAACCTAGTTCAGAAATTTCTGACTGATTCTCCGGGTTGTTGAACTATATGACTTAGGTCATCGGTGTCTGGTGGCCGGACATACGTTCCTTGGAAGTTGTCGAGGAAAGCTTCTTCCAAGTCCTCCCAGCTGTCGATGGAGTTCTTAGGCAGGCTATTTAACCAGTGCCGAGCTGGTCCTTTGAGTTTTAATGGGAGGTATTTGATGGCGTGGAGGTCCTTTCCTCGGGCTAAGTGGATGTGGAGAATAAAATCCTCGATCCATACTGCAGGATCGGTTGTGCCGTCGTATGATTCGATATTGACGAGCTTGAACCCCTCAGGGAATTCATGGTCCAGTACTTCATCTGTGAAGCAGAGCGGGTGTGCGGCGCCTCTGTATCGGGCCGCTTCGTGACGGAGCTCTGAAGGAGTCCGTCTGCGGTATTCGGCTCGAGTGTGGTTAGGTTTGTCACGTCCACGTAAGTAGCCGTTGTCGCACCTCGAGGCACGTCCTCGTGATCCGTAGATCGATCTTGTGTGTCCTGCTCTACTATCCAGGGTCCGTCGGAGATCATACGTATGACTCCGGACTCTTCCGTTCCTATTTGGACGGGGTGGTGGGGCGGTCTGCTGTTCGGCCTGAGTTGCCGCTTTATCTCGACCGTGGGGTGGTCGTTCCGCCGTCTTGTCCCGACAACGTGGTGGTCGATCCCCATTACGCGAGGGAGATATATGCTCCAGCGCTTCCTCGTCGAATTGAGGTAGCAATCTGCGTTTCGGGTAGCTCTTGGCCGAGAAGTTGAGGCTGTATTCCTCGGCTGTCAGGACATCAGTCCATCTGTCGACGAGCATGTCTTGTTCAGCTTGAAGCTGCTGTTGTTTCTTTTTCAGGCTCCTTGCAGTGGCTATGAGCTGATGCTTAAAGCGCTCCTGCTCGAGAGGATCCTCAGGCACGACGAAGTCTTCGTTGCCAAGGCTTGTCTCCTCCTCGGAGGGCGGACAGTAACTGTCATCCTCCGGGTCATCTTCTATGTCTTGTTCGTCAGGGTTGTCTTGCCTGCTGTCGTGTCCTGTTCGGATGTAGCCCCGGCGGGGTCTTCACTGTTTTCGGCGTCGCCCGGAGTACTATTTTCTCCGGTGCCAGTGTTGCCGTCCTTTGGGCGGCGGGGCTTGGGACGGCGTTTGGGCCGCCGGCGCTTGGACTGTGTCTTGGAGGTTTTGTTCGTATCCTGCTCTTCTTTGTCGTCGCCGGATCCTTTAGGTGTATCAACCATGTACACGTCGTATGAAGAGGTGGCCGCCCAACATCCAGTGAATGGCGGGTCTTGGCATTGCTCCTTGTTAGCATCGTCGTCCATACTGTCGATGTCTTCGGAGCCATAGTCAAGCATGTCGGTTAAGTCATCGAAAGTGGCTATGAAGTGGGTGGCGGGCGGGAAGCGAAATTCCTCATCATCCGTCTTTAGCTCGAACCGGACATAGTTCGGCTGTGAGTCCTTTTCTAAGGACAAATTCTTTAAAGATTTTAGCACGTCGCCCAAAGGCGAGTGCTGGAACACGTCAGCAGCGCTGAATTCGAAGATCGATAACCGATCTAGCTCGGTGTCCGCAGGTGTACACAGTCCGGAACTTATAGCCGGAGACGAGTCCGAAGTTCCGTTGAAGCGAATGCTGCAGGGCGTCGAGTCCATGTACGGCTCCAACTCCGCAGACTCTGAGGCCTTGGATGGCTCGATCTGCTTTGGCTCTAAGGTTGTTGCAGCCGTAGGAACCATCTCCTGGGTGTGATCCGATGACAGATTTAAGTCACGTTCATCGGGATGAGGGGGAGCGACCGCCGCAGGCTCAAATCCCTTGAAGATCAAGTCTCCATGGATATCCGCGACATAGTTCAAGCTTCTGAATCCGACCTAATGGCCGGGGGCGTAGCTGTCGATCTGCTCCAGATGGCCAAGCGAGTTGGCCCGCAGTATGAAGCCGCCGAATATGAAGATTTGTCCGGGAAGGAAGGTTCGTCTTTGGACAGCGTCATTATTGACGGTTGAAGGGGCCATCAAGCCTCTTGTCGACGGCACAGTGGAACTCTCAATGAAAGCACCAATGTCGGTGTCAAAACCGGTGGATCTCGGGTAGGGGGTCCCGAACTGTGTGTCTAGGATCGATGGTAACAGGAGACAGGGGACATGATGTTTACCCAGGTTCAGGCCCTCTCTATGGAGGTAATACCCTACTTCCTGCTTGATTGATCTTGATGAATATAAGTGTTACAAGAGTTGATCTACCATGAGATCGTAATGGCTAAACCCTAGAAGTCTAGCCTATAAATATGGTAATGAGTATATGCCTCGTCCTTTCTGGACTATCCTCTTCGGTTTATATAGACACCGAGGGGATCTAGGGTTTACATGGAGTCGGTTACATAAGAAGGAATCTTCGGCCGCCAAGCTTGCCTTTCACGCCAAGTAGAGTCCAATCCGTACACGGTGCAGTCTTCGGTCTTCACATCCTCAGAGCCCATGAGTTCGGCCTACGGATAACAGGCCGGACATCCGAGGACCCCTTAGTCCAGGACTCCCTCAGTAGGCAAGGCAGCCGCGAGCATTGGCGATTGTTGGGGAGGGTGTCTCCTCCTTCTTCACGCCGGGTTCCACTGGTTCATGGATTACCGATGGGGCGGTGATAGCGACACCACATCCTTGTGGCAGCGGAGGCAGCTACCAGTAGGGACAACGACTCTTCCTTGACGCGGCGTTTGATTTGAATGTCGCGGTTGCGTGGGGGCAGGAGCGGCGCGGGACCGCGATCGTAGCAGGACCGCTCGAATAGCAACTCTGTATGATGTGCAAACTCGGGCGCCCTAGATTTGGATTGAATATGAGGGGTGCCAGACAGCCAGAATGTTTGGGGCGTGACTGGGTCAAATTTTTTTCACCAATCAATTATTGGTCTGTCAATCTAGGTGTTTGGGGCCGGTTTGAGGCACCCGAGCGTAGATGCTCTGACCCCTTTCAAGTTTGGTTTTGATTTGTATGGACATTTTTTTACAAATGTCTTTTCTTAACACAGTACAGACGCAAACACTCATATATACACGCATACACTCATCCCTCATCCCTCATCCCCATGAATGCACACACTACTCCTATGAGCACCTCCGAGAGATTGATCCGGCATATCATCTTGAGATTTTTCGTAGTCACCGTAGGCGTCTCGTAGTCGATGGGAACGTCTCCTTTCACTGAACACGTATTGCCGGAAATTCTAAAATAACCCAGAATAAATGCGAGCACCAGAATTTGAACACTGATGGACATGATACCATTGTCCTCCTAATTATCATTCAACTACATATTACATATTAGATTTTTTGTCCAAAAGGACCCCCTGGCCAACAGAATTGCCAAAAAAGACCACATGTCAAAAACATTGTTAAAAAGGACCCCCTCAGCGGTGGCGGCAGGCGCGGCAGGCGACACGTGGCACCTGCCGCCACCGGATGAGGCGGCGGGCCCGGCCGCCACCGCCAGAGGCGGCCTCGCGAGAAATAACCGTGTCAGCACAGTGCGCCGAGCCCGGACGGAACGGCCAGGCCTGGTGGGCCACGCCGCCACCTAGTGAGGCGGCCTCTCTGGCCGCTGTCGGGCGCGGGCCGACCACTCGTGATGCTCGCGGGCCCCGCCTGTGGGCCAGGCCGCCACTGCAGGAGGCGGCGACACTGCTGCTGCACACGCGACAACGGCGCAGACGGTGCTGATTCCCGTGCGGCGCTGATTCCGGTGGCGCAGATTTTCACGGGCGCTGCTTTTCCCAGCTCCTTGTTTTGCCTGCCACAAGTTTCGATGATCGGATTCCCGCCTAAACTTTGTAGTACTGATTGCTACGTAAACGACACTGATTAAAGCTGTGCGTGATTCTCGCTTCCGTCTATTTCTCCAGCCGAAGCGACAGCATTCAGGCGTTGTTGTTGCTGCGTATGATGAGACACCGCGATGCTGAAATCCGATGCCGTGGTAGGTGAGTTCTGGTTTGTTCTGCCGACAATACAGTGGTCCTCTTCTTTTTAAACGCACATCCGCAACTCCGTGCGCATACACTCTCTCTCGCATATCTCTGGTTGCCTCCTCTACCTCTTAACTCTCTCTGAGCGCATACATAGACAGAAAGGAAAACTAGGCAGCCACTTTTACTCGTGATTTTGGTCGATTTGGAGTTTGATTTTGAAGATGATGAAGTTGAAGAAAAGTTAGATTAAGGTAAAATCTATCCATTTTTGTTGGTTTCGTTCACATGCATGATGTTTTTGTTCTGTTTTATTAGTTCCTAAGTGTGTATTCTCTGTTGTTTTAGGCATAATTTTAGCACTTGAAGGAGTCATTTGGAGTCATTTAGAGCTTGAGGAGTAGGATTTGCGTTGCGAAAGTGAAGTACGAAGTTGAAGATCAAGGTATGAGCTTTGCAATACATTTATTTATTTGTGCATGCGGGGTGGTAATTAGTTAGTCTTTTAGCTCGTCATTAGCTATGCTATGTTAGTACGTAGAGGTTAGAAATAATTTCAGACGACAGATACAACATTTACAATATTTTTTATTGCATGTGGTATGTTATTTCATGTGGTATGTTATTTTATGCGGTATGTTTATTAATAAGTCTATAGTTATGTCGCAATAATCTAAATTTTATATGTTAAGATTAGGTGCTAATGTACTTAATGATGTATGTAATTAGGTAAAATAATTCATCTTAGTAACAAACAAGGAGGAGAAGACATGATTGAAGAAATTGTGTTTCCATTTTGTTAGCAGGAAGAAAAATCCGTGTGTAATATTGATGTTAATGTGATAAGAGGTTGACTCCGTTCATATAGTACTGGCGACGGATATTTATTGGAACTATTTTGACGCTTAATTGCATTTGCAAGCACATCCATATTGGAGCTAAGGTAAAAAAATGACACTGTAATTTTGTTAATATTTTTTGTATTGATGTACTATTGTGAATAATGTGCATGTTGCTGTAAATATTATTATTTGTAGATAAATGATTGTTATCGTATGATGTGAAAAAAATTATATAAAGCCGAAAGAAACTAAATGTTTTACTCATATGATATTAAAATGTTATTATCGTACTATTATGTTTACTGGTTGTTTGGATAGCGAGTAATTACCATGGGTTTTGTCATAACATGTTGTAAGAAAAATAGTTTGACATAACCTGTTGTAAGAAAAATGACACTCATATGATATTTAAATGTTATTATCGTAATATTATGTTTAGTGGTTGTTTGAATAGCGAGTACTTACCCTCAGTTTTGTCATAACCTGTTGTAAGGAAATTATGTAGAAAACCATATTTTACTAATAGTCGTTTTTCCAGAAGTTAAGTTTTTGCATGTTACGAGAACTATTTTAGGATATTTTTGGGGTAGTTAGAGAAAAGCAAACAGAGTTTTAGTTTGTTACGCTCATAGACAAGTTTGAGAAAAATAGATCTGTAAATACCCGTTAACCAAACAACCCCTTAAAGTCTAAGCAAATGATTCTAAAAACAAACCGAATATTTATAACGAAAATACGGTTATTATTTTAGTCATAAGATATGTAAATGTTGTCATCGTTACTAAATGTTCAGTTACTAATTATTTGAAATGTAAACATGTATGTTGGTTAGGTACTATGGAAAATTTAGTAGTGTACTATGGGAACGTCTTACGCGACGGTCCATGCGGGGTGGATGTGTCCTTCTGCGAGTCGACTACAGTAGCGGTGAGAGACATGGTCAACGTGGGTTACGCAGCGGTTAGAAGGTGCATCCGAGCGGTGTTTGGCCCAGTGATGCAGGAAAAAAAAATGACAATGGAGGCCTTCTTCGTTGACGGAGGAAATGATGGGACAGTTGCCCGTTGGGGTTTGCGGCCTGTCACAGGTGATCGGTCGTGGGGGTCGTACATGAGGTTTGCAAGCAATCCCAATAACTCAATGTATGGTCAGCCGATGGTGTATGTGGAGTTCATTTCAGTCACTGATGTTGCCGGATGCAGTAGCAGGGGTGGTGAGGTCGAGTTGGCCATCACATCAGCCCCTAGCATCGGCCCATCGGAACCGACGGGCGGCCAGCCTGTGTATGACACAGGATATTGGTCGGCGGCCGTTGACATGAGCGAACACGTGGAGGGATTGCCGGAGGCGCTAGATGATGATGATCATTCTTCTGCGTCTTCGGAGTCAAGCGGAGAAGAAGATGTTCCTCCTCAGAGGGCGGTCGCGGCGGCACTGCAACCTGGGTTTTTACAGGATATGAGCATCACCAACGAATTTCACTCTGCTTCTGGCCTAGGAGCGGGAAGCCTGGAGGTTGGGCAAGTTTTCCCAGATAAGAAGTCTGCTTACCAGGCAATGGGTAGCTATGCAATCGGCATCCACCGCCAGCATAGAGTGAAGCAGTCTGATAAAAAAGAGTTGAAGGTCATATGCATCCACACCGCGAAAGGTTGCCGCGGAAGAGTTCTCGCTAGACTGAAGCCTAGGGTATGTCAGTCATGGCATATCACAAAAATAGTGGAGCATACCTGTGAGCAAACTGGGACTCTTTCAGATCACTACAATGTGACAGCAAAATTTGTGGCACAGACGATGGAAACAATTGTGCAGGGAAGTCTCAACATTAGTGTTAGGGCTCTGCAAAAAGATGCAGAGGATCTAATTGGATTCCCTGTTAGCTACAGCAAGGCTAGGCATGCGAAGGAAAATATATTTAAGAACTTGTATGGTACCTATGAGGAGGCATATTCTTATGCCCCTAGAATGCTTCATCAAATAGCAAGTGCTAATAGGGGGACTCAAGTTTGGCGGAGAGAACGTCCAAACCCAATGAACCCGGGTGAGCTAATCCTGGACCGCTTATTCTGGGCATTCGCCCAGACTATACAAGCCTTCAGGCACTGTCGCCCGGTATTATCTGTTGATGGTACCTTTCTCACTGGAAAGTACAAGGGCACACTATTGGTGGCGATTGCAGCGGATGCAAATAATCAGCTTCTTCCTATTGCATATGCATTGGTCGAGAGCGAGAACAAAGATAGCTGGTTGTGGTTCCTGAGCTGCGTGAAGATGGGTGTCGTGAAAGAGCGTAAAGGTGTTTGCATCATTTCTGATCGCAACACTGGATTATTAAGCGCTCTTGAAATAATTAAGGCGTCGGAAGAAGAGTGGGGCTGGCCCGATCTAGAGGGAAGGTGGTGCATGAGGCATTTGGCAGCAAACTTTTACTCCAAATTCAAAAACAAGGATTGGTTCAAGTTATTCAAGAGGATGTGCATGCAAAAAACTGTAGCCAAAATGAATGCGATATGGGCAGGTATCAATGGTGAGATCGACCGCGCGGCCTTGCCGCAGAGAGAAGACCGGAGGGGTCGTAGGACGGTCATAAATTTGAGCCAGTGGATCACCGAGAATTGCCCTCATTTGGAGAATTGGGCACAGGCTCATGACACCGGGGCTCGGTATGGAATAATGACCAGCAACATGTCAGAGGTGTACAATGGTGTTCTTAAAGGGGTGCGAGCACTGCCTATCACAGCCCTAATTGAAGAAACTTGGAACCGGACCCTGTCATACTTTGCAGACAGGGTCACCGTCGCCAAAGCACAAGTTGAATTGAACAAGCCATGGTCCGAGAAGATGCAAAGACATCTGGACGAGAAAGCAAAGAAGTCCCAAAGTCATGGCTGCAGGAAAGTGGACGCACTTAGGAATAAGTGGGAGGTCAATGTGCGAGCCAAGTACGTTAAGGGTCACCACAGAGGATCAAAAAAGCAAGCTGTCACCCTTGGCTCAACCTCCTGTGAGTGCACTTGTAACAAGCCCAAGCTTGAGGGCTACCCTTGCAGTCATGTGCTCCGGGCGGCTGCTGTTCAAAAAATCAGCGTCGAGCCATACATATCGCCGTACTTTAACATGTACAATCTGTACAACACTTGGAACGGTGAGTTCTGGGCTTGGGGCATTGATATGAACTACAAAATGTTGTGGCCAGATGGGCCGTAATGGGTTCCGAACACCGACTTGATGAGAACCGCAAAGGGACGACGTCAGTCTAGGCGTCATCGCAATGACATGGACCATAGCCAGATGGGAGAACCAAGGCGATGCCGCGTTTGCAGGTGTCCTGGACATTCACGCAAAGACTGCCCGTATCGAGCCAACAACAACGCATGATGTTGATATATATGTACTCGCCATGTCTATTTATATTTCTACTCGTTATGTGTACTTATATTGAATTTAAATTCATTCTCTTTGTATTATTGTACTCCTGATGTTAACTTCAGATAATTAATGTAAATCGTATCTCTTTGTATTTTTTAAGTTAATTTAGATTTGCATTTGTATTTCTGTCTTCCTCGTAATTTATATTTGTATGTTTGTGTGCAGGTTATGGGTGAAGTGCCAGTGCTTTTGCAGGGGCCCCATGACGCCGGGCACCGTTGCCACCTATTTTTGAAACCAAATACTAAGCATGATTATCGGCCTTTCAGACTTCGAACCATAAAGAAAACATGGCCAATACACAATCATTTCCTTGCTCACCTTGACGCTTATGGACTACAAGGTTTTGCTAGGCTCACATCATGCGACGACCAAGTACGTTCGGACCCATCCCTTTTGACATCCCTCGTTGACCGGTGGAGACCTGAAACCCACACCTTTCACTTTCGTTTTGGGGAGCTTGCACCTACACTGAAAGATGTTTCTATGATCACTGCTCTACCAATTAGAGGTGAGCCGGTAGTCTCTCCACGAGTGTCTCCATCTTGGGCATTAGATATAGCAGCCCGTCTTGGGCTGGAAATGCCAGAATCACAACGTTCTGGTAACCCTCGGGGCATCCCACTCGTCTGGCTTCGTGATAACTTTCTTCATTTATCTAGCTTCGCCAATGAGGAGACGAGAAAAAGACATCTGTTTGCATATTTGTTGTGGCTCCTCGGGAATCTATTTCCAAATTCACATGGGGACGTTGTTGTCCCTGGTCTCATCTACATTGCGGAGAATATGGTAGATGAACCTTTACCCGAGCAGCCAAAATACAGCTTCGGTTCTGCCATGCTATCTCATACATACAGAGGCTTGTGTGATGCCACGCAAAAAACCTCTTTCGCACAAAAAGCTCCATTACTTTGTGTCGCCTATGAGTTTCTACAGTTGTGGTCCTGGGAATACCTCCCTGTAGGACAACCTCGTATAGTACAACCCATATACCCATATGACTTTGGCGAGGGTGCTAGCGCAACTATGGCCACCAGGTGGACAAAGGCACGGAAACGTTGGTCTCCAGATATTGCGAAAAATTGTTACCCTATGTACCACCAGCAGTTTGAGATACTTGATGAGGCAGAAGTCACATGGAACCCGTGGACTCAGGACCAGCTAAAAATGGTCTTTGATGCTCGACACTTCACACCAGGCATGTTGACCGATAGTGCATTCTGGCTGACTCGCTGCAACTTATTGTTCCTGTGGTGTGTTGAACCTTACAACCCAGAGCGTGTAATGAGACAGTCCGGTCTCTATCAAGAAATTCCACCACCTTTTCCCAGACGTAACACATAAGTAAGATGTGACATCCCTAAATAGTTAGTGTCATTTTTAATTTACTAAACTCACACTTTGTTACATAATTTGCAGGCTAACCAATATGGGCAGGGGTTGGAGTTTATACGATTGGAGGGAAGAGAACAGTGAATGGGTACACAAGTGGACAAATGAAGCGCTAGCAGATATAGTGCGTCAACTAAGGTATATTTTATGTACATTATTTTTTTACGATGATCATACGATGCGTGAAGATGCTTTGCTTTCATCACAACGGTTTATGTAATTATTTAATTTTGCAGGCCGTACGATGGAAGTACAGATCAAGCGTACAAGCAGTGGTACTGCATGAACACACGTGCTAGCCTGGCCAGTCAGCCAGCTACTATACCAACACATCTCACACAAAAGGAGCAGGCGCGGAGACATGTTGAGCTGCATGCAGCTTACTATCGTGACCACCTGGTAATCACTTGTAACTTTTTTAGGTCCATCATTTCATAATCATTTGAACTAAATAACATTCAAATATTGTTCAGCTTGAAAATGTCAACGAAGTAGGGCAGATGGCTACGGATAGCATGCCAGCCCAGGGCCCATATCGCAAGACATTCCAGAAACTTTTCAACAATTCGTGGCAAAGAAGTTCAGATGCGGTAGAGGCGACGACGTTGCCACTGGAGCATACATGCCGGTAGCGAGGTCAGCCAGACCGAGTGCGGCACCGTCGTCCAGACCGAGCGAGGCGCGTACGAGCCATGAGCAATGGGGGGAGGGTCCGAGTACTAGAACGACATTGCCACGACATGACTCATCTCTACCACTGCATCGCTCTTCTTCGATGCAGCTTCGTCAGGGGCAGACATCTCAGGACCATGGCACGGGCTTGGATTCGATGCCCGAGCAGTTTCTTTCCCCTAACCCATATGCGTACACAGGATATGATGCATACACCCAAGGTGAGGGATCTCAGCCGTTTCTCTCCACGCGAGGGATCCCCATGCCCGAGGAGACTCGTGTACCAGATTTAAACCAGCACCAAGTACAATGGCCAGACATTATAGGAGAGGGATATGCTCAGGTAGTCATGTTTACATTTCAATGCATTTACAATGATATCATATATTATCCTCTAACAATTTGTTTAAAATGTTTCTATGTGCAGGACACACCTGATGTTAATTGGGGCGATGAGAACACCCAACGCGGCGTCAACACAGGCCTCCGGGGAGCATCACATGATCATGGCGTCAACACAGGCCTCCGGGGAGCATCACATGATCTTGGCGACACGGTTACATCATTAGTTACAGAGTTCTTCGGAGGGGATGTTATTGGCCCATCTTTTATCCCCCCGGAGTCACAACCATACGCGTACAATTACGCTTCAGGTTCGCAACAAGGATTCGCGACTCCACCACCTACGCAGGACTCGCAGACACATGAAGCCGAATTGGAGTACGGCCGCGGTCTTCGTGTGACCCGGCCACCTAATCGCTTGTCCCCTTCCGGTCGTAAGGAAAGGCCAGGTGGTCATCGTAAAGTAGGGTGATTCATCTATGCACGTGCGCGACCCATTGTATCTATATATGTGTGTATCAGACTTTTCGATTTGAACATCTATGTTTGCTGAAATAAAAATGCACCAGTCAGGAACAATTTTTCCCGCCTATATCTCCCGCCATACTATCCCGCTCCACTGCACTCGTTCTTTCCCGCCATTTTCTCCTCTCTACCTATAAAACCCCCTTCAGACGGAGGTGGATAAGCATTCGAGTGTAGTGTAGTCGAGATGTCCCATTATCCCTTCGATCGTAGTTTTCACCCTGGGATGAGCAGGACTCTTCTGAGGCTAGCTACCGATTTCAGGATGGACAATAGGATAGTTCCATGGGACGAACTCACCGGTAGTGACACCATAATGAATGAGTTGGCTCACCAATTACGTAGGTCTGGGTGGCCTGAAAGGACCTATGAGGAGGTACGTAAAGAACTTCTTAGGTTGCGTGCAAGGTGGAAGAATGTAGTGGAGCCGAAGAGTGAAACTTTCAGAAGGACTGCAGAAAATCATCCATTTTTATGGACTGAGGAGAGCAAGGATGAAGATGATATCTTCATGCCGCCGCTTCCGGGTGCTGCATCATCAAAGGGCAAGAGTTCTGCATCGTCTAAGGGCAAGAGTACTGCATCCTCGAAGAGCAAGAGTTCTGCATCGTCCAAGGGTAAGAGTTCTACATCCTCGAAGGGCAAGAGTTCTGCATCGATGGAGGATGACGATGATGCCTTCATGTAGTTTTATTCCAGTTCTACCGTTTAATTTGGATGTACTTGCATTATTAGTTTGTACTCTCTTATTGTAGGGCATTATGTTCTATCTTAATTTTATTTTGTAGTTGTTGCACGATGTTCGATATTAGTGGAGGAAAAGAAAATGCCACTACTTTATTCTTAAACTATATTTTTTTCCATTACGACACGGCACAACTGAAAATAAGATACATTGTAGGAATAAACCTACATTTAACTCCTGAAATAAAGCTACATTAAAGTGCAGAAATAAAGATACAAATGATTGCGAAATTTAAAATACTACCACAAGAATCTACTGAGTCCAGCGTGGATATTTTCCTTTTCCATCGCCAGCTTCTTCTGCTGCCTTGGCCTCGCGAGCCCTTTCTTTCTTTCTCTGCCTCTCAGCCTCACGAGCCTCCTTTCGCTGTCGTTCCTGCTCCTCCATGCGACGAGCCTCTTCCCTGTTTTTTTTCCCATTTCCTGAAAAAAACGGTGTTGCTCCGCATAGTATTCTTTTAACTCTCTCTCTTGCTCTGCTTTCTCCTCAGCTTCCGCCTTCTCGCGTCGCTCTTCCGCAAATAAACTATTCCACGCACGACGACTTCTTTCACGAATCTCAGTCACTGCCCAAGCCGGCTTCTCCGTGTCAATCCAACGATAGTACATGCACAGAGGCGGAGGAGACTACAACAAGAAACAAGAATGTTACTAAAGAATCAATGAAAATACCAACAATATCTATTCGTGATGGTTAAAGCATACCGGAGGCTTGTCGTACTCTGAAAGAGCTACGGCAGGATCTTCCTCATAATTGGCGCACATGAAAAACTTCATGCCCAACCAATCAGAAAAATCCGTCACCTCCTTCACCTTGCAAAGATCGCCACACCAACACCGCAGGACTGCCACCCCAGGAGGCAAAGTTGCATTCTTCATTTTCCTCGGCCTAATGTTTTGATCTGAACAAGGCAAACTCATATCAACTGAAAAAATGTGTTACACACTTTGCGCACTGGCGATTTCTAGGATGGCTGGACGAGAGCCTCGGTGTCTTCTTTTATAGGCTCAGACGATTAATGATGGCGAGAAAATAAGCGAGAACAGAGGAAATTAGGCGGGATATTTTAGGATCCCTGTAGTGTCGGCACAACAGGGAACCTCGGATTCCCGCAACGAGTGAGTGTATTTCTGCAGTGCCGTCGCGTCCTCTCAAGCAATAGCCAGCACGCGCGAGGGAATTAGCTAAGTCTGCAACAGGGAACCTGTCGCCGCGCATGACTAAAGCAAAAGCAGGCTATCAGCGTCAATTTTCGAATCATCAGAAAGAGCGAAATTTGTATCGGAATCAGCGCCGTGAGTCACGGAATCAGTGTCGTTTTCCCGCGCATGCAAAGATGCCGCCAGCAACAATGCACCTCGCCTTCCGTGCAGTCAGCGTGCAGCAGCAGCTCTTTTTTGTCGGCAGGGGTGCCGCCTCACCCAGTGGCGGCGAGGCCCACTGGCGGGGCCCGCTCTCAGCAGGGCCTGTCGGCCAGGCACCGACCGCGCCAGGGGAGGCCGCCTCACGCGGTGGCGGCCGGGCCCACCTGGCCAGCCCCGTTCCGTCGCGGCGCGAAGCACTGCAGATAATCCGTTCGCAAGGGGTGGCCGCCTCCTCCGGTGGCGGCCGGGCCCGCCGCCTCCTGGCACGGCGGCAGGCGCCACGTGTCGCCTGCCGCGCCTGCCGCCACTAGCGAGGGGGTCTTTTTTGACAATGTTTTTGACATGTGGTCTTTTTTGGCAATTCTGTTGGCTAGGGGTCCTTTTGGACAAAAAATCTTACATATTAGTTCGCTTTTATGAATGTCGTTGGATGGGAAAAGTAAAATAATTCTAAACATTTCAGATGATTTGGTGATTCGCGTTGGAGTTGCACTTATAAAGGAAAGTCTTAAAATAGTAATGCGGACGATAGTGAAAAGAAATAGCTCGCGGGTACTGCACCGTCCATGAACCAAGTAGGCAAGCACAAATGCATTTGGATTTTATTTTTTTAAAAGACATCAAATGCGTTTGGACTGACATCTGGCAGAAGCGAACGGTTCACGCCTACCGCCGAGAACTTTCGGCTGGCGGACCCCACGTGTCATTGAGCCGTGACATTCACGCCCAGTAGTAGTACAACAATAATTCAACCCGCCTTGGATTCTTTTTACTACTAGATTGGGCACACCCTTCTATAAACGGGACCCAAGGGACGCAGTTTCTCATCGCCCCGTCCAGAACCTTTCTCCTTCTGTCCCGCAAACCCCCGAGAGATCACAGCATGTTCGGCTTCGGTCACCACGGCCACCATGGCCAGAACCCCCCTGCCAACGCTCCGGCCGCCGGCGGCGGCAACCAGCCCACCTTCAAGATCTTCTGCAAGGCCGACGAGGGCTACTGCCTCTCCGTCCGCGACGGCAACGTCGTCCTCGCCCCCTCCAACCCCCGCGACGAGCACCAGCACTGGTTCAAGGACATGCGCTTCAGCACCCAGATCAAGGACGAGGAAGGTAACCCCGCCTTCGCCATCGTCAACAAGGCCACTGGTCTCGCCGTCAAGCACTCCCTCGGCCAGTCCCACCCGGTTCGTCATCTTCTCTTTCCCCTCCTTGGCTCTCTTTTTTCTTTCTTTCTTGAGAAAACATTCCGTTCAACTGTTCGTCCGTTCGGTTTCCGAATCTAGATTCGTTTTAGTGCTTATTATCAGTAATGGAAGTGGAATGATTTGTTTGGGTGTGCAGGTGAAGCTCGTGCCATTCAACCCGGAGTACCTCGACGAGTCCGTGATGTGGACGGAGAGCGGCGACGTCGGCAAGGGCTTCCGCTGCATTCGCATGGTGAACAACATCCGCCTCAACTTTGACGCCCTCAACGGCGACAAGGACCACGGCGGCGTGCACGAC
Organism: Triticum dicoccoides; assembly: GCF_002162155.2. Taxonomy (NCBI): domain Eukaryota; kingdom Viridiplantae; phylum Streptophyta; class Magnoliopsida; order Poales; family Poaceae; genus Triticum; species Triticum dicoccoides. The sequence continues at coordinate 174,833,740 of NC_041386.1, read as the reverse complement.
GGCACCACCGTCGTCCTCTGGGAGTGGGCCAAGGGCGACAACCAGAGCTGGAAGATCCTCCCCTGGGGCGAAGAGGCCTACGCCGGAGGCAGCGCCAACGCCCCCCGCGGCGGCTCCACAGAGCCCACCGTGCGCATCTTCTGCAAGGCCGACGACGGCTTCAGCGCCACCGTTCGCAACGGCGCTGTGGTCCTCGCGCCCACCAACCCCCGCGACGAGTACCAGCACTGGTTCAAGGACATGAGGCACAGCAACCGCATCAAGGATGAGGAAGGCTACCCGGCCTTCGCCCTCGTCAACAAGGTGACAGGCGAGGCCATCAAGCACTCCCAAGGCGAGGGCCACCCGGTAAGCAACCGTCCAAGCCACTCAGATCTTTTTCGTCACTTACATAGAAATTGTTGGTGTCATTGGGGTAAGAGATCTGAGAGATTGAGGCTAAATGATTAACAAGAAATGTTTGGTTCGCTGTTGCTGTTGGATCCAACAGGTGAAGCTGGTGCCATACAACGCCAACTACCAGGACGAGTCAGTGTTGTGGACTGAGAGCCGCGACGTGGGCGCCGGCTTCCGGTGCATCCGCATGGTGAACAACATCTACCTCAACTTTGACGCTCTCCACGGCGACAAGGAGCACGGCGGCGTGCGCGACGGCACCTCCCTCGTGCTGTGGAAGTGGTGTGAGGGCGACAACCAGCGCTGGAAGATCCTCCCCTGGTGTAAGTGCCCCCTCACTCGCTCCCATTTTCTTGCTAGTGGAGAACACTGACACCATCTCCATAAACGGGTGGAGTAGTCGGTAGAAGCGGATGGAGTTAGCTTATCTGCCATCTTTTCAATTATTTGCGTTCCCTTTTGGCAAAAATATTAATGTGTTTTTATCGTTGCTTGTGTTTGCAGAAACGTGTCATGCTGCTGAAGCTGAGTTGATCGCCACCGTGACCCGGAGTTTGGTAGAGATCGGCCTGTGATCTGTTGCCGTGTCGGTAGAATAAAAGTCGTGTGCGGTCGGCGGTGGTGATGTGTCCGTGAGTGTGTGTGCTTAGTTTCTGTCCTGTCGTTGTGTCCTGCTATGGCGAGCTATCCGATGTAATAAGCATTTGGCACTTGTGCTTGTTTTTCAAACCATGGATCCGTGATGACAACCTCTGTACTGTGGTGCAATCCTTTCATCTATGCGAATGGTCTTTATTGCGGTTTTTTGAACCTGCCTACACCAGATTAAGCAAAAACAATTAAAAATAGTAAAAGAAATCAGCATATATGAAACTTTACCGTAACAAGCAATGTCTACTCTCATATACGCTCTTACGGCATCTCCAACGCAACCTTCAAATTTCTTCTGCATTCGCGAACATGGATATGAGAGACTGTCATCCAATATTTACAAATACCTTTTCACCATAACGATATGGGTGGATTTCATACAAACCCGATGATATTCATGATGATATTCATGAAAAAACGGCTGAATTTTATTACATTTCAAACAAAAAAAAGGACGAATTTTATTACATTTCAAACATTAAAAAAAACGACCTGATCTTAAACCCATGTCGTCCTTGCATCTGCCGTCTCCGTGAGCATCACCGATAAGACCATGAAGTGAAGCTAAGGTCTTCGACTAAGACCATGAAGTGAAGCTAAGGTCTTTGACGAGGAAAAGTAGAACACGAGAAACCCACATGGAACACAAGGCCTTGCCGTCTTCCACGCGCTACTCATTCTCGCAGGAGTTTGGGCCTTGTCCGTCGCTCATTCTCGCAGGAGTTTGGGCCTTGTCAATCGTCAGTGGACGTGAGGTACATGATGAAAATGGTGCCGCCCGCGCTGTTTCGTCCCATCGGGCTGCCGGATAGTTCGTCGACGGCGCGTAGAAGGCGCAACTGGTGTTGTTCTCCTCCGCGATCGTCTGGAGCTGGTCCTCGGCGGCGGTCGCTTCTTGGCAAGCGGCGGCTTACATCGTAGATGGTACGCTGCTCTGCGACGAAGTTGGGGTCGCGGCGGCCATGGCCGCCACGGCCTCCTCGCTCGCGCGCTCACCGTAGATCTGGCCCTCCGCCAGCCGGTGCTGCTCCAGGAGGAACAAGTTGTACCGTTTTTCCTCCCGCACGTCATCGGACACTTCGGGCAAACTGGTCGGCAAGCCGGTCTTGATCCGCCTGGCATGGCGGCTCTGCCACGAGGCAGCAAGGGCGACACCGCGTGCTTCATTAGTGGGAAGGTTCTCCCACAGAGCTTCGCCGCCTGCAGTCATTGCGGATGCACTGCAAGGGAGGAGGATGGGGAGCGGCTTGTTTTGTGGCGTGGAGTTGGTCCGGGTGCGTCAATGCGCAGCGTCGGAGTGGGTTTCACAGCCGGTGTGGCGTCTTACGAACGAACGGGGCATTCAACGAGCATGGTAGATATCCGTTCTGTCCCATCCAGTAATGCGTCTCCGGCATTGAACATGCACAGACACCGAAGACGTGTCGCGGGTTGCGCCCTCGGCCGACGCGCTGCTTCAATGTCGGTGGCAATGAAAGGTTGCGTCCACCGTAAGCTGTTTTTAATATGGAGTGACGTGCTCTACAACGACATGAATGTGGGCAGCTGGCACCGAACGGAAACACGCATGCGCGAGGAAGGAGGGGGGTTTGGATGGACCACGCGGTCAGAAGCGGGTGTGGCAGCGGTCCGGACTCCCGCAAAACCCTCCACAGTTGTCTCCAGTTTGCAGAAGAAAACATCTGCGGATTACTCTACGGATCAATATAGATCTGCGTTGAATAGCTTCTACGATCTAGACAAACATATGCGGGCAGTTTACGGGTCGCCGTTGGAGAAGCCTTTTAGTACTTGAGTATCAATTTGGGTCGTACTATATGTTGCTGGTGGCCTTGCCCCGTTGTGCTAGTCTGATCGAGTGATGCACACAATCTTTAGCTGATATTGATTTACTATTTGAAAGTTCAGGTAAAAACAATAAAGTTCAGAAGAAAATGCCATACATGGCTGCCCCAACGGTAAACATAAGAAAACACATGATAAAATAAATTTCATGCATCATAAATCCCAGTAGGCCGCTAACCAAATCGATGAACAAATTTCGAGAGATCATCTTCAGCGGAAAACCGTGGGCGCCTGATCCTCCTCTTTTTGTAGCAATGACTACATATGGGATGCCCTCAAGATAACTTGTAATTTTTCGGAATAAAATACAATTATTACAAGTGTTTCAAATGGCCTAAAATAAAGTGTAAACTCTCAGAAACTTCAACTTTGGATGCACCCTCACTAACCACTTTCCAAATATATTCATACTACTTGTTGCCTTGTGGGTGGAGGTAGACTAAAAGCTATATGGACAGATCACCATAATAATTTGGCAAGTGGGAAGTGAAGGAATAAAGGTCCAATGAACTCCTCGTCTCAACAAAAGCAACACTTAGTGCATTCTTGCCAATTCCTTTTTTCGAGACTAGGTAATTGTCTATGCGTTGCAATGAAGACAAGAGAAATAATATGGATACACTAATTAAAAGGTCGTCATATTTTTACATAAGCATCACAGTTCTCAATTTCCACCCACACACCTTCTGTCGAGCATCCTCATATATACTCATCCTCCTTACCCCACCATCCCATTCCACACAACAAGCAGACAAGGCATCCATTCTTCCTCTCTCCCCCACACTTTACCAGAAATTATTTTTAATTATTCGACATGCAAACATCTATAAATCATTCATCTCAAACATGTATTTGTAGGATCCTCATGCACATCAAACAACATTGTCCACTATTGTTTTACGTTAAATCACTCTTCTTCGAGTAGGCTAAGCAGTCTCAGTGGAGTAACTTCTTGGCCCCTTGTCCCTCCAAAGCAGGTCCATGCAGCTAAGCAACCCTTGACACACAAAAAAACGCAGAGAAAAACATGCGACCAAACAAGGTTGCGCGGGACAAAATAACCTGGTGACTTGTGTGTGTGCGTGCAAAAAAAAATCGTGTGCAGGAAGGAGAGGGGGATGGTGGATAGAAGAAACGTCATTATATCCACCTACCATTCAAAGCTCAAAGAAGTTTTTAGGAAGAATACAAAATATAAGTAATTCTCAATAGGTAAAGTTAATGGCAAGGTACCTCGTGTTTCTTTCAAAAGTAATATTTATTAAATAAAATTCAAATGTTCAAGGGATTTAGAATACTATAAAAGGAAAAACCACAGCCTCTAGCAAAAAAGAATTACATGATACATTCACATAATCTACTAAAGAAGCTATGTAATGTTATAACACACACACCGAAGCTAATAAAGAAAACAAAATACCCCCCTACTTTGCCACCAATTGTAACAATCTTTGAAGGCATTATTAACAAACTAAAAGGCCTTGGCCCATTTATTCAATTGTTCTACATGAATAAAGGGTTGTCATTGCGTACAATTTAATGTATGAAAATAATATACATTTTATAATCTTATTTTTCCTCTACAAAACCAATTATACGTTGGCATGGCACAATCTAAATCCTAATAGCACTGGTAGCTTCAACTTGAGAATTGATGGGAGTTATAATATGGCTTTGAAGGAAAATACTAGCTCCTTGCTATAGTTCTTCCTTGGAACCTGCACCAAAACTGACATGGCAAACACCACTTTGAAGCCCACAACCATGACACCAGTTTTGCAAGTTGTTGAAAACACGAACTCGTTTGCATAGAACATCCATTTCTCTAGTGGACATTTTCTGTACTCAATATTCCACCAACTTTTGCAGATTTGGAACCAAAAAATCAAGTTATCTTGCTTCTACTAAACGAAGAACGAAGAAATACCTAATCAACATTTTGACTACTTTGCTTGGACTGCTAATATCATGTTAGCGTATGAAGCTTTTAGATAATATGAATAGAAATATCACTAACAAAATAACTCTGGGAAGAACATGTATCGTGTTAATATTGATGTGCGTACCCGATGGTGGTGAAACTTGCAGTGAAAGTGTAGAAACACAATAGCAAGAAAGTATTCCCCACTCCTACTAATTAGAAGAGGAACAACAAATCATTAAATATAATTTTTAATGATTAAATAAACAAGAAACTATATGGTTCATGCCTATGTAAAGTGAAGAGTTTTTTTTTGAAACGGCCCCACAACCCCTGACATTATACCTTGACTCTAAAGCTTAAGCCTTGTTTTCAGCGTGTCAACTAGACACATCATGCCTTCTCCAAATGCATTAGAGTCGATATGATGCATGGATTACTAATTTGCCATGTCTTGAACTAAACAGAAATTTTTGCTCACATAAGCATGTTACGACATAACCATAACACCCAATGCAAAGCAATAAGCAATAATAACATGAGTAAAAAAAATACATGAGTAAAAAAACTATGTTCCAGAAAACATGACATACTGGGAAAGTCACCTTCTCAGTCCGAGCTGAAATGAGCTTGGGTGGACAGTTAAATTGAATTTATTTTCAAGAAAAAAAATCTGATTTTCTTATGACAAACATTGAAAAATGTTCCAAGAGCTTGCAAAATTTCATCATGGAATCCCATTTGAGGAAGTCGCAGTAGAGAAAATTCAGTACTCCAAAATGCTTTGGAAAGTATTCCCTCTGTTTTTATTTATTCTGCATATTAGAGTTGACTGAAGTCAAACTTTATAAAGTTTAACCAAGTTTGTAGAAAACAATATGAACATTTACAGTAACAAATAAATATGATGTGAAAATATGTGCAATGATGAATCTAATGGTGTTGATTTGTTATTGTATAGGTTAATATTTTTGTTTATAAACTTTATCAAAATTTACAAAGTTTGACTTTGACCAGAGCTAATACACCGACTAAATAAAAATGGAGGGGTAGCATTTTCACAGTATCAATTTTATTTTTTTGCCACGCCTTCCAGGAATGTGATTCCATGATGAAATTTTGCAAGCTCCTAGAACAATTGTCAAAAATAATTCAGATTTTTTAATGTGTTTTGATTTTTTATTTTACTGTTCACCCGAGCTCATTTGAGCTGGGCTGGGAAACTCCGCGTCCGACATACTATTCATAATATAGGACACCCCACATAACATTTTCCATTTGAAGCATTTTGCATTTCCTGTAAATTTCGGAGGCTGGGTTGCACTTAGCTGCACACATGAAGGCGACAATGGTGCTACTGACGCCATGACCAAAAATTCTAGGAATACCAACAGTAATGTGGTGATGAATTCAAACTCCCATTGATCCATCATTCCATATCAAAATTCTTAACTTATGTAGTACATAACTATTATGGCATACCTTCCACTAGGAAAAAGTATGAATGTACAAAAAGTAGATAAAATTATTTAGATTTTTCACAACTGCATCTCTTAGTTTTGATCCACACATTGTTGTCTATGCATGTTTTGTGAAAAAGTATGGATATTGGGATGGAATTCTATATGCATGCTGACATGTATCTCTTTATACATAAAGTCAATGGCAGAATTAAGAATCTAAAGGAAGGACGGTGCTAGATTTCAGGCAGTCATGACAAGATGCAAATTAAGCTCAAAGCAAGTTGTATTCAAACACAAATTAGTTCCTTTCAAGCCTTTTCTCAAAGCAAGAAGGCATGTTTGAGGAACTCCATTTTTAATTTACTTGGGGGATGAAATAGTTTCCTTGATAATCATCAGAAATCACACATATAGCAATTCCATCAACCATTGCAGATCTAGTCAATCTCAGAACCGTGCCGATTCTTGCAAGACAAACTATTTTTTATAGTTTAGTTATATTGTGTTAATTTGTGTGGCTCTACTCCTTTTCTAACTTGAAAATATTTTAAAGCTTCGTATTTTTCTCTGGTTGCAAGGAAAAATGATGCTATGAGGTAGGGACTCATTACCCAACCCCTCTAGTACTTGTGTGGGAACTATTGATACCTGGTCAGAAGGTTTGACGTCCGATTTAGGACCACCGGTTCAATGTTCTGGTCTCTTCGAGAGTATATGGCACCCATGCACCAGTTGGATATGGGAGTTTCCCGGGCCACAAATCTTGGGTTCATGTATTATCTTCTGTATCTTGATTTGTATACCTTGGATCTTGAGCCCCGACTAGCTAGCTCATCATCGACCGGTAACCAGACATTGCAAGCCATGATGTAGTCAAGCAAGGATTGACACAAGTCGTTGTTAGTAGCATGTCGAAAAACATGTGGCGGGCGACACCATGCTGGTGGTTACAGACATACCCCCTTGGAATGGAGGTTTGATCAAGGCGCCATAAGAAGACTCAGATTTTGGTGGGCACATTAGTCCTCAACATACTACAACATTGTTTGTGCTCATCGAAAGTGGAGTAGGTAGATTGTCTGCCTTCAAGGTAGTCTTCGCAAACTTTCTTTGTTGTCGCCGGGAGCATGTACATGCACCAAACAGAGAACATGTCCGATTTCTCAATCTGCCAAGCTAAAAATCTTCTCGTGGCGCAGTGCTAATAGGTATAGAACAAAATTATGCTCTAAAGTATTATATCGCTATATTCTCGAGGAGTGGTCGATCAACTCTAAAACTAGTATGTGAGGCTTCTCAGAGAGAGAGAGAGAGAGCATCGGTTGGTCGGTGCCTTGTGTTGCTGAGGTAAAAAATGTGCTGCCATACATGAGTGCTTGCTTCATAGTAAATTTGGAGTATGATACCTAGATTCAATGCTTCCCTCCCTTCAAGGCCACCCTACGAATTTTGTAAAGGTCTCCCTCTAAATACAACTTGCACTATTTAGAAAGTTTACCACCTTGAGGATCCTTGCACTAAGATACCTAGGTTCTAGAAATATTCAAAATAATTGCTCCACCAGGAGAGCCAAATTGAACGATTCATTTTCGCGAGTACCGAAGCCGCCAAAGTACTTATGCATATTCATGACATCCCAGGAAACCCACCTCAGTTTACATTTTCCACTTTCGCTTCCCCGTTAGAAACTTCGTTGGACAAAATGAAGTTGAAAGAATGACATATATTGGTGCGGATTTCTTGTGCTACCTATTTGATCAGCACTACTTCGCCAGTTGCAGACAAAATTTTCTCAATTCAAACTTCTATATTATTCCACACACGATCTCTCGAATATTCAAATGTGCCATTCTTGCTACTGCCTACCTCCATTGCCATCACCAAGTATTTCTCAGTGAAGCTTTCGTTTAGGACTTGAGGACTAGATTTTACATGTTCTCTTAAATTTTCTAGGTGTCCCTTGCAAAAATGAATGGAAGATTTTTTTTATACATCCTTTGACCAAAATCATTGCGCTAGAGAACCTCTCTGATCTCATTTTCCCTAACCGTGTTTTCTTTAAAAAATAGTAAGGCATCATCCATGGAGATAAGATGATTGAGCAACCCTGATGAGGTCTCGACAATGATGTCTGATAAATTTTCATCCCCTGCTCCTCAATAGGTAAGAAAGGCCTCCAAATGCTAATAAAAAGAAACATCGTGAGATAAACACTACAAGAAAAATGAACTTCTGTGACAATGCATTTTTGTGATAGAAAATCGAGTTTTTATATAGACTAGTCAATGTGTACGTGCAATGCACGTTAATTTAGAAGTACTATATTAATTACATGCGGATATTAAGTAGGATATTATTTGTGTGTTATTATGTGATTAACACTATATTTGACATGAAATTAACTACACACTAACGTATGAGCACTCGACATTGAAGCAGTGTAGGTCGTTGGATTGACATGATTTGATGGCCGAGATTAATTGGACCTACCCCTTTGGGTGTTTTTATATTGGTATAGATGCACATGTATGTGTAATATTTCATGATAATAATCGTGTCATCATGGGTACTAACAGGGCCATGTTCCCGGGATCCTGCCCTCGCTCAGTAGACGGGACCCACCAAGCCAAAGATCAGAAGGAAGCTGTAACGCCCCAGATGTAACTTTCCATAATTGTAACTCCAACTCTTGCCATTTCTGATTATGTGTTATGATATTTTCCTCTGTGGTTGGGTTTTTGTTTTCGTTTTGCATTTTTTCATGTCATCATGTGCATCTCATTTGCATTCGTGTTCGTCTCATGCATCCGGTCGTTTTCCCCGTTGTCCGTTTCGCGATCCGACACTCCTACATGCACCCGTTGCCCCCTCAAATCTCGTTTCGTGAGCTAGAGAAAAACATTCTCGGAATGGGACAAGATTTATCGAGTGGCTTTGATACATCACCGGTAGGCCGGCTGACAAATTTTGTTCTATTTGGAGATCGTTTGATGCCCCAACGGTTAACCGGGTAACCGCAAAAGCCCCTTTCTCTTTGCAGCCCAGCACCCCTCCAAAACAGCCCACTAACCCATCTAAACCCCCTCCAAAACAGCCCACTAACCCATCAAACCCCCTCCATGCTCTCTGTCGTTGGATCACAATCGTGTGGGTGAAAACCGAATCTCATTTGGACAGTCCTAACTCCCCCTACCTATAAATATGCCTCCCCTTCCTCATTTTTCGGATCAAAACCCTAGTCGACCCTCCTCCACGGCGCCGGACGTGTCCGCCGCCGCCGGACACGCCAACGCCGCAACATGGCAACCGCCACCACCCATCGTACCGGCCCACCCGAGCCCGGGTCGGGCCCCCTCTGGCCCAAGCTGCCCGTCGCCGCCCGAGGCTCTCCGCATCGCCCGCGCACCTCGCCCGCCGCCCCGTCGCCGTCAAGCCGCGCCGCCGCCCACCACAGTTGC
>NC_041386.1:174814447-174823472 GCF_002162155.2 Triticum dicoccoides | reverse complement strand
TGCCGCCCTGCCGTTCGTCCTCCATCGCGCCGCCAGTGCGACCACGTCGCCGGCCGGCGTTGCCTTCGTCCGCCGCCGCCGACCCGCGCCTCCACCGCGCCACCCGACGCCGGATCCGGCGAGCCCACCTCGCCCGCGTCCTCCCACGAGCTCCGGCCGCCTTCCCCACCATCTCCGGCGAAGTTCCGACGAGATCCGCCGCCGCCTCAAAGTTCTTGCCGAAACCCTAGATTCGAAGTGGTATAAATTTCGCCCAAGTCGTGAGATTTTTCATATTATGTGCTTGTTCATCATGTCATATCTCCACGTCCGTTGCTCCGATTTGCGCATATGATATATCAAAATGTTCGCCTTGTGATGCTCTTTGTGTTACTATCTTTTTCATGCATGTTACTGTCCATATTTATGCCCTAATCTTTGTTTCAAAAGTGCTATATGATGTTGTCTGCTGGAATTTACCATAACTTGCTGATTTGTCATTTTCATTGCATTTTGTGTGTGAACCCAATGAGCATGATGTCTACATGTTTTTGGAGTATCTCCATGCCATATTTACAGTGGTGCAAGCCTTGTATTTTTATGAGCTCTGTGGTGACTATCACAAGCATGCAAATTAGGCTATGTGATACTTCGTAATTTTGCTAAAATTTTCCTGTCACAGTATGATGCTATGTTGTCTTGTTGCTACCAGTAGATCCATGCACATGTTGAGATAGTTCAGTAAGAGTGTTTTGCAGATGTGGTATTGCTCTATCTATTCATGCCTATGGTTGTAATTATGGAGTACTCTAGCATGTCATTTCCATGCTCTACTTTTGCTAAATATTGTTCCTGGCAGATTGTTAACATGAAGTTCACTTTTGTCATGGGTGTTGCTAGTGATGCATGTACCCTATGAACTTTCTCTTGCCATGTCTAGCTTCATGAATATGTCTACATACTGTTGGTTACCTTGTGATGCCATGAAATGCTTTGTGGTGAGTGGCATGAGCTTGCAAAGTTTCTATCATGAATCTGTTTCTGTCATGCTCTGTTTTTCTTTGAAGTCTGAAACTGATCATATCACTTGCCATGTTTGCATTGATGCTACCATCTTGTCCATGCATCTTTGGTTAAAGTTCAGTAAGGAAGATTTGTTCTTTGCCTTTAATACTAGCATGCCATGCCTTTGTTTGCCATAATATGTTCTTGTAGCATGTTGTTTGCTAGCTCTAAACATTGCTACCTGATGCTGATTATGCCCTGCTCAGTATTTTCTCTAAGTCTGTGAAGCTGATATCATTTGCATTTTTGCCATGCTATTTTAGACTTGTTCTAGTGAGTTCTAGCAGGAGCTCAGTGTTCATGAATTGTAGAGCTTGACGTGTCCTTTATGTCCACGTGCTTTGTTGCTATGTTGGAGTGCTTTAGCATAGTTTCTTGTTGCATTCTAAGTGCTATGATGCTGTTAAGCACAGATTTGCATCGTTCTTGTTTTGCTTGCCATTTGCAAACCATGCATCCGCTTCCGGTGTTCCTTATATCGATTTCGACCGGAATCACCCCATATTTCCAGCGGCATGCTTGGTTTTCTAAGTTGATGCCTTATTTATCTTTTACCTTCCGGAGTTCCCATATGCATTGCACATCATACCTTGCATTCCATGCCATGTCTTGCATCATGTTACTTGTGCATTGCACCGTGATTGACTGTTGTTCCGTTGCTTGTGTTCTTGTTTTGGGTAGAGCCGGGAGATGAGTACGCAAACGAGGAACCTATTGAGTACGCTAACAAGGAGCAAGCTTTCGACAACCCTGAGAACTTTGCAGGCAAGATGACCATTACCCTCGATATCACTTCTATCTTTGCTTGCTAGTTGTTCGCTCTATCGCTATGTCACGCTATCTACCACTTTTTTTTATCATGCCTCCCATATTGCGATGTCAAGCCTCTAACCCACCTTCCTAGCAAACTGTTGTTTGGCTATGTTACCGCTTTTGCTCAGCCCCTCTTATAGCGTTGCTAGTTGCAGGTTCCTTGCAAGTTGTTCCATGTAGGAACATGGATATGTTGGGATATCACAATATCTCTTATTTTAATTAATGCATCTATATACTTGGCAAAGGGTGGAAGGCTTGGCCTTTTTCTCGGTGTTTTGTTCCACTCTTGCCGCCCGAGTTTCCGTCATACCGGTGTTATGTTCCTTGATTTTGCGTTCCTTACATGGTTGGGGTTATGGGACCCCCTTGACAGTTCGCTTTGGAATAAAACTCCTCCAGCAAGGCCCAACCTTGGTTTTAACATTTTCTTGATAACAACCTAAAACTTTGCCTAGGGAGTAATGAACCTGAGGATCATCTTTATTCAACCCCCCAGGCCAGTGCTCCTTTGAGTGTTGGTCCGAAACGGGCAGCCTGCGGGGCCACCTCACAGAAACTCTGTTGGGATCTACAGTAGGGTGCGTCGACTGCAAATTAAAATTTTCCTATGCGTAGAACAACCAAGAACATGCTACGAGAGATGGATCACGGTTTGTTACCACTAGACGCGCAGTGCCGTGCAGCGGAAGAAGAGTTGGGGCAGCGTGTCCGCGTGGATCGTCTCCTCCTCATCCGATCTCCCTCGTACATGTTCTCCGGAGCGGCACAAGTGCACCTCCTCTAACGGTATCTGCGCGTGCAAGAGGAACATCGTGCGGCGGACTGCTAGGTCCGATCACACAACCGATGGCGAGTGGAGGTGTCTATTCGCAACACATGCAAACCCTAGTGACATCGCCGAAGTGATCAACCGCATGAGTGTGACGCACCCCACTTTATATAGGCGTCCATCGCGGGCTCAATACTTGGGCCTCGCACGGACCCTAAAGCCCATAAGTCTACTCGGCCACAATCCGAATACCGCTCGGATCACATCCAGCCAGTGTCCTCGGATCCGACCTTGTAGGTTCCTTCCCTTAAGCGCACGACCCCTTAGGTTCAAGCCGGCTTGGTCGCAGTTCGGATCACCTCCGAACTACATGGCTGGTAGTGGCCTCTAGCAAGGCGTGCTGACCACCAAGCGGACGATGAAGCTGGTTAGGCGAACCTGTACATCACACTTCCATTCATTTTGCCACACGATATATGTTGTCAGGCTCAAGGCGAGTCTGTCATCCTTGTGTTAGCCCGACCTCTTTCTTGTTCCAGTGATGCCGACCACAATCAGATTATCACATAATCCTTGTCGCATGGCCAAGCTTATCCTGGTCGGATCACACGAGGGGCTGATACATCTCCAACGTATCTATAATTTTTGATTGCTCCATGCTATATTATCTACTGTTTTGGACATTATTGGGCTTTATTATCCACTTTTATATTATTTTTGGGACTAACCTATTAACCGGAGGCCCAACCCAGAATTGCTGTTTTTTTGCCTATTTTAGGGTTTCGAAGAAAAGGAATATTAAACGGAGTCCAAACGGAATGAAACCTTCGGGAACGTGATTTTCTCAACGAACAAGACCCAGGAGACTTGGACCCTACGTCAAGACACAAAAGAGGAGGCCACGAGGTAGGGGGCGCGCCTACCCCCCCCCCCAGGCGCGCCCTCCACCCTCGTGGGCCCCCTGTTGCTCCACCGACGTACTCCTTCCTCCTATATATACCTACGTACCCCCAAACGGTTAGATACGGAGCCAAAACCCTAATTCCACCGCCGCAACTTTCTGTATCCACGAGATCCCATCTTGGGGCCTGTTCCGGAGCTCCGCCGGAGGGAGCATCGATCACGGAGGGCTTCTACATCAACACCATATCCCCTCCGATGAAGTGTGAGTAGTTTACCTCAGACCTACGGGTCCATAGTTAGTAGCTAGATGGCTTCTTCTCTCTTTTTGGATCTCAATACAATTTTCTCCCCCTCTCTTGTGGAGATCTATTCGATGTAATCTTCTTTTTGTGGTGTGTTTGTTGAGACCGATGAATTGTGGGTTTATGATCAAGTCTATCTATGAACAATATTTGAATCTTCTCTAAATTCTTTTATGTATGATTGGTTATCTTTGCAAGTCTCTTCGAATTATCAGTTTGGTTTGGCCTACTAGATTGATCTTTCTTGCAATGGGAGAAGTGCTTAGCTTTGGGTTCAATCTTGCGGTGTCCTTTCCCAGTGACAGTAGGGGCGGCAAGGCACATATTGTATTGTTGCCATCGAGGATAACAAGATGGGGTTTTCACCATATTGCATGAGTTTATCCCTCTACATCATGTCATCTTGCTTAAGGTGTTACTCTGTTTCCATGAACTTAATACTCTAGATGCATGCTGGATAGCGGTCGATGAGTGGAGTAATAGTAGTAGATGCAGGCAGGAGTCGGTCTACTTGTCTCAGACATGATGCCTATATACATGATCATACCTAGATATTCTCATAACTATGCTCAATTCTGTCAATTGCTCAACAGTAATTTGTTCACCCACCGTAGAATAATTATGCTCTTGAGAGAAGCCACTAGTGAAAACTATGGCCCCCGAGTCTATCTTCATCATATTAATCTACCAATACTTAGTTATTTCCTTTTGCTTTGATTTTACTTTGCATCTTTATCATAAAAATATCAAAAATATTATCTTATCATATCTATCAGATCTCACTCTCGTAAGTGGTCGTGTAGGGATTAACAACCCCTTATCGCGTTGGTTGCGAGGATTTATTTGTTTTGTGCAGGTACGAGGGACTCGCGCGTAGCCTCCTACTGGATTGATACCTTGGTTCTCAAAAACTGAGGGAAATACTTACGCTACTTTGCTGCATCATCCCTTCCTCTTCGGGGAAAACCAACGCAGTGCTCAAGAGGTAGCAAGAAGGATTTCTGGCGCCGTTGCCGGGAAGTCTACGCAAAAGTCAATATACCAAGTACCCATCACATACCCTTATCTCCTGCATTACATTATTTGCCATTTGCCTCTCGTTTTCCTCTCCCCCACTTCACCCTTGCCGTTTTATTCGCCCTCTCTCTCTATCCTCCATCTCTTTCCCGTTTGCCTTTTTTTGCCCGCTTGCTTTTTGTTTGCTTCTGTGTTAGTTCATTTGCTTGTCGTTATGGCTAGCCCCTTACCTTCTGCCACCATGTCTGAAATTGGGGAAATTATTGTCGATATGGACAATAATAATATCATGAAAAATTTTGATGCTCCTGCTAAAGAACCCACCATCTTACATACAAAAAAATTCCGTGTTGGTAGTGGTAATATTATTGGAAAAGGAGTTATTCAAGATGCTTTACCTTCTATGGGTAGTTCTATCCTTCATAGAACTAGTAGTCTTGTGGACACTATTGCTATGCTTGTAGTTGAACTTGAAAGACAATTCATGCACATGCATCCTTGCATACAAAGGATTTTCCTAGAATTTTCTAATATTGAGCATTCTTTTGTTAAGCGTGCCGCTACTATCTTTTTGGCTCATGAGTTTAGATTCATAATAAAAGAGGCCGAAGAAATCTTTGCGCATTATAGGGTGGACGCTTGCCGTCCTCCCATAGAGGCCACCCTCTTTGATCAAGAAGAAATAATGCATTTTCAATCTCTAGACTATGTTGCTTTCAATGAAAATCTTAGAAAAAGGGTTCCTACCAATGTTTTAGTTGATAGAATTTCTGAACTTAATGATGATTTGGCTATTCGAAATAATGAACTAGGATATTCTCTTGAATATAGGCTCACAAAGTTCTGTCAAAAGAATGCTTATAATGATGAATTGGTTGTGCAATATGAAGGACCAAAGGAGGAACCTATACCTCCCAAGGTTGATCTTGGGGACTTTTGTCCCATTAAATTTAGCCCTTTTGATTACTTTTGTTTGCCTCAAAGAAAACTTGCTGCCGAACATAGAGAATATGAAATGAGTTTTAATAATCTATCTTACTATTATGGCAATACCTAGATCTATCCTTGCTTGTCATGCCTAGCTAGGGGCGTTAAACGATAGCGCTTGTTGGGAGGCAACCCAATTTTATTTTCATTCCTTGCTTTTTGCTCCTGTTTAGTAATAAATAATTTATCTAGCCTCTGTTTTGGTTTTTTGTGTTTAATTAGTGTTTGTGCCAAGTAGAACCGTTGGGAAGACTTGGGGAAAGTCTTGTTAAACTTGTTGTAAACAAAATAGAAACTTTAGTGCTCACGAGAACTGCTGTAATTTTTATTTGGAAAGTGATATTTAGTTAATTCTTTTTGAATATGATTAATAGATAAATTCCTCACGTACATAAATTTATTTTAGAATTTTTGGAGTTCCAGATCTTGCGCTAGCTACAGATTACTACAGACTGTTCTGTTTTTGACAGATTCTGTTTTTCGTGTGTTGTTTGCTTATTTTGATGAATCTATGGCTAGTAAAATAGTTTATAAACCATAGAGAAGTTGGAATACAGTAGATTTAACACCAATATAAATAAATAATGAGTTCATTACAGTACCTTGAAGTGGTCTTTTTTTTTCTTTCGCTAACGGAGCTCACGAGATTTTCTACTTTGAGTTTTGTGTTGTGAAGTTTTCAAGTTTTGGGTAAAGATTTAATGGATTATTGAACAAGGAGTGGCAAGATACTAAGCTTGGGGATTCCCATGGCACCCCCAAGATAATCTAAGGACACGTAAAAGCCAAAGCTTGGGGATTCCCCGGAAGGCATCCCCTCTTTCGTCTACTTCTATCGTTAACTTTACTTGCAGCTATATTTTTATTCACCACATGATATGTGTTTTGCTTGGAGCGTCTTGTATGATTTGAGTCTTTGATTTTTATTTTACCACAACCATCCTTGCTGTACACAACTTTTGAGAGAGCCATACATGATTTGGAATTTGTTAGAATACTCTATGTGCTTCGCTTATATCTTTTGAGTTATATAGTTTTGCTCTAGTACTTCACTTATATCTTTTAGAGCACGGTGGCCGATGTGTTTTATGGAAACTATTAATCTCTCATGCTTCACTTAGATTATTTTGAGAGTCTTAAATAGCATGGTAATTTTCTTAAAATCCTAATATGCTAGGTATTCAAGATTAGTAAAATTTTCTTATGAGTGTTTTGAATACTAAGAGAAGTTGTATGCTTGATGATTGTTTTGAGATATGGAGCTAATAATATCAAAGTCGTGCTAGTTGAGTAGTTGTGAAATTGAGAAATACTTGTGTTGAAGTTTGCAAGTCCCGTAGCATGCACGTATGGTAAACATTATGTAACAATTTGAAACATGAGGTGTTATTTGATTGTCTTCCTTATGAGTGGCGGTTGGGGACGAGCGATGGTCTTTTTCTACCAATCTATCCCCCTAGGAGCATGCGCGTAGTGCCGAGGTTTTTGATGACTTGTAGATTTTTGCAATAAGTATGTGAGTTCTTTATGACTAATGTTGACTCCATGGATTATACGCACTCTCACCCTTCCATCCTTGCTAGCCTCTTCGACACCGTGCATTGCCCTTTCTCACATTGAGAGTTGGCGCAAACTTCGCCGGTGCATCCAAACCCCGTGATATGATACACTCTTTCACACATAAACCTCCTTATATCTTCCTCAAAACAGCCACCATACCTACCTATTATGGCATTTCCATAGCCATTCCGAGATATATTGCCATGCAACTTTCCACCATTCCGTTTATCATGACACATTCATCATTGTCATATTGCTTAGCATGATCATGTAGTTGACATAGTATTTGTGGCAAAGCCACCGTTCATAATTCTTTCATACATGTCACTCTTGGTCCATTGCATATCCCGGTACACCGCTGGAGGCATTCATATAGAGTCATCTTTTGTTCTAGTATCGAGTTATAATCATTGAGTTGTAAATAAATAGAAGTGTGATGATCATCATTTTCTAGAGCATTGTCCCAAGTGAGGAATTATATAAAAAAGAGAAAGGCCATATAAAAAAAGGAGAAATGCCAAATAAAAAAATGAGAAAAAAGAGAGAAGGGACAATGTTACTATCCTTTGCCACACTTGTGCTTCAAAGTAGCACCGTAATCTTCATGATAGAGAGTCTCTAGTTTTGTCATTTTCATATACTAGTGGGAATTTTTCATTATAGAACTTGGCTTGTATATTCCAACAATGGGCCTCCTCAAGTGCCCTAGGTCTTCGTGAGCAAGCAAGTTGGATGCACACCCACTTAGTTTCTTTTGTTGAGCTTTCATATATTTATAGCTCTAGTGCATCCGTTGCATGGCAATCCCTACTCCTTGCATTAACATCAATCGATGGGCATCTCCATAGCCCATTGATTAGCCTCGTTGATGTGAGACTTTCTCTTTTTTGTCTTCTCCACATAACCCCCTCATTATATTCTATTCCACCCATAGTGCTATGTCCATGGCTCGCGCTCATATATTGCGTGAAAGTTTATAGGTTTGAAATTACTAAAGTATGAAACAATTGCTTGGCTTGTCATCGGGGTTGTGCATGATGAGAGCATTCTTGTGTGACGAAAATGAAACATGACTAAACTATATGATTTTGTGGGGATGAACTTTCTTTGGCCATGTTATTTTGAGAAGACATAATTGCTTAGTTGGTATGCTTGAAGTATTATTATTCTTATGTCAATATGAACTTTTGTCTTGAATCTTTCGGATCTGAATATTCATGCCACAATTAAGAAGAACTACATCAAAATTATGCCAAGTAGCACTCCGCATCAAAAATTCTGTTTTTATCATTTACCTACTCCAGAACGAGCAGGAATTAAGCTTGGGGATGCTTGATACGTCTCCAACGTATCTATAATTTTTGGTTGCTCCATGCCATATTATCTACTGTTTTGGACATTATTGGGCTTTATTATGCACTTTTATATTATTTTTGGGACTAACCTATTAACAGGAGGCCCATCCCAGAATTGCTGTTTTTTTTTGCCTATTTTAGGGTTTCGAAGAAAAGGAATATCAAACGGAGTCCAAACGGAATGAAACCTTCGGGAACATGATTTTCTCAACGAACAAGACCCAGGAGACTTGGACCCTACGTCAAGACACAAAAGAGGAGGCCACGAGGTA
>NC_041386.1:174767250-174814221 GCF_002162155.2 Triticum dicoccoides | reverse complement strand
CGCGCCCTCCACCCTCGTGCCCCCCTGTTGCTCCACCGACATACTCCTTCCTCCTATATATACCTACGTACCCCCAAACGATCAGATACAGAGCCAAAACCCTAATTCCACCGCCGCAACTTTCTGTATCCACGAGATCTCAGCTTGGGGCCTGTTCCGGAGCTCCGCCGGAGGGGGCATCGATCACGGAGGGCTTCTACATCAACACCATAGCCCCTCCGATGGAGTGTGAGTAGTTTGCCTCAGACCTATGGGTCCATAGTTAGTAGCTAGATGGCTTCTTCTCTCTTTTTGGATCTCAATACAATGTTCTCCCCCTCTCTTGTGGAGATCTATTCGATGTAATCTTCTTTTTGCGGTGTGTTTGTTGAGATCGATGAATTGTGGGTTTATGATCAAGTCTATCTATGAACAATATTTGAATCTTCTCTGAATTCTTTTATGTCTGATTGGTTATCTTTGCAAGTCTCTTCGAATTATTAGTTTGGTTTGGCCTACTAGATTGACCTTTCTTGCAATGGGAGAAGTGCTTAGCTTTGGGTTCAATCTTGTGGTGTACTTTCCCAGTGACAGTAGGGGCAGCAAGGCACGTATTGTATTGTTGCCTCGAGGATAACAAGATGGGGTTTTCATCATATTGCATGAGTTTATCCCTCTACATCATGTCATCTTGCTTAAGGCATTACTCTGTTTTCACGAACTTAATACTCTAGATGCATGCTGGATAGCGGTCGATGAGTGGATAGTAGTAGATGCAGGCAGGAGTCGGTCTACTTGTCTCGGACGTGATGCCTATATACATGATCATACCTAAATATTCTCATAACTATGCTCAATTCTATCAATTGTTCAACAGTAATTTGTTCACCCACCGTAGAATACTTATGCTCTCGAGAGAAGCCACTAGTGAAATCTATGGCCCCTGGGTCTATCTTCATCATATTAATCTACCAATACTTAGTTATTTCCTTTTTGCTTTTATTTTACTTTGCATCTTTATCTTAAAAATACCAAACAATTATCTTATCATATCTATCAGATCTCACTCTCGTAAGTGGCCGTGTAAGGATTGACAACCCCTTATCCCGTTGGTTGCGAGGATTTATTTGTTTTGTGCAGGTACGAGGGACTCGCGCGTAGCCTCCTACTGGATTGATACCTTGGTTCTCAAAAACTGAGGGAAATACTTACGCTACTCTGCTGCATCATCCCTTCCTCTTCTGGGAAAACCAACGTAGTGCTCAAGAGGTAGCAGGGGACAAGGCCAAAACCTACCTTTGTAACTACCCAGTCACGGAGTAGCGTTTGGTTGGCCCAAAGCAAGTCTGTTACCATCCCGAGTACATGCGCCAGCTCAGGTCTTAGGACATAGAACGTATGTTGTACTAGAGACTCACAGATGACATATCGCTGCGTCTCATAGTTGGGTCTGTCCGACTCGGACCTTATCTCAACTCGGATCCGATTATGTCGAATCGGACCAGATCCTTTTGAGTCCATATTATCCGTTTAGCATCCAATGCTCCATGGCTAGTGAGACCAAGCCATCGACCGTGTCATATGCTAGTCTAGTTGGCTGCGCGTCCACACAGCCCTTTCGACTAGGGACCTTTTAGGACGTTTATCATACAATGCATAGTCCCACAAACAAGTCACGTACTTGCTGATACACATCATTGATAATGTTCAAGGACTATCTTTATTCATAAACACATAGGAAATAACATCATACATGATTGCCTCTAGGGCATATCTCCAACAGTCTCCCACTTGCACTAGAGTCAATCAAATAGACAACAAATGCCCATATCTCTAACGTGCCCCTCATGCTTGGATTGTGGAAGCGGCTTAGTCAATGGATCTGCAGCATTTGCATCTATGTGAATTTTGCATAACTCAACATCACCATTCTTTACGATCTTTCATATCAGGTGATATTTCCGATCTATGTGTCTGGTCTTGTGGTGATCCCTCGGCTCCTTGGCTTGTGCGATGGCACCAGAATTATCACAATAAAGGTCCAACGGTTTTACCGAGGTTGGGAAAAATACCAAGATCATCCAGAAAGTTCTGGATCCAAACACCTTCCTTTGCAGCTTCACAAGCCGCAATGTATTCGGCTTCTGTGGTAGAATCGGTCACCATATCTTGCTTGGAACTCATCCAGCTCACTGCTGCTCCGTTCATGACATACACGAATCTGGACTGTAAGCGACAATCATCTCTGTCGGTTTGGAAACTAGCATTGGCGTGACCCCTTACGACGAGCTTTTCCTCACCTCCATAAACTAGGAACATCTCTTTAGTCCTTTTTAGGTACTTCAAAATAGTCTTTACCGCTGCCCAGTGACTCTCACCTGGGTTGCCCTGGTATCTACTTGTTAGGCTTATTGAAAAAGCAACATCAGGCCGTGTACATATCCTGGCATACATGATGGATCCAATAGCCAAGGCATATGGAATCTGACTCATCCTGATTCGCTCATCAGATGTCGAAGGACTCTGAGTCTCGCTTAGCCTTATACCATGTGAGACAGGCAAGAACCCTTTCTTGGCCTCACTCATGTTGAACCGCTTCAACACTTTATCTATGTATGTGCTTTGGCTCAGGTCGAGAAGCCTCCTCGATCTATCTCTATAGATCTTGATGCCTAAAATGTAAACCGCCTCACCAAGGTCCTTCATTGAAAACTTGCCATTCAATGATTCCTTGACCGAGTTCAGCATCGAAACATCATTTCCGATCAATAGTATGTCATCCACATACAAGATCAAAAACACAATCGAGCTCCCACTTAACTGCTTGTATAAACAAGCGTCCTCATCATTTTTGATTAAACCGAGACCAGTGACGACCTCATCAAAATGAATGTTCCAACTCCGAGATGCTTGCTTCAACCCATAAATGGATCTCTTGAGCTTGCATACTTTACTAGTGCTAGTTGGATCGACAAAACCCTTGGGTTGTATCATATACACGTCCTCGGTTAAATTTCCGTGAAGGAAAGCCGTTTTGACATCCATCTACCATATATCGTAATCGAAATATGCAGCTATAGCTAGTACAATCCTTACCAACTTCAGCTTCGCTACCGGCGATTAAGTCTCGTCGTAGTCAATTCCTTGAACTTGTCCATAACCTTTAGCGACAAGCCGAGCTTGGTGGATCTGAACATTTCCATCCACATCAGTTTTCTTCTTAAAGACCCATCTGCAGCCAATGGCCTTTACACCAGGCGGCGGATCAACCAAGTCCCAGACTTGATTTTCATCCATGGACTTTAACTCGGATCTCATGGCCTCTAACCATGCCCCGGAATTCGGGCTCACCATCGCTTCCGCATACGTGGTCGGCTCGTCGCTTTCTAGCAACAATACATCACGCACTATGCGCAATCTTTCCGACCTCCATGGTTTTGGTGCCGCTTCCACTACGGGTTCCCTGAATGACTCCGGTATGATCTCATCACCCACCTAGCCGTCCCCGAGTGGTACTCGAATTTCTTCGAGTTGGATCATCCTCTCACTGGCCTCCCGGCTGAGAAACTCTTTCTTAAGGAAAACCCCGTTCCTAGCAACAAACACTTTGTTCTCTTCCCGGTTGTAGAAGCTATATCCCAAGGTTTCCCTCGGATATCCCATAAATATGCATTTGTCCGACTTGGGTGTATGCATGTCTGACATAAGTCGCTTGACAAATGCTTCACAACCCCAAATCTTTAGAAAAGACAAACTGGGAGCCTTCCCGGTCCACATCTCATGTGATGTCTTACCTACGGATTTTGATGGTACCCTGTTAAGTGTGAAAGCTGCAGTTTCTAGAGCGTATCCCCAGAATGACAAGGGTAAATCCGATTTGCTCATCAAATATCGAACCATGTCCAACAAGGTACGATTCCTCCGTTTCGATACACCATTTCTTTGTGGCGTACCCGGAGGTGTGAGCTGAGGTACTATACCTCTGCTTTTCAGATGATCATCAAACTCCTGGCTCATGTACTCACCTCCACGATCAAACCGTGGAAGTTTTATAGTCTTGCCGAGCTGATTCTCAACCTTGTTTTGAAACTCTTTGAACTTTTCAAAAGTTTCCGACTTGTGCCTCATCAAATAGATATATCCATATCTACTCAAGTCGTCGGTAAAAGTCACGAAGTACTGATAGCCACCTCTGGCAGTTGTGCTCATTGGTCCACACACGTCACTGTGTATCAGTTCCAACAGCTCGGATGCCCTCTCACAACTCTTTGCGAAAGGGGACTTAGTCATCTTGCCGAGCAAGCATGATTCGCATGTCTCGAACGACCCAAAGTCGGTCGAAGTTAGGAGTCCATCATCGTGGAGCTTCTTCATGCGTTTCAGACTAATGTGTCTGAGCCGGCAATGCCAGAAGTATGTCAGATTTATCTCATTAGGCTTATGCCTCTTGACATTCACGTTATAGACCGGTTCCTGTTCTAGATTCAATAGAAATAACCCATCAACAATGGGTGCATAGCCGTGGAACATACCATTCAAATAAATTGAACAACCATTGTCCTTTAAATTGAATTCGTAACCCTGACTCATCAAGCATGAGGCAGAAATAATGTTTCGACTAAGTGCAGGAATGTAATAACAATTATTCAATTCCAAAATAAATCCAGAAGGAAGATGGAGCTACATCGTGCCGACCTCCAATGCAACAACTCTTTCTTTGTTGCCGACCCTGATGTCAATCTCCCCTTGTGCCACACGCCTAGTTCTTACCAGCCCGTGCATCGAGTTACAAATGTGAACAACTGATCCGGTATCAAATACCTAAGAGATGCTAGGTATGTCAGCAAGGTAAATGTCTATAACATATGCAACAAGTTTACCTTTGCCTGAAGTAGCATTCCCGGCCTTCTTGCCATGCTCTGCAAGCCACTTGCTACAGTTCCTCTTCCAGTGACCAGTTTCCTTGCAATGATAGAAAATGGTCTTTGAGTCCGGTCCAGACTTCGGCGCAGCGGCGGAGGTTACCGTCTCCATGCCCTTTGCCTTAGCCTTTTTCTTGGACCAACTCTTCTTGAACTTAGCCGATTTCTGCACCATCAACACTTGATGCGTGCCTTTCTTAATATCCTACTCTGCCACTTTGAGCATCCCATGCAATTCAGTGAGCTTCTTATCCATGCCATGCATATGATAGTTCAAGATGAACGTCCCATAGATGGGCGGAAGAGAACCCAGAACTGCATCAGTAGTCAGCTCATCCAAGAGCGGGAAGCCCAACCGATCCAAAGCTTGCACATATCCGATCATCTTGATCACATGCGGGCTCAGTGGATCACCTTCCTTCAGCTTACAATCCATCAAGGATCGCTAGACGTTGAACCTTTCGGTCCTAGCCTGCACCTGAAACATGCTCTTGAGACTCTCGATCATATCGAAAAGCCCCAATGTCTTGGAAATGCTGCTGCAAATCGGGCTCCATACAAGCCAGCATGAGGCAGCTGATCTCGCTTGATTCATCAACGGGTTTCTGGTAGGCATTCTTGGTTGTGGTACTAGCATTATCGGCAGGTTCCTCTGGAAGTGGATCCTCTAGAACATGTTCCTTTTTATCATGCTTGAGAACAATTCTCAAATTTCTATACCAGGTGGTAAAGTTTATTCCATTCAGTTTATCCTTTTCCAGAATTGATTTCAATGCAAAGTTGGGTTGAGCAGGTGGTGCCATTGATCCATAACAGAAAAATATGCAATCACTAAGCAATGTGTTTATGTAGAGTAATTCTAGCCTTAAACAGAAATACTCCCACTGAAGTCAGCATCCCTCCGCAAACTCTGAGTGATTTAGGATCCAACTAGCACATGCGACTAGTGAGCTTTAGCATCACTGCTAGACAACATGCCTATCCGGTAAGCAACTCCATGCTAATGGTATCTCTATACAACTCCTTTTGGTCAGGTAGGTATCTCATACCCCGGCTCCCGACCTCTTTTGCCACAAGGCCCAAAACCGTTTTGATAGCCTTGTCAAGTTAACCTAATACAGTGCATGTCTGTGTCCGACATGAACCCTTCAGTTCAAGGACACCTAGCAGCACCCCATTTTATGAGCCCACTACTAGACGTACTTGATGCGCGAAGGTGCAACATCGGGAATGGCAAATTTCTTGATATTAATGAGGGATCTTTCTATCATTCTAACATGCATAGAAAACAAGAAGCATAACAATCACAAATAAAACATATACTGTGAAATGGTATGGCTCATGTGTATGTGATGCATGTGTGTAAATTATACATGGCCTGCGTGTCATGTTTGTCAGCCGGCAGGAGCCAAAGTGCTGTCATTATATTGTATAATGACCTGTGTGTCGACTTGTGACTCTATGTAAAATTCATTACTAGTTGTAATAGTTGGATAATAGAGATCAGGGGTGATCCGAACCGCGACCAAGCCAGCTTGAACCTAAGGGGTCGTGTGCTTAAGGGAAGGAACCTACGAGGTCGGATCCGAGGACACTGGTCGGATGTGATCTGAGCTGTATTCGGATTGTGGCCGAGTAGACTTATGGGCTTTAGGGTCCGTGCGAGGCCCAAGTATTGAGCCCGCGATGGACACCTATATAAAGTGGGGTGCGGCACACTCATGCGGTTGATCGCTTCGGCACTGTCACTAGGGTTTGCATGTGTTGCGAATAGACACCTCCACTCGCCGCCGGTTGTGTGATTGGACCTAGCAGTCCGCCGCACGACGTTCCTATTGCACGCGCAGATATCGTTAGAGGCGGTGCACTTGTGCCACTCTAGCGAACCTGTACGAGGGCGATCGGACGAGGAGGAGACGATCCACGCGGATGCGCTGCCCCAACTCTTCTTCCGCTGCACGGCACTACGCGTCTAGTGGTAACGAACTGTGATCCAGCTCCCGTAGCTTGTTCTTGGTTGTTCTGCGCTTAGGAAAATTTTAATTTGTAGTCGACGCACACTACAGTAGATCCCAACAAACTCGAGGGTTGGTTTTACTCATAGCTTGTCCCATCCGGTGTGCCCTGAGAATGAGATATGTGCGGCTCCTATTGAGATTTGTCGGCGCATCGGGCGGTCTTGTTGGTCTTGTTTTGCCATTGTCGAAATGTCTTGTAACCAGGATTCCGAGACTGATCGGGTCTTTCCGGGAGAAGGAATATCCTTTATTGATCATAAGAGCTTGTGATGGGCTAAGTTGGGACACCCCTGCAGGGTATAAACTTTCAAAAGCCGTGCCTGCAGTTATGTGGCAGATGGAAATTTGTTAATATCCGGTTGTAGAGAACTTGAAACTTGACTTAATTAAAATGCATCAACCGCGTGTGTAGCCGTGATGGTCTCTTTTCGGCGGTGTCCGGGAAGTGAACACGGTTGGGTTATGTATGACCGTAAGTAGTTCAAGATCACTTCTTGATCACTTCTAGCTTCACGTCCATTGCGTAGTTTCTCCTCTTACTCTTGTACTCGTATGTTAGCCACCATATTTGCTTAGTGCTTGCTGCTACTCCACCTCATTACCTGATCCTACCCATAAGCTTAAATAGTCTTGATCTTGCGGGTTTTGAGATTGTTGAGTCCTCGTGACTCATAGATACTACCAAAACAGTTGCAGGTGCCGATGATGCCAGTGCAGGTGATGCTACCTAACTCAAGTGTGAGTTCGACGAGGACCTTGGTCGTTACTATGTTTCGTTTCCTGATGATCAGTAGTGGAGCCCAGTTGGGACGATTGGGGATCTAGCATTTGGGGTTATCTTCTTTTCATTTGGTTTGTCCGTAGATGGACTATGAGTGTACTGTGAATGATGTATGACTATTTGATCATTGTGTGACGTGGCGAGTGTAAGCCAACTCTATTTATCCCTTTCTTGTTCATTACATGGGATTGTGTGAAGATGACCCTTCTTGCGACAAAACCACAATGCGGTCATGCCTCTAAGTCATGCCTTGACATGTGGGAGATATAGCCGCATCGTGGGCGTTACAGAAGCCCTAAAGAGGCAGAGACGATCTACATGCTCTTGAAGTCAGGACGGCGGTGGCGGGGCCAATCTCACATGCCCCCATGTAAACCCTAGACCTCTCCTGTCTATATAAAGGGAGGTCTAGGTCCTCATTGATCATCCAATCTTAGATCTCAACTCTCGGTAGACATCCCATACACTATTGTAATCCTCTGCATGAGGTATCCCCTCACCATTAATAAAAAGAAGAAGCAGGATGTAGGGTATTACTCTTCGGAGGCCCAAACCTAGGTAAATTGTGTGTGCAGACTCCGTCCTAGTACTTTGATCTCGTCATGAACTCGACCGAGGGATTTAACGGTATTTTGCTCCGTTAGTTGGAGCGCCAGGCACGGGTGATGTTGATCATAGACCTAACCCGACACGGAGAATCAAAAAAGGCTGGCGAACTCCCGCCAGGCCAATGCCATAGGTTCAACTCTTTTGAGGTGGTCGCTAAGGGGTCAGGACAATTTCTTGACATCTCACCTTCATACCTTGTCGACCACATGTATGATGAGCAAGGGCAGACCTTGGGGGTCTACAATCGCCCTGACCACCTTGCATGGAGACACATCGTACGACCTCCGCAAAGTCGTAAGCCCACTCATAAGGCCTCCGTGAACATGATATTCACAACGACGGATTGATATGTCCATTTTGCATCATTCTTTTATGTTAATATTTATTGCATTATGGGTTGTTATTATACATTATGGTACAATACTTATGCCTTTTTCTCTCTTATTTTACAAGATTTACATGAAGAGGGAGAATGCCGGCAGCTGGAATTCTGGACCGGAAAGGAGCAAATCTGAGAGACCTATCCTGCACAACTCCAAAAGTCCTGAAAAGTTACGAAGAACTATTTTGGAATATATAAAAATTATGGGGTGAAGAAACTACCAGAGGGGGCCCACTAGGTGGCCACGGGCCTGGGGGGCGCGCCCTACCCCCTAGGGCACGCCCCAGGGCTTGTGGGTCCCCTGGCAGGTCCTCGGTGCCCATCTTCTTCTATATGACAGGTTTTGACATGAAAAAAAATCAAGAGGAAGCTTTCAAGATGAAGCACCACCTTCTCGAGGCGGAACCTGGGCAGAAGCAATCTAGGGCTTCAGCGGAGCTATTCTGTCGGGGAAACTTCCCTCCCGGAGGGGGAAATCGAAGCCATCGTCATCACCAATGATCCACTCATTGAGGGAGGGTCAATTTCCATCAACATCTTCACCAACACCATCTCCTCTCAAACCCTAGTTCATCTCTTGTATTCAATCTTTGTCTCAAAACCTTAGATTGGTACCTGCGGGTTGCTAGTAGTGTTGATTACTCCTTGTAGTTGATGCTAGTTGGTTTATTTGGTGGAACATCATATGTTTAGATCCTTAATGATAATTAATACCCCTCTGATCTTGAGCATGAGCATGCTTTGTGAGTAGTTACGTTTGTTCCTGGGGACATGGGCGAAGTCTTGTTATAAGTAATCATGTGAATTTGGTATTCGTTCGATATTTTTATGAGATCTATGTTGTCTTTCCTCTAGTGGTGTTATGTGAATGTCGACTACATGACACTTCACCATGATTTGGGCCTAGGGGAAGGCATTGGGAAGTAATAAGTGGATGATGGGTTGCTAGATTGACAGAAGCTTAAACCCTTGTTTATGCGTTGCTTCGTAAGGGGCTGATTTGGATCCACATGTTTCATGCTATGGTTAGATTTATCTTAATTCTTCTTTCATTCTTGCGGATGCTTGCAAGAGGGGTTAATCATAAGTCGGAGGCTTGTCCAAGTAAGGATAGTACCCAAGCACCGGTCCACACACATATCAAATTATCAAAGTAACGAATGAGAATCATATGTGCATGATGAAAACTAACTTAACAACAATCCCCAGGTGTCCTCGGGAGCGATTTGCTTTAAATAAGAGTTCATCCAGGCTTATACTTTGCTACAAAAAGGATTGGGTCACCTTGCTGCACCTTTGTTACACTTGTTACTGAAGGAAATATGCCCTAGAGGCAATAATAAAGTTGTTATTTATATTTCCTTATATCATGATAAATGTTTATTATTCATGCTAGAATTGTATTAACCGGAAACTTAGTACATGTGTGACTACATAAACAAACAAAGTGTCCCTAGTATGCCTCTACTTGACTAGCTCGTTAATCAAAGATGGTTAAGTTTCCCGACCATAGACATGTGTTGTCATTTGATGAACGGGATCACATCATTAGAGAATGATGTGATGGACAAGACCCATCCGTTAGCTTAGCATTATGATCGTTTAGTTTTATTGCTATTTCTTTGTTCATGACTTATACATATTCCTCTGACTATGAGATTATGCAACTCCCGAATACCGGAGGAACACCTTGTGTGCTATCAAACGTCACAACGTAACTGGGTGATTATAAAGATGCTCTACAGGTGTCTTCGAAGGTGTTTGTTGAGTTGGCATAGATCAAGATTAGGATTTGTCACTCCGTGTATCGGAGGGTATCTCTGGGCCCTCTCGGTAATACACATCACTATAAGCCTTGCAAGCAATGTGACTAATGAGTTAGTTGCGAGACGATGCATTACAGAACGAGTAAAGAGACTTGCCGGTAACGATATTGAACTAGGTATGATGATACCGACGATCGAATCTCGGACAAGTAACATAACGATGACAAAGGGAATAACGTATGTTGTTATGCGGTTTGACCGATAAAGATCTTAGTAGAATATGTAGGAGCCAATATGAGCATCTAGGTTCCGCTATTGGTTATTGACCGGAGATGTGTCTCGGTCATGTCTACATAGTTCTCGAACCCGTAGGGTCCGCACGCTTAACGTTCGATGATGATTTGTATTATGAGTCATGTGTTTTGGTGAGCAAAGTTTGTTCGAGTCCCAGATGAGATCACGGACATGACGAGGAGTCTTGAAATGGTCGAGAGGTAAGTATTGATATATTGGAAGGTTATATACGGACACCGTAATGGTTCCGATAAGGTTCAGGGATTTTTTCGAGTACTGGGAGAGTACCGGAAACCCCCGGGAAATTTAATGGGCCTATTGGGCCATAGTGGAGAGAGGGAGGCTGCCACAAGAGGTGGGGCGCGCCCCCCAAGCCCAAACCAAATTGGACTAGGGTTGGTGGCGCGGCCCCCCTTTCCTTCTCCCTCTCCCCTCTCTTCTCTTTCCGTTAGTTGGAAGGAGGGGCCGAATCCTACTTGGACTAGGAGTCCAAGTAGGACTCCCCCTTGGCGCTCCCCCCTTGGGTCGGCCACCTCCTCCTCCCCTCTTTATATGTGGGGGTGGGGGGAACCCCAAAGGCACACCAAGATTTCTCTTAGCCGTGCGTGGTGCCCCCTCCACAGTTTACCACCTCAGTCATATTGTCGTAGTGCTTAGGCGAAACCCTGCGCGGATCACATCCCAAACACCGTCATCACGCCGTCGTGCTGACGAAACTCTCCCTCGTCCTTCTACTAGATCAAGAGCTCAAGGGACGTCATCATGCTGAACGTGTGTTGAACACGGAGGTGCCGTACATTCGATACTTGGATTAGTTGGATCGTGAAGACGTTCTACTACATCAACTGCGTTACATAACGCTTCCGCTTTCGGTCTACGAGGGTACATGGACACACTCTCCCGTCTCGTTGCTATGCATCTCCTAGATAGATCTTG
This sequence comes from Triticum dicoccoides, assembly GCF_002162155.2. Taxonomy (NCBI): domain Eukaryota; kingdom Viridiplantae; phylum Streptophyta; class Magnoliopsida; order Poales; family Poaceae; genus Triticum; species Triticum dicoccoides. The sequence goes on along the minus strand of NC_041386.1, from coordinate 174,802,534 downwards.
CGTGATCGTAGGAATTTTTTTGAATTACTACGTTCCCCAACAGTGGCGTCCGAGTCAGGTCTATGCATAGATGATATATGCACGAGTAGAACACAATGAGTTGTGGGCGATAATAGTCATACTGCTTACCACCAACGTCTTACTTTGATTCAGCGGTATTGTTGGATGAAGCGGCCCGGACCGACATTACATGACCGCGTTCATGAGACTGGTTCTACGAACGTGCTTCACACACAGGTGGCTAGTGGGTGTCTGTTTCTCCAACTTTAGTTGAATCGAGTTTGACTATGGCCGGTCCTTTTTGAAGGTTAAAACAACACACTTGACGAAAAATCGTTGTGGTTTTGATGCGTAGGTAAGAACGGTTCTTGCTAGAGGCCCGTAGCAGCCACGTAAAACTTGCAACAACAAAGTAGAGGACATCTAACTTGTTTTTGCAGTGCATGTTGTGATGTGATATTGTCAAGACGTGATGACACTACTAGAAAAAGGCCTATTAGTGGCGCACCTATTTTTGCCATTAATGGCGCACTATACGTGCGCCACTATTAATACGTCATTAGTAATTGTTAGTAATGGCGCACCTTTGATGCGCCATTGGTAATCCAAATACCAATGGCGCACCACATGGTGCGCCACTACTAACCCTTAGGTGCTCCACTAGTATTCCCTCCAGGTGCGCCACTAATAGCCTTATAGGTGCGCCACTAGTAATAAAGGAAGGTGCGCCACTAATAAGGGCTTAAATGCGCCACTAGTAATGTATTTGAAAAACAAAAAAAAACAAATTTGCAGAAAGCAACCTATAAGGAAAAATAATTTAAAAACAAAAAATGAAACAGAATCATAATTTTTATTATAGTAAGAATATTAGAATGTCTTTACAAGTATCCAATAAAAGGAAAATTGCAAGGAAATAAAAGAAAATCCTAAAACTAATCTTCTAGTAATCTTTTCTTCTTTTTCTTCACTTTATCCCTGCAAAATGTAACAAAATAAACAGAAAGACAAACAAACTATTTATAACATGTCAATACTGTCATTTTTTATGCAGAACTAGATATGAGCATATATTTCCAGAATTACATGGTGTGAATATTGTATGAGTAAGATTATAATGGAAATGAATTTTGATAGGAGCCCACTTTGAACGAGTATTTATCTAACAGAACTAAATAATCAGGGCATTTACCTTTTGATAATATTATTATACTATACTACCAGTATACTACTCCACTTGGATTTTTTAGATGAGCAGATCTGAGATAGACATCTGTTCAAGTGGCTATAGGTAGGCTTGAAGAATTCTCATCGGTTCAAGTGGCTACAGGTAGTTGCACAGCTGGAATATAGACTACTAGTACTATTTGAAAAGAAAACAAGAGCAAATCTGAACGTACGAGTCAGATCCGATCACATTGAGATAGAAAGAAAATTCATCAGGAAATAAATGGCCGGCGACTTACTTCCAGACATTGAGGATCTCGTTGTGCCCGGCGAAGACGCTGCGGAGCGCGTCGCGGACGGACTGCTCACAGCGATAGCTGCCGCAGATGAACTTGGTGTCCTGCAGGTAGTCCAGCAGCCAGGAATTAAAGATAGGAGGGCTAGAACTGAAAGAACTAACATCTTAGAAAGCAATAGGAGATAATTCATATATGCAAAATACATATGAAGTGTTCTTCACCAAATTTGTTGAAACATGAACGAAATGTTTTAGTAGTACCAATGATACATGTCAAATTAATTGTTCCTGTCATGACAATGTAAAGGTAGTACTTGCATGCCAATGAAGACTTGCTAGTGTCAGATTCTATGAGGTTCAGGACATGTGTAATTGTGCCAAGTTCACTTGTAATGCCATTATTCATGATCTGAACTTTATCCTCCACAAAATAAAATAACAGTTGATCCATGTGAATGATACTTAATTTTGAAGCTACCATTAATTTATAAACTGAATATAAAGTGAGTTTATAAATTCAAAAACAGAAAATTCAGTTAGGCTACTGTTAACTGAATTTTGGAGTGTATACTTAACAAAGGCTTCATTTGAATGTACAGTCAAATTAAAAAAAATGTGTTCATGGGGCAGCAGCACTAATATTCGACCGTTTTCTGTCGGCCAACATATATATGGATAAATCAGAGATTAGACATGCACATAAAAGAAGGAAAATCAAGAAATATTAATCAATTGGGGTAGTCATGGTGTACTCAGTTTTATTACGGTGGCCAACTTTCACTATGTGTATATGTTTGAACAAAAAACTGTGGAAATAATGATAACGAATGGAAGCGGAATAGGTTATCAATAATTAGAGATGTGGTGGGCAATCAGGAACAATACTTAACAACATGATCCTGGAGTACTTTACATTTATTCTATGCCCTTACAGTGAAGTTACTGCATCATATTTCAACTACAACAGTTCAGTATTGCAAATCCTATTTTGAATAAGCTTATGGGCAAATACTAGAATATGCTTTTCTCCATTCGGGAAGGCTAGTTTGATCGAGGATTGGAGAGGAGGGAGAGGTGGAATAAAAAGCTCGCTTACGATGTGCGTAATATAGATTCCATATCTAATGATGAGATATATATTTGGGATAGTAATTATTCAGCGTCTAATAAGCGAGATGACTTAGAAGAAGTAGAGATAGAGAGCAAATCGTATGAACAAGACTGGGAAAAACAAGAGCTATGAAAATTTCTAACAACAGAATAACTTCAGAAAGTTTAATATCACCAACTATCAAAATCTATGGTTAAACTGCAGGGTGCCGGTTGAAACACACTGCAAGTGTTTGGAAATGGTATCATACTGGACACTAATCAACCTTGAGTTCGTCATTCCTTTTCAAAACAGTAGCTTATACCAATATCTTGTGCTGGTAAGTGGCAACTACTCCCTCCGTCCCACAATATAAGAGCGTTTTCCAAACTAACATAGCTTGAAAAACTCTCTTATAATATGGGACTGATGGAGTAGATGACATGTAAAAGAGCCTAGTTCATAGCATTTATTTATAAGAAGAACATAAGCTGCATGGATCTGCACAAGATGTTATGAAGGAAAATGCACCATATTTAGATACCATGTCATTAGCAGGCGGCTGCCCTTGGTTCCTCATCTTCCAGAGCAAGTGAACTCTCTCATTTTAAACTCTTGGCATGCAATTTGCCCTAAGCTGTGGATCAAGACAATAGGGGATAAGGAGAAATTATGAGTAATACGAGATGAAGGCACATAAAAGTTATAAGATTGCATGCAACACTGACAGGCAATGCGAGATGGCACCCTAGAGGCAGTTCAGTCCAAAACCTACTCTAAAGATTCATGGTTCCTAAAAAAATAGCAGAAAAATGCTTGACTTCACGACACAGCTGACACCCTATTGGCAGTTCTAGGCAATCAACCGAACACCTTGCGTGCATGGCGGTAGCACCCGTTGTCCAGCAATCCAACAGTAGCATCACGCTTCAGACTCCGGCCTGCTGCGCGTGGCATGACAGCATAGAACTAGCCGCGCCGCCGGCGAGATGGACCGGGAATGGAAGAAAGTCAACGAACCTCCTCTCTCCAGTCTAGGCGGCGGGATTTGTTGGGAACCCTCCGGGGGCGAGCCGAATCCATTATGGAGGCTGGCCGCGCCGATCGTCGGGAGACGAGGCTCCCGCCGAGTCCGGCCCCTTCGCCTCTGCTCTCTCTTGGTCTCGCCGGCGTGGAGAGCGAGAGTCTGGGGACTCGCGCTTCTCGCCGCGGCGCTGGCTCCATGAACGCTTGGGGGAGATTTGCCTCGCACGACAGAGGAACAGAAAATCGCAAGAGGACGGCGAGGACGGTGGATGGTGGGATTGATGGTACGGTCGCGCTGCGCTGCGCTGCGGTCCGGCGCGAGGCGGCGAGGCGGCGAGGGGGGCCCCTTTTCCTGCAGCTCGGCGGCCTCCACACCCCGGAGCAACGCCCTCGCCGGAGGACGTGGTCACCAGCTCTCCTCTGGATCCGGTGAGGAGGGTTGGGGAAGGAGCTCACCACGGCTCCATGCCCTGGATCTAGTGTGAGGGAGGGGGAAGGGGGCTCGCTGTGGTCGGGAGGGAGAGGAAGAGGCGGGCGGCCGGAGCTTCCCGATCTAGATCGAAGTCGAGGGAGGTGGGTGGGTGTGTCAGGAGGAAGGGGAGGGGAGAGAACGTGACTAGAGGGAGGGGATAAGCGGTAATAGCAATGGCGCACTGGTAGGGTGCGCCATACGTATAGATAGCAATGGCGCATATCTTACTGGTGCGCCATTACTAGTTAAAACTAGTAATGGCGCACTTTCCCCTGGTGCGCCACTGCTAAATCAGAGGAGGGGTGTGGGACCAGGACAAAACTAGTAATGGCGCACCACACATCAGGTGCGCCATTAGTAATATGGCCACTAATGGCGCACCCATATCAGGTGCGCCACTGCTATATAGTAGTGGCGCACCACATACATGGTGCGCCATTAATGTCCATATTATCTATAGCCGTTTTTGTAGTAGTGTGAGATATAAATTGTTGTATGAGATGATCATGTTTTGTAAAAGTTATCGACAACTGGCAGGAGCCTTATGGTTGTCTCTTTATTGTATGAAATGCAATCGCCATGTAATATCTTTACTTTATCACTAAGAGGCAGCGATAGTCGTAGAAGCAATAGTTGGCGAGATGACAACGATGCTACGATGGAGATCAAGGTGTTAAGCCGGTGACGATGGAGATCATGACGGTGCTTTGGAGATGGAGATCAAAGGCACAAGATGATGATGGCCATATCATGTCACATATTTTGATTGCATGTGATGTTTATCCTTTATGCATCTTATTTTGCTTAGTATGGCGGTAGCATTATAAGATGATCTCTCACTAAATTTCAAGGTATAAGTGTTCTCCCAGAGTATGCACCGTTGCTACACTTCATCGTGCCGAGACACCACGTGATGATCGGGTGTGGTAAGCTCTACGTTCAGATACAACGGGTGCAAGCCAGTTTTGCATGTGCAGAATACTCGGGTTAAACTTGACGAGCCTAGCATATGCTGATATGGCCTCTGAACACTGAGACCGAAAGGTCGAACGTGAATCATATAGTAGATATGATCAACCTAGAGATGTTCACCATTGAAAACTACTCCATCTCACATAATGATTGGACATGGTTTAGTTGATATGGATCACGTGATCATTTAGATGACTAGAGAGATGTCTATCTAAGTGGGAGTTCTTAAGTAATATGATTAATTGAACTTTAACTTATCATGAAATTAGTACCTGATTGTTTTTGCATATCTATGTTGTTGTAGATCAATGGCCCGTGCTACCGTTCCCTTGATTTTTAATGCGTTCCTAGAGAAAGCTAAGTTGAAAGATGATGGTAGTAACTATACGGACTGGGTCCATAACTTGAGGATTATCCTCATTGCTGCACAGAAGAATTACGTCTTGGAAGCACCACTAGGTGCAAGACCCGCTGCAGGAGCAACTCCGGACGTTATGAATGTCTGGCAGAGCAAAGCTGATGACTACTCGATAGTTCAGTGTGCCATGCTTTACGGCTTAGAATCAGGACTTCAAAGACGTTTTGAACATCATGGAGCATATGAGATGTTCCAGGAGTTGAATTTAATATTTCAAGCAAATGCCCGAGTTCTACAACTGCAAAATGGAGGAGAATAGTTCTGTGAGTGAACACATACTCAGAATGTCTGGGTACCATAACCACTTGACTTAGCTGGGAGTTAATCTTCTTGATGATAGTGTAATTGACATAGTTCTTCAATCACAGCCACCAAGCTATAAAGGCTTCGTGATGAACTATAATATGCAAGGGATGGAAAAGACAATTCCCGAGCTCTTCGCGATGCTAAAGGTTGCGGAGGTAGAAATCAAGAAGGAGCATCAAGTGTTGATGGTGAATGTCGGTGTCAAAACCGGCGGATCTCGGGTAGGGGGTCCCGAACTGTGCGTCTAAGGCGGATGGTAACAGGAGGAAGGGGACACGATGTTTTACCCAGGTTCGGGCCCTCTTGATGGAGGTAAAACCCTACGTCCTGCTTGATTTATTCTTGATGATATGAGTATTACAAGAGTTGATCCACCACGAGATCGGAGAGGCTAAACCCTAAAAGCTAGCCTATGGTATGATTGTCTGTTATCCTACGGACTAAAACCCTCCGGTTTATATAGACACCAGAGGGGGCTAGGGTTACAGAAGGTCAGTTACGAAGGAGGAGATATACATATCCGTATCGCCTAGCTTGCCTTCCACGCCAAGTAGAGTCCCATACGGACATGAGACGAAGTATTCAATCTTGTATCTTCATAGTCCAACAGTCCGGCCAAAGGATATAATCCGGCTATCCGATACCCCCTAATCCAGGACTCCCTGAGTAGCCCCCGAACCAGGCTTCAATAACGATTAGTCCGACATGCAGTATTGTCTTCGGCATTGCAAGGCGGGTTCTTCTCCATAATTCGAACGTTTGTAAAGCTGTGTTCGCTCCCATAAATGTTTGGACCTCTTGGCTTCTGTGCCCAATAAGGGCTATCTCCCACGCATCGAATGAATACGAGGCGCCAGGGCGTTTTTACATTTGCCCCCCTAGCCAGATAAATAAATTGTCTATTAAAAGGATGGGGATTCTCAGATCTGATCCATACCATCCTTCCCCAGTGAGAATCCATCAGAGCGCGCTTCGGAAAGAATCATTCCAGCATGGCCGACCTCCGCAGCTCCTCCTCCCTCCCCCGTAGCCCTAAGCCCGGTGATTGGGAGAGGTGTTCAGTCCCACACAGTCGATTAATTGAACTGCAGACTAAGGGATTTCTCCCTCCAGCATACATGGTGCCCGTTCGAGCCGGGCTTGCCACCTACAATGGCGGGGAGCAAGCGAAGAGCTTTCCCAGTCCCTCTATGGGGGAGTGGGTCTGCCTTGTTCCTTATTTATTAAGGGGACTCAGATTTCCAATTCATCTGTTCCTCCGCGGGCTCCTGGAGTTCTACGGCCTCCAATTACACAATTTCACCCCTGCCTCCATTCTATACATCGCCGTCTATGTTGCTCTCTGCGAGTTGTTCCTGGGCTGCGAGGCTCACTTCGAGCTATGGAAAAGGCTATTTTGCCTCGTCCCTCGCACACAGAGGGGGTCACTTTATCAAGTGGGCGGAGCCGAAATATGGCGCATCACCGGAACCGGATACCTGTCCGGTACCCCGAAGAAGTCGTCCGAAGACTGGCCTTCGGAATGGTTTTATATGGAGGACGTTCCCCTTCCGGACCCTGTTCGGCGGGGTCTTCCTGAATTCATCAATGCTCCTCTGAAGAAACGCCGAAGTTGGCGCCCACGGAGCCCCCAGGAGGAAGAAAATGGAGAAGTCCTTTACCCGATGAACCGGATTAAAGCACTGGCTCAATCAGGATTGACAGTAATTGAAGTTATGTCGATTTGCATAATGCGGGGAGTGCAACCACTTCAATATCGTGGGCACCCCTTGTGGTGTTTTAACGGGGCGGATGATGCCACCCGCTGCGGGCGTAAGGGTCCGGACAATGCTGCCGCTTTAGCAAAAATTCTGTCCGAATTGTTCAAGGGAGAGGAAGAGGAGTTCATCCGCATCAAGCCACGGGATGGATTCTCCATGTACAATCCTCCAAGCTGGGTAAGTTATATCTCCTAACGCCCATTCTTCCCGCATTCTTTGTCGTAAGTATTCACCTTGCCACTTTGCGGTAAGCCATAAAGGAGGTCAGTAGCCCCTCTCCACAACCAGAGGACCCTGACCGGGCCCTCGACTACAGACTCGAAGAAGATCTGGTTATATTCGTGGAGCTGATAGACCGGCAGTTCTATCAGTTAAGCTGCAATGATTCCATGGTGGCCATTATAGCCGACTATCCCGGTCTGCTTCCTGCATCGCACGTAAGAAAAACCAAAAATCCCAACTCCAAAAACTAGGATCCCCTTTTAGACACTTCACCTACAATATACATATGGCATTTTTACAGGGAAGGCATTCGGGACGCCCTGCCGAACCCGCAGCAACTCGCCAACAAGAGGCATCGAGGCCGGGCAGGCCAAAAAGGAAGGCGGTCAGGACGGAGACGCCGGCGCAAAGGTATAATAGAAACCCCGCTCCATGGTTGTCGTCTTTCTCGAAATGTAATGACGCCCGTTGTCGGCGTTCTGGGAATGGGGGTCCCCAGACTAGCCTGCCTGCAGCCTGCGGCGTGGCTCAAAAGGGGGCCCAGCACGGCCCATCTTCACCAACACAAACCCAAGACCCTCACGAGGGGCCAATCCTCGTGGGGAGGACAACGCGAAGCCTCCTCAGGCACGGCCTCGTCAGGCTGGCTCACGAGGAGGCGGAGAGATCAAGGCGGGGTACCTCACGAGGTGCCCATGATGCAAGCCATGACAACTCAGGGCTCCAGGCGGGTGCCAGCCCGCGCAGCATCCTCCTTTCCTCTTTGGTGCAAAGGGGGCAAGCGCAGCCGCGGAGTACCGAGGCATCAGGCAAAGGTTGCCATTTCGGTGCAACGAGACCAAGACCAGGAGGACTACGAGATGGAGGTCACCGTGGAGCCCAAGACGGCGTCATCACCAGAGCTTTGCGCAGGCGAAGACTACTTTTGTCAGGATAGCTGATACTTGCTGTCCCCATTCAAATTAGCCGGCCATTGTTGGCTCCCTTCCCGCTCAATATTTGGGAAGAGGACCAGGGCCTCTATAAATAGGACCAGCCACCCACACAGCAAAGGAGGTCGGTTAGAGTAGAGAAAGAGAGAGAGAGAGAGAGAAAGGTGGCTGAACTCCTCCCAATAGTTCATCGCCTCAGCCAAGAACAGACCCTCGCGAGGCTGTTCTTCCTTGTATTGTTGATCATCATCAGCCCAAGAGGCAATCCACACACCACACACTGGAGTAGGGTATTACACCACAACGGTGGCCCGAACCAGTATAAACCCTGTGTCTCTTGTGTTGTTCTTTCTTTAGTTTAGATCTTAGCATGGCGGAGGGGTGCAGGTAGGTAGGAGGAGAAATCTCCGCGCGCACCCCAGTGTTCGAACCTCAAGGGTCAGCCAGAACCCGAAATCCAACATTTGGCGCGCCAGGTAGGGGTGCGTCGGAATTCGTCTTCCACCGCCTTGTTCTCCTCCGACCGTCACGCCCATGTCTGACGCTCGTCGGCGCGGGCCGCACTGGCTTCCCGCATCGCCCAGATGGCCCCTGTCGGCGGGCATCCACGCCGTTCCCCATCACCCGCCATCAACGCTGCCACCGGCCCGGCGGGGGACGAGCGGCAAGCATCGTCCCAGCATCCGTCCGTGCGGCAAGACGGCCGCACCGCAACTCCCTCGCTCGCCCCAGCTGGATCTTCGTCCCGCACGCTCCGTGCGCCCATGGAGGCTCGGGCTGCACTCATCGCGGCAAACGAGCTCCGGTGCTACCGTCCCGTCGATGACGTCTACGAAGAATGGCTCGACCGCGTCGCCGAGCTCGTCCGCGCTGCAGGGGGCTCTTCCGCACCGTCCGTTCCGCTGCACCGCACCCCGCCCCGCGTGGGTGAAGAGGCTCCGGCGGCGGCCCGGCCGCCTCCTGCTCAAGAAGACGCCATGGCTCCAAGGCGCATGGCCCCTGGGCGGAACCCGCTCCATCAAGTGCTAGCGCAGCAAGAAGAGAGCTGCCAAGAAGTCCCTCGCCCGCCAGAAGCTGCCCGGGCGCTCCCTGCTCCAGCACGTTGCGACCATCCCCCTGCTCCAGCGTGTGGGGACATGCAAGACCAGGCTCTCCGTCACCTAAGGCCTCCCATGGCCACAGCAGGCTGCCGCGCCTACACCACCGAACTACGCAGCGTCGCGTGGCCCGCCAAGTTCAAACCAGACCTGCCTCCTCGCTACGATGGCACGGCCGACCCTGCGGAGTTCCTCCAGCTCTACGAGCTGGGCATCGAAGCTGCCAACGGAGACGAGAAGGTCATCGCGAACTGGTTTCCCATGGCGCTCAAGGACGGGGCCCGCACCTGGCTCCTGAACCTGGCTCCAGGCACAATCTCCTCCAGGGAAGAGATGCGCACCCGCTTCATCGCCAACTTCCAAGGTACTCGCGACCGGCCACCCGCCGTGAGCGACATGCGCCGCATCAAGCAACAACCCGGGGAGACCCTGCAGAAGTACATCCAACGCTTCAACAACGCACGCCTCAAGATCCCCAAGGTGACTAAGGAGGCCATCATCTCAGCTTTCTCCGACGGAGTGGGCGATGTCAAGATGAGGGAGGAGCTGGCGATGCATGAAGACCTGTGCACTTCCTTGGAGCTGTTCAACTTGGCGAACAAGTGCGCCAGGGCTGAGGAGGGGCGTCTCTCCCTCCTCGAGCTGCCTGCCGCAGACCCAGAAGAGAAGAAGCTCAAGGCCAAGGATGTGAAGTGCAAGGGGGCTGCAGTGCTCGCGGCGGAACCAGACACCAAGTAGGGCAGAGATCAGCCCGAACCTCCCAAGGGCAGCCGGTACTGCGTGTACCACGACCTCCACACCCACAACTCCAACGAATGCCAAGAACTCCGAGCCGTGCGTGAAGGAAGGATCGGCCGTCGCCCCGACCGCGGTGACCGGGGCTACGGTCGAGGAGGGGGAAGAAACGTAGGACGCTGGGAAGACCGTGGGCCGCGCCAAGGGTGGCACGACCAACCTCGCGAGGATCGCTGGCAAGACCCGCCTCGCGAGAGAGGATGGAGGGATCAACCTCGTGAGGGAGACTGGAGGGATCAGCCTCGCGAGGATTGCCCGCTAGGCAATGCAGGCCTCCCACCGCTGCCGCTGCAACCAAGGAGAAACGAGGACCGCCATCAGGACGAGGAGGCTGGGGGCTTCCAGGAGCCGCGCGCGATCGCCTGCATCTTGGGCGGAGCACAAGCCCTAGCCTCTCAGCGCATCTTCAAGGAGTTTGCCCGTGAAGTGAACGCAGTACTCCCCAGACTCGAAGCCACACGCCCTCTCAGGTGGTCGGCGTGTGCCATCACGTTCAGCTCAGCAGATCAGCTCAAGTGTGTGGCAACAGCCAGAGTCCTCCCAATGCTTTGTTCCCCAATCATCAGCAACATGGTGGTCACCAAGACCCTCATCGATGGCGGGGCAGGGCTCAACGTCCTATCCGTGGAGACATTCAACAACCTCCAAGTGCCGTGGAGCCAGCTTCAGCCAACCAAGCCCTTCTTCGGTATCACTGACGGCTCCACAGTCCCGATTGGGCAGGTCCGCCTCCCTGTCACCTTCGGGGCACGTGACGACTACCGCACCGAGCTCATCGACTTCGATGTCGCTCACATTCGCCTGCCATACAACACCATCCTTGGGTACCCAGCACTAGCCAAGTTCATGGCCGTAACTCACCACGGCTACAACGTCCTCAAGATGCCAGGAAGTGGCGGAGTCATCACGGTGCCCTGTGAAGAGAAGGACGCGGTGTGTTCCCTGGAACGAGCCTTTCAGGCCGCATCACTGGAAGACCCAGATCGCGGAAGCAGGAGGCTTCCCGAGACCACCCCCAAGAAGAAGAAGACATCGTCCGGCCCGGCCCCTCAGGAGGCAGGCCCCTCAGGGCCCGCGCCTGCCCAGGGGAAACCTCCCTCCATCGCCTAGGAAAGCGCGCCCGGCGTCCTCCCCAGGCAGGGCTCGGGGGCTCCCCCCTGGAGGGCCACCGACCTAGCTAGGGTCACGAGGGAGGCGCTTGGGCACCACATGGAGGCATGTTTTGAAGCACGTTTCCCTCAAGAAGGAGCAAGGCAAGGAGATCCAGACCCACAGGAGTTCGTCAGCAAGGCCATTTAGGAGCTACAGGAGTCAAGAGTCATGAGAGGCGCCCGCCGCCTACCAGCAGTGGCCCCCCATCCAGGCGAGGGTGGTGGGCTGCGCGTCTGCATCGACATACCAGGGCTCAACCGAGTCGTCTCTCTGGAGCGCCTCTGGCCCTCGCGAGTGGGGCGCTGCGGAGGTCCACCCCACAGCTACGTTCGCGTGCCTTACGGCTTGCCGAACGCGGCTGACGCGTACCAGTGCCTCATGAGGGGCATCATGGAGGCACGAGAGGCCAGGCGTTCCGCAGCCCTGGCAGAGATGGAGATGGCCCGCGAGGAGCCACCAGCGCCTGCGGAGTCTCCCGAGGCCCCTGGGCCTGGGGGCTCGTGAGGATCGGCTCCCGCAGCCCCTCGAGCCTGCTACACCAACACCCCTTCGTCCTCAACATCATCAGGTGACATCTTTCGAGTTTTACTTCCAGCTGGCAGCGCCCCCAGGGCTGCATTATTCCCAGGCCGCGTGGGTCCGTCCCTGCGGCGTGTATCCCTTTATTCCATGTTGTTAGCTTACCTTGTTGGGGGCGCCCCTCAGGTTGCATGATCCCCAAGCCGCTCGGGCCAGGCCCAGTGGCATGTATCCCATTTGCGTTTATTTCCGATCATGCGTTAGACTCACCATGCTTGATTATTTGACGCCGGTCCACGGCACCTCTTCTCCTCCATGCCGACCACTTGCACGTTAAAGGGGGGCACCTGAGCATCGCGACTCAGGGCTCTTACTGGCTCTCCAGCCCTCACCCTCTGGCCTTGTCCATGGCATCGCGACCTGGCATACCAGCAACGGCTGAGACCAGCTCGAGGGCCGGGACCCGAGGACGTAGAGTGCCGACATCTAACCAAATTTGCAGGGACACATCACAAGATAAGGCCCAGTGCTAGGCGCAACCCGCCTAGAGTTAGGGCCCCGTGAGTCCCACGCCGGCTCACGGGTGCCTAGATACACCTCGCCAGGCCCTACCGTGCCAGCCACGTGTCAGGGCGGGGCTGTACACGCCCCGGGGGCTTCTCCCAGAGGGGCCCCCCTCCCACGTACCAGTGGAAGCACCATGCTCCGCGCTGGCTGATGACACTGCCGAGGAGCGGCTATGCCCGTACACATACGGTAGCACTATGCTACGCGCTGGTGATAAACAACTAAGGGTGGCCCCCGAGATGCATCAACCTCAGGGAGCCCAGAGCTCAGTGTCTAGCCTCATTGTAACGCCTCCCCTCGAGAGTGCCGCGCGAGGGGGCTGGGCATGGGGGTTGCGCCTGGGTCACACCCAGACGCACGCCGCCCGACCAGGTCCCCCCGGGCCTGGTTCGTCGCGCGTCTCCCCCTGAGCGGAGCCAAGGTACGAAGGCCATTTGAGCGTCAAGGGGGACTCCTGAGCATCGCGACTCAGGAGCCTAACTAGTCACGTAGCCCCTCACTCCGTGGCCCCGTCCTGGTTTCTGGTCGGGACCATCGCTGGGTGACGCACGCGCGCGGCCGGGCCCTGCAGACGTAGAATGGTGGATCCACCCGCATCACACCTCCCTACTTGTTGTTCGTGCGCCAAGGGGGACTCCTGAGCATCGTGACTCAGGAGCCTAACTTGTCATGTAGCCCCTCACTCCTTTGTCCCATCCTGGTTTCCGGTCGGGACTATTGCTGGGTGAGGTACGCGCGGGGCCGGGCTCTGCCGGCGTAGAACGTAAGCAAGTAGGGAGAAAAAGCGCTAATCTCAAGGAATTCAAAAGCAAATATTACAGTCCACACTGTTATTTCAATGCCAAACGCAAGTTTAAACGCCTCCCCGAGGCATGATATGTGTGCAGGAATTAAAAGCAGGACAGGAGCCACGACAGAGTCACTTGGCGGCGGGGGAGCAGCACGGAGCGGGTTCGCCTCACGGAGCAGCGGGGTCGGCAGCGCCTTGCTCCGGCTTGGTGCTGAAGGCCCGGAACTTCCCCAGCAGAACCTCCGCGCGACCCTTCACGGCCTTGGCAGCGGCAGCGGCACGCCCACCGCTCACTGGCTCCAGCAAGCTGTCGAGGTCGACACCTGGATCGCGAAGGTAGATGTGGGTGAGGACCCGCGTCAGTGCTGCAGAAGACAGGACACGCGCCTCAGCCTCGGCCATGGGGCCAAGGCCAAGGGCGACATCTTCAAGAGCGTGAACCAGGAAGGGAAGCAGCTTGGCGGGGCCGTCCTCGGCGCCAGCCAGCGGGCTCTCCAGGCCGCTGTCATAAAGCGTCCTCAGCGAGGAGCGAGCCTTCGCCTCCAACTCCGTGAAGGCCGCGCAGTCCTTGGCAAGAACCAGGGCCTTGCCGTCCAGCTTGGCCTTCCTCGCCGCCAACTCCTGCTCCAGCGCGCCTAGGCGGTCGCGGCGCTTCCTGAGCTTGGCCCCCCGGCCCTCGACGGCTGCCTCGCGAGCCTTCACGCCTTCTTCCTGCTCTTGGCAAAGGCAGACCTCTTCCGCGAGCCGATCTCGCAGGCCTTGCAGCTCACCCTCCAGCGCCTTGCAGCGACTGCGAATGTCGACCACCTCCCCCAAGGCTGCATCACGGGTAGCCTTCGCCTCCAGGACGGCCTGCTTCTCCTCGTCGCATGCCGTCGAGGCCTGGACCAGCGCCGCCCGAATCGAGGCGTCGGAGCGAACCCATCCAGAAGCCAGCTCCAAACGCCCGGCCACCAAGCGGGGGTCGGCACCAAGAAGATCCTGCCGCAGTCGGTCCAGCTCGGCAACAGCACGATCCAGAACGGTAGAAGGAGTCGGAGGGATAGCGGCCGGTGGAGTAGGAGGAGAAGGCGGCAGCGCAGCCGCAGCATCCTGAGGCGGAGTCTGCCGTGCCCCGACGGCTGTAGTGGCGGCGGCAGGCAAGAGCACCTCGGGAGCCACTTGGGCCGTGGGGGCTGAGCTCGCCCCAACCGGCTCAGCCAAACCTCGCGAGGACGACCGGGCAGGAGAAGCCTGTGCGTCGCGGTCACCTTCCTTCGCGGGCAGAAGCGCCGCCACGGATGGGACCTCGGGAGCCCCCTTTGGCTTCTTTGCTGCGGGCGCCAACCTATCCAAAGATGCGGACGTCAAGCCTCAGAAGCAGAGCAAGAGATAAAGACAAGAATCGAATGCTTATGGGTCGTCGCTAGTGAGCTCAAGCGGCCTCCGGCCAAATTTGAAGCCTGAAAGTCGGCTGGAAGGGTCGACCTCGGGAAGCTTGGAGGCAGAAGGTGCGTCTGCGGTTCGCCCCGGGGCCGGGGGAGACCCGCGGGAGATCAGCCCGGTCCTGTCCTTCTTCGGGATCGGGGGAGAGCTCCCGCCGTCCTGCTCGTCGTCGTCTTCGTTGTCATCCTCGTCGTCATCATTTGGAGAGAGGCGGAGAACGCGGGACCTACGCCGGGGGAGCCCTCGACTCTCTGTCAGTCGCCTCGGAGTCAGGCCCCTTTCCGCGCTCCCCTCCCTCTTCCTCTTCACTGGAGTCGCCGGAGGGCACGTCCACCGATTCCTCGGGAGCTTCTAGGGGCACTGGCCCATCCCCGTTGAAGATGGGCATGGACTTCACCACCTGCTCCCAGTCGTTGCGGAGGAACAAGGGCGTAGGAGCGCCCTCCAGCCTCGCCACATTACCCCCGACCAGAGATTGGAGAACCGCAGCGAGGTCTCCGGCGGCCAAGGCCGCGGGGTTTGGAAAGGGCCTCCATATTGGAAGCGAGTACTGCCGAAGCGGAGCCAGCCGGTGCTCCAGGAACTCCCTCAACAGCGATGCGCCGGTCAGCTTCGCCACTGTCATGTCAGCCGGCCTCAGATCCGCGTCCATCTTCTCCAACACCATCTTCGCACGGGGATCCGTGAGCTCCGCTCGACCCCAGTCGCTGGAGCTCGTGGGCTGCTCTGTGGGTAGGATCAGCCGAGGGTGGATGCGCCCAGCATCCACCAAGATCCACTTGCTCCTGAAGCCCTCAATCCACTTCCCAGAGTTCGAGATGGCGACGGTGCCGCCGGACACGACGAAGCTCGCGCACGCGGAAGCGGTCCCACGAGAGGTCCGGAGGTAGAAGTAGTGGCGCAGCAAGGCCACTGAGGGCAGCACCCCAACATGTTCTTCGCAATAATAAGCAAAGATTGCCAGGAGAAGGACGGAGTTGGGATGGAGATGCAGAGCCTGTAGCTTGTAATGGCGGAGGACAGAGAAGAAGAACTCGGAGAATAGAGGCACCAGGCCAGCAACAATGGCACTTACGAAGAGCGGATAGAAGGTGCTCCTTTGACCCCCAGGGGTGGCGGAGCCGGCCTTGAACACCTTCTCCCCGTTGATGCCCCACGCCATCGCCATCCAGCGCAACCGGGCAAGGCCCGCCTCCGACACGTTCGGCGTGTCAAGGGCGGACGAGTACCAAGCTGCGGCCGGGGGCTGACGAGGCGCCATGGCTCCCTAGGCCGCGCGGTCAGAGCAGATCTGGAAATCTCGGAGGAAGGAAGGAGAGGCGCAAGAAAGGGGATCTGAGCAGCAACCGGAGAAAGCAAGAAGCAGGGCCTAGGCGGATGCCACTCCTTTATCAACTTGCGCAGTTGCTGAGGCGCCCACGTCTAGTCAACCGCCACGTGGCGCCCAAGGCCGCAGGCTGTTAGGGCCCACGGCGCTTCGCTCTTGCCCTTCCGCCTCCCTGCACGGCCAAGTTCGGGCGCGCCTTGGGCCCGGGGGCTACTGTCGGCGTTCTAGGAACGGGGGTCCCTAGACTTGCCTGCCTGCGGCCTGCGGCGTGGCTCAAAAGGAGGCCCAACACGGCCCATCTTCACCAACACAAACCCAAGACCCTCGCGAGGGGCCAATCCTCGCGGGGCGGACAACGCGAAGCCTCCTCAGGCACGGCCTCATCAGGCTGGCTCACGAGGAGGCGGAGAGATCAAGGCGGGGTACCTCACGAGGTGCCCATGACACAAGCCATGACAACTCAGGGCGTCAGGCGGGTGCCAGCCCGCGCAGCGTCCTCCTTTCCTCTTTGGTGCAAAGGGGGCAAGTGCAGCCACGGAGTACCGAGGCATCAGGCAAAGGTTTCCATTTCAGTGCAACGAGACCAAGACCAGGAGGACTACGAGACGGAGGTCACCGTGGAGCCCAAGACGGCGTCATCACCAGAGCTTTGCGCAGGCGAAGACTACTTTTGTTAGGATAGCTGATACTTGCTGCCCCCCTTCAAATTAGCCCGCCATTGTTGGCTCCCTTCCCGCTCAATATTTGGGAAGAGGACCAGGGCCTCTATAAATAGGACCAGCCACCCACACAGCAAAGGAGGTTCGTCAGAGCAGAGAAAGAGAGAGAGAGAGAGAGAGAAAGGTGGTTGAACTCCTCCCAGCGGTTCATCGCCTCAGCCAAGAACAGACCCTCGCGAGGCTGTTCTTCCTTGTATTGTTGATCATCATCAGCCTAAGAGGCAATCCACACACCACACACTTGAGTAGGGTATTAGACCACAACGGTGGCCCGAACTAGTATAAACCCTGTGTCTCTTGTGTTGTTCTTTCCTTAGTTTAGATCTTAGCATGGCGGAGGGGTGGAGGTAGGTAGGAGGCGAAATCTCCGTGCGCACCCCAGTGTTCGAACCTCAAGGGTCTGCCGGAACGCGAAATCCGACAACCGTGTTTCTTTAAAAGAAAAAACGCTCGCCGGAATATGTCCGGCGATGCTGCTAATCACGCTTCCACCAGTCGGGCGCCAGGACCGGACATAGAGGCGGAAGCCGATATGGGGCGGGCGCCAGATAATCCCCCTACAGAGGATGCGGATAGATTATCCGCTACAAATTCAGAAGTGGAAAGCGCCCTGACTCATAGGCGCCGCCGGGCCATACTCCGCGACGCTTGTTTCTCACCAGAGGCATTTGATGCCTTCAATTCTGGAGAGGCGTACCTCCGTGCTGCTCAAGATGGTCTAGCCAGAGCCACGGATCAGTATGTCAAGGATGTACGGGTAAGTAAACCTGATGATTTATATGTATCAGTAGCCCCTGAGACTTGAAACAGTTAGCAGAACTGATTTAAGGATCATCTTTATTGTGCAGGTTCTTACAAAGAAGAATACTAGGCAGTCACAGGAGCTGGAGGAATGCAAGACCCGACTGCGGGCCGCCATTGCCGCATTGAAGGAACCAAAAAAGTACCCCACTGGTAACATTTACTTTAAAGAATGATGGTTACCATATAGTGTGCAGCGTGGCTGCAGATCTAACAATAGATGTTGTAGATGAATCTGGAGAAAATCCGGAGGACCAGCATGTCGTGCGACAGCTAGAGGCTGGCGAACGCGTGCTGACTGAGGTCAGGCGGGAGAAAAATAATCTCCAAGACGCCAATACCAAGATGAGCATGGAACTGAAAGACGTTCGAGCCCAGCTTGCAGACTCCGAGAAGGAGAATAAGCGGCTTCGACGCGACATTTTCAGTAAGTGCTTGAACGAATCCTTTTGAAGGAGTTCGGCGAAGAAGCCGACTAACAACGTTATGTCTGTAGGTATGCTGACGGGTCGTCCCACAGAGGAAATGCCCGGGTCTGCGGGTGATCTTCTATCCGAGCTCTCACAACTGCACGAACAAGTTCGGCAGGTGATGCAAGGTGTTGCCCAGGCCTTGTGGCCATCCGTCTCCCTGCCAGAAGGCGTTACAGAGCTTACGGAGAAGCTCAAGGGAGCACGGCGGCGCTTCGGATTATGGAAGATATCGGCCTGCTGTCAAGGTGCCAGGGAAGCCTGGGCCATGGTGAAGACGCGTTATACCATGGCTGACCCAAATCACATGGCCGAGGTCAGACCTGTAGGGCCCGATGGAAAAGAGATCTCCGTTAGCTTAGTTTATGGGCAAGTAGAATTAGCCGCAAAGTATTCCCAACAGGATTGTAGGCTAGACCACCTATTGGATGGTATAGAAGAGGAATTTAGTCAGTCTGCATGACTATGTAATTAAAGTGACATGTATAATGCCTTCTAGCCGGATTGTAGATCATTTGTCATGGCGGACCTTTTGGCTTCAACCTCGGGACCCGATAGTCCGGAGTGTATCCGAATACCCGCTCAGTTGTATAAGAACCGGGTATGCGTGGAGACCAGGCGTAGGGGTCATTAGTGCTTGAACAGACAAGTGCCCAACTAGTTATGTTATATTACATGGGTAGTAAGAAACATCTTCCAGGGATAATAGTTCCGTTAAGGGTTCCTTTCCTTGGGTACGCATGCCCTAAAGTGCATGTACGGACCGCGATAGGAAACACAGGAAAAAACATCTGGGGCACATCTGGAAAATAAATAAAAATCATCTTTTGTTCACTGACCGAATATTCCCTCAAGGACGCTAGCTTTTGGCTTCACCCAGTCTGAGGTACACATCCGGCTGACCCGGCAGTAACAATCGCAGAGGTGCTCCCCTTATGCCCTAGCCGAATTAACGGGAACATAGGGCATAAATACAAGAGCCAGGCAACCCAGCTTGGCCAAAACTTAAGTCATATCGATGCATATAATGGTGAAAAAAGGTACATGCGGAAGTATAACACATGTGCGGGGCACGAGGCCCAGATAAATAATTAAGCTTCTGTGAAAGAAGCCCCCAGGTATGATTAGCGCGGCTAGCGCATCTATAATGTGCAAGCGAGGCACAAGTTGGCCCTTGAAGGCCTAGGGAAGGAATAAAAGAAAGAGAGAAAGAAAACAAGACAAATAATGTATATGCAAAAAATGGACAGAGGAAGGAGACGAACATAGAGTCCGGCGCTAGGCGTAGAATCTTTGGAGCCTGGCCGCGTTGCATGGGTTTGGCTCGAGTCGATTATTCAATGCATCCCGCAGACGGTACGCTCCACCGGTCAGAACTTGGTCAATAATGAAGGGACCTTCCCATTTGGGCTCGAGCTTGTTCTTTTTCTTATCCGGCAGGTGCAGAACTAATTCGCCAACGTTATAAGTTTTGGCCCGTACTTCTCTGCTTTGGTATCTGCGAGCCTGTTGCTGATAAAATGCGGAACAAGCTTTTGCCACGTCACGCTTGTCGGCGTTCTGGGAACGGGGGTCCCCAGACTTGCCTGCCTGCGGCCTGCGGCGTGGCTCAAAGGGGGGCCCAGCACGGCCCATCTTCACCAACACAGACCCAAGACCCTCGCGAGGGGCCAAGCCTCACGGGGCGGACGACGCGGAGCTTCCTCAGGCATGGCCTCACCAGGCTGGCTCGCGAGGAGGCGGAGAGATCAAGGCGGGGTACCTCACGAGGTGCCCGTGACGCAAGCCATGACGACCAAAGGCGCCAGGCGGGTGCCAGCCCGTGCAGTATCCTCCTTTCCTCTTTGGTGCAAAGGGAGCAAGCGCAGCCGCGGAGTACCGAGGCGTCAGGCAAAGGTTGCCATTTCGGTGCAACAAGACCAAGACCAGGAGGACTGTAAGACGGAGGTCATCGTGGAGCCCAAGACGGCGTCACCACCAGAGCTTTGCGCAGGCGAAGACTACTTTTGTCAGGATAGCTGGTACTAGCTGTCCCCCTTCAAATTAGCCCGCCATTGTTGGCTCCCTTCCAGCTCGATATTTGGGAAGAGGACTGGGGCCTCTATAAATAGGACAAGCCCCCCACGGGATCGGGGAGGAAAGAAAATGAGAAGAAGAGAAAGAAAGGATGAGAGAGAGGAGTGGAGATCAGAGAATCAGAGAGAGAGAGAGAGAAGGGTGACTGAACTCCTCCCTGCAGTTCACCGCCCCAGCCAAGAGCATACCCTCGCGAGGCTGTTCTTCCTTGTATTGTTCATCATCATCAGCCCAAGAGGCAATCCACCACACCACACACTGGAGTAGGGTATTACACCACAACGGTGGCCCGAACCAGTATAAACCCTGTGTCATTCGTGTTGTTCTTCCCATAGCTTAGATCTTAGCGAGGCGGAGGAGTGCAGGTAGGCAGGAGGCGAAATCTCCGTGCGCACCCCAGTGTTCGAACCTCAAGGGTCTGCCGGAACCCGAAATCCGACATTTGACGCGCCAGGTAGGGGTGCGCTGGAATTCGTCTTCCACCGCCCCATTCTCCTCCGACCATCGTGCCCATGTCCGATGCTCGTCGGACCCGCGCCGAGCGCCGGGCCGCTCTCGCTTCCTGCGTCGCCCAGACGGCTCCTGTCGGCGGGCGTCCTCGCCGTTCCCCGTCACCTGCCGTCAACGCCACCACCGGCCCGGCGGGGGACGAGCAGCAAGCATCGTCTCAGCATCCGTCCGTGCGGCAAGACGGCCGCACCGCTACTCCCTCGCTCACCCCAGCTGGTTCTTCGTCCCGCGCGCTCTGCGCTCATCGCGGCAAATGAGCTCCTGTGCTACCGTCCCGTCGATGACGTCTACGAAGAATGGCTCGACCACGTCGCCGAGCTCGTCCGCGCTGCAGGGGGCTCTCCTGCGCCGTCCGCTCTGCTGCACCGCACCCCGCCCCGCGCGGGCGATGAAGCTCCGGTGGCGCCCCGGCTACCTCCTCCACAAGAATGCGCCATGGCTCCAACGCGCGTGGCCCCTGGGCGGAACCCGCTCCATCAGGTGCCAGCGCGGCAAGAGCAGAGCTGCCAAGAAGTCCCTCGCCCGCAAGAAGCTGCCCGGGCGCTCCTACTCCAGCATGTCGCGACCGTGCTCCTGCTCCCGCACGTCAAGACCCAGCTGCAGCCCGTGGGGACATGCAAGACCAAGCTCTCCGTCACCCAAGGCCTCCCGTGGCCACAGCAGGCTGCCGTGCCTTCACCATCGAGCTACGCAGCGTCGCATGGGCCGACAAGTTCAAGCCGGACCTGCCTCCTCGTTACGACGGCACGGCTGACCCTGCGGAGTTTCTCCAGCTCTACGAGCTGGGCATCGAAGCTGCCAACGGAGACGAGAAGGTCATGGCGAACTGGTTTCCCATGGCGCTCAAGGACGGGGTCCGCACCTGGCTCCTGAACCTGGCTCCAGGCATGATCTCCTCCTGGGACGAGATGCGCACCCGCTTCATCGCCAACTTCCAAGGTACTCGCGACCGGCCACCCGCCGTGAGCGACATGCGCCGCATCAAGCAACAACCCGGGGAGACCCTGTAGAAGTACATCCAGCGCTTCAACAATGCATGCCTCAAGATTCCCAAGGTGACCGAGGAGGCCATCATCTCAGCCTTCTCCGACGGCGTGCGCGATGTCAAGATGAAGGAGGAGCTGGCGATGCATGAAGACCTGTGCACTTCCTTGGAGCTGTTCAACTTGGCAACCAAGTGCGCCAGGGCTGAGGAAGGGCGTCTCTCCCTCCTCGAGCTGCCTGCCGCAGAGCCAGAAGAGAAGAAGCCCAAGGCCAAGGATGTGAAGCGCAAGGGGGCTGCCGTGCTCGCAGCAGAACCAGACACCAAGCGGGGAAGAGATCAGCCTGAACCTTCCAAGGGCAGCCGGTACTGTGTGTACCACGACCTCCACACCCACAACACCAATGAATGTCAAGAGCTCCGAGCCGTGCGAGAAGGAAGGATCGTCCGTCGCCCCGACCGCGGTGACCGGGGCTACGGTCGAGGAGGAGGAAGGAACATAGGACACTAGGAAGACCGTGGCCCGCGCCAAGGGTGGCGCAATCAACCTCGCGAGGATCGTTGGCAAGACCCGCCTCGCGAGGGAGACTGGAGGGATCAACCTCGCGAGGATTGCCCGCATGGCAACCCAGGCCTCCCTCCGCTGCCGCCGCAGCCAAGGAGAAACGAGGACCGCCACCAAGACGAGGGGGCTGGGGGCTTCCAGGAGCCGCGCGCGATCGCCTGCATCCTGGGCGGGGCTCAGGCCCCAACCTCTCAATGCATCTTCAAGCAGTTCGCCCGCGAAGTGAATGCAGTCCTCCCCAGGCTTGAAGCCACGCGCCCTCTTAGGTGGTCGGCGTGCGCCATCACGTTCAGCTCAGCAGATCAGATCAAGTGTGCGGCTACAGCCGGAGTCCTCCTGATGCTTTGTTCCCCAATCATCAGCAACATGGTGGTCACCAGGACCCTCATCGATGGTGGGGCAGGGCTCAACGTCCTGTCCGTGGAAACATTCAACAATCTCCAAGTGCACTACAGCCAGCTTCAGCCAACCAAGCCCTTCTCCAGAATCACCGACGGCTCCACGGTCCCGATTGGGCAGGTCCGCCTCCCTGTCACCTTCGGGGCACGCAACAACTACCGCACCGAGCTCATCGACTTCGACGTCGCTCACATTCGCCTGCCGTACAACGCCATCCTTGGGTACCCACCGCTGGCCAAGTTCATGGCCGTAACTCACCACGGCTACAACGTCCTCAAGATGCCAGGAAGTGGCAGAGTCATCACGGTGCCCTATGAAGAGAAGGACGCGGTGTGTTCCGTGGAACGAGCCTTTCAGGCCGCGTCACTGGAAGACCCGGATCGCGGAAGCAGGAGGCTTCCCGAGACCGCCCCCAAGAAGAAGAAGACATTGTCCGGCCCGGCGCCCTCCTCAGGCAGGGCTCGGGGGCTCTCTCCTGGAGGGCCACTGACCTGGCTAGGGTCACGAGGGAGGCACTTGGGCACCACATGGAGGCGTGTTTCGAAGCACGTTTCCCTCAAGAAGGAGTAAGGCAAGGAGAGCCAGACCCTCAGGAGTTCGTCAGCAAGGCCATTCAGGAGCTACATGAGTCAAGGGTCGTGAAAGGCGGCCGCCGTCTACCAGCAGTGGCTCCCCATCCAGGCGAGGATGGTGGGCTGCGCGTCTGCATCGACATACCAAGGCTCAACCGAGTCGCCTCTCTGGAGCGCCTCTGTCCCTCGCGAGTGGGGCGCTGCGGAGGTCCATCCCACAACTACGTTCACATGCCTTACGGCTTGCCGAACGCGGCTGCCACGTACCAGCGCCTCATGAGGGGCATCATGGAGGCACAAGAGGCCAGGCGTTCCGCAGCCCTGGCGGAGATGGAGATGGTCCGCAGGGAGCCACCAGCGCCTTTGGAGCCTCCCGAGGCCCCTGGGCCTGGGGGCTCGTGAGGATCGGCTTCTGCTGCCCACCGAGTCTGCTACACCAACACCCCTTCGTCCTCAACGTCATCAGGTGACATCTTTCAAGTTTCACTTCCAGCTGGGAGCGCCCCCCCAGGGCTGCATTATTCCCAGGCCGCGTGGGTCCGTCCCCGCGGCATGTATCCCTTTTATTTCATGTTGTTAGCTTACCTTGTTGGGGGCGCCCCTTGGGCTGGATGATCCCCAAGTCGCTCGGGCCAGACCCAGTGACGTCCGCCTTCCCAGCATCTATTTCAATGAATCCACTCCTTCGCGGCTAATGTGTTTGACCTAGCTGCCCGCTCAACTGACGCCAACTGACGGAACTGCTCTCAAACGACAAGACGCTTGCGCATGGGTCCGTCCCTGCAACACCGACAAACCTGAATGGCTGAGCTCTGGCCGCGGCAGCCCCGCATGGCGCCACCTCGTCAAGCCTTCAGTGCCTCGTACCCCTCGGAAGCAACCAACGGCTGACTGTCAATTGTCTTGGCAACCCCTCATTTTTTCTATGATGGGTCTACAGGATCTCCTGAAGGAGCTGCGTCAAGCGAGGCCCTTGCGGTGTCTCCTTCGCTCTCATCCGCACGAACTGCTTGCACGTTAAAGGGGGAGTGCCTGAGCATCGCGACTCAGGGCTCCTACTGGCTCTCCAGCCCTCATCCTCTTGGCCTTGTCCACGGCATCGCGACCTGGCATACCAGCGACGGCTAAGACTCGCTCGAGGGCCGGGACCCGAGGACATAGAGCAGAAGGGGGAGCAAAGGAGAGAGGGGAGGGACACGCGAGGACCTCGCCGAGCAACCTCGCGCCTGCCGATGCACGGACCCGGCGACACACCAGAGAGCGGCCCCTGATTCTCGAGATAAGTCACCACTCGGAAGCACCAGCTACCGTGGCACCACCCCCGCACCTAATGCAATCCCGTGTTAGTGACGCCGCTCTCCTTTCTCACCGAACGGCGGCTGCTTGAGCGCCAAAGGGGACCTCCTGAGCATCGCGACTCAGGGGCTCTTACCGGACTCCGGGTCGCTCACCTCCTGGCCTTGACCACGGCATTGCGACCTGGCATACCAGCGATGGCTGAAGCCGCCTTGGGACTGGGACCTATCGGCGCAGAGCACCAAGCCCTCGTGAGGTTCGAAAGGGAGGACTGAGCTAAGACGGAATGAGCAACTCGCACAGTTCTACGACAAGGGTTGTATTAACAAAACAGGATCACAGGCACCTTACAAGCCCCCACGGGACGCGTCTTTGATTCCTCGCAGGGAATAGATCGTAAAGCGACACTAACTACGCGCGCCCCTGCAGAAGACGCCATCATCAACAGTGGGCCGTCAAGCACCGGCGCCAACCCCATCCAGATCAGAGTCGGCGGCGGCCTGACGAGCCCGCCCTGCTCCAGGAGCGGCGCCGGCTCGGGGGCTCGTAGCTGTCGTCGCTCGTCTCCGGAGTCGCGAAGAGCTCGCCGGAGTCGCTGGAACCTCCGACGCCTCCACCGCCTGAGGGGCCGCCAAGGGAGCGGTTGGCGGGACCAGTCCTCGCCGCAGCAGGGTCCCGGTCACCTCTCCTGGGGCAGCACTCTAGCCGGCGCCCGTTCGCATCGAAGACCTTGAAGAACATCACCGAAGCACCGTCGTACTCCAAGTGGATCGCGAAGGTGCCTCTTGTCCTGCAAACCCGGGCGATTTCGCTCCAGCCTCGAGTCATGAAGACCTCGCCCGGGGCAACGACCGCGACCTCTGCCTCGGTCGCGAGGGTGCTGCAGCCGGCGTGCTGCAGCCAAGGCTCCAGGGGCTCTCCCTGCGGGATGATGGAGGCGAAGAAGGGAGGAAGGCGAATCCAAGAGTGAGGAGGCATGGCGACGTGGAGCACGAGCTCTCGGGAGGAGCCCTCGGTGTGGACCCCAGGGGGAACGACCCACAATTTTGTGACCCGTCGGCGCCGATGGCGGCGCCGCCCGTGGCGATCAGCATCAGCTCCTTCAGGGCCCTCGATGTGGGCATACAAGGGAAGCGGGAACCCCGGCGGTGCCCGCTTGCACCAAGGCCTCGGCACCACCTGATGGGCCCCCTCGCCCGGGCCACGGAGGACGAGCCATTTCTTCGGCGGGAGCGGGTCAGGTTCCTCTCGGGGAGCCTTTCCCTTCTCTGCCGTCGAGAACCGGCGGATCAGAGCCATCACAGCAAGACGGAGCAAGGACCCGGAAGAAGGAGAAGCAAGGAGGGATGCACTGGAAGGGCGCATGCCGTTCCGTACTTATAGCCGGCGAAGGCCAACCGCCGACCTCCACGATCGCAGGTAATCATGACCCGCTTTGCATGTAGGGACTTGTCCAATCCGTGCAGTTGCCGAGGCGCCATGGGGAAGTGGAGGCGCTCACGTCCAATCAACCGCCACGCGGAGCCCAAGGCCGCAGGCTGTTAGGGCCCGCGGCGCTTTGCTCTTGCCCTTCCGCCTCCCTGCACGGCCAAGTCCGGGCGCGCCTTGGGCCCGGGGGCTACTGTCGGCATTTTGGGAATGGGGGTCCCCAGACTTGCCTGCCTGCAGCGTGGCTCAAAGGGGGGCCCAGCACGGCCCATCTTCACCAACACAGACCCAAGACCCTCGCGAGGGGCCAAGCCTCATGGGGCGGACGACGCGGAGCTTCCTCAGGCACGGCCTCACCAGGCTGGCTCGCGAGGAGGCGGAGAGATCAAGGCGGGGTACCTCACGAGGTGCCCGTGACGCAAGCCATGACGACCAAAGGCGCTAGGCGGGTGCCAGCCCGTGCAGTATCCTCCTTTCCTCTTTGGTGCAAAGGGAGCAAGCGCAGCCGCGGAGTACCGAGGCGTTAGGCAAAGGTTGCCATTTCGGTGCAACAAGACCAAGACCAGGAGGACTGCAAGACGGAGGTCATCGTGGAGCCCAAGACGGCGTCACCACCAGAGCTTTGCGCAGGCGAAGACTACTTTTGTCAGGATAGCTGGTACTAGCTGTCCCCCTTCAAATTAGCCCGCCATTGTTGGCTCCCTTCCTGCTCGATATTTGGGAAGAGGACCAGGGCC
The DNA here is from genome assembly GCF_002162155.2 of Triticum dicoccoides. Taxonomy (NCBI): domain Eukaryota; kingdom Viridiplantae; phylum Streptophyta; class Magnoliopsida; order Poales; family Poaceae; genus Triticum; species Triticum dicoccoides. The sequence continues at coordinate 174,775,644 of NC_041386.1, read as the reverse complement.
TCTATAAATAGGACAAGCCCCCCACGGGATCGGGGAGGAAAGAAAAGGAGAAGTATAGAAAGAAAGGAGGAGAGAGATGAGTGGAGATCAGAGAATCAGAGAGAGAGAGAAGGGTGACTGAACTCCTCCCTGCAGTTCATCGCCCCAGCCAAGAGCAGACCCTCGCAAGGCTGTTCTTCATTGTATTGTTCATCATCATCAGCCCAAGAGGCAATCCACCACACCACACACTGGAGTAGGGTATTACACCACAACGGTGGCCCGAACCAGTATAAACCCTGTGTCATTCGTGTTGTTCTTTCCATAGCTTAGATCTTAGCGACGCGAAGGGGTGCAGGTAGGCAGGAGGCGAAATCTCCGTGCGCACCCCAGTGTTCGAACCTCAAGGGTCTGCCGGAACCCGAAATCCGACAGCACTCCTCCTCCAGGGTGTCCAGACTGTCCTGCTGATCGAGCTCGGCTTCTCTTTCTTCGTACATGCGCACTCGAGGTGAGTCATGAATTATGTCATAGGGCAAGACTGCCTCTGCGCCTTACACCATAAAGAAGGGTGTATATCCGATACTACGGTTTGGCGTGGTCCGCAGCCCCTAGAGTACGGAGTCGAGTTCCTCTACCAAGTGTGTGTTAGACTCCGTCAAGGACCGCACTAACCTGGGTTTAATGCCGCTCATTATAAGACCGTTTTCTCGCTCAACTTGGCCATTGGTTTGTGGGTGATAGACTGAAGCATAATCAAGCTTGATGCCCATTTTGCTGCACGAGAGTTTTACCTCATCGGCCGTGAAGTTCGTGCCGTTGTCAGTGATGATGCTGTGGGGGACGCCATAATGGTGTATGACCCCGGATATGAAGTCTATCACCGGTCCAGATTCGGCTTCTATCCATTTGGTGAATTTATCCACCATGACCAATAAGTATTTTTTTCTTGTGGGTTCCCCCTTTAAGGGGTCCAACCATGTCAAGCCCCCAGACTGCGAAGGGCCACGTAATGGGGATGGTTTGGAGGGCGGTGGGTGGCATGTGGCTTTGATTTGCAAAAAGCTGGCAACCAGCGTAGCGTTGGACCAAGTCCTATGCGTCTGCCCGGGCCGTTGGCCAATAGAATCCTGTACGGAAGGCCTTGCTTACAAGATCCCGGGCTGCGACATGGTGACCGCCGAGTCCGGCGTGAATTTCTACCAAAAGGTTCCACCCTTCCTCTTCGGAGATGCACCTTTGAAGGACTCCGGTAGTGCTTTTTTATACAGTTCTCCCTCATGGACCCTGTAGGCCTTAGATCGCCAGACTATGCAGCGTGCCACATTTTGGTCCTCCGGAAGTTCCTGCCTAGTTAGGTAGGCCAGGAATGGTTCTATCCACGGGGCTATGATGGCCATTATTACGTGGGCTGAAGGTGTTATTTCGGTGGTAGAGCCTCCGATTATGTCAGAGTGTTCGGTATCGAGTGTGGTGGTCGGGTCCGGACTAATATTGCCGGTGTCCCCCTCCCATACCACGGATGGCTTAAACAAGCTCTCTAAAAAGATGTTGGGGGGGGGGACCGCATCGCGTTTTGCGCCCGATGTGGGCGAGGATATCCGCCGCCTGATTGTTTTCCCGAGCCACATGGTGAAATTCGAGCCCCTCGAACTGAGCTGACATCTTTAGGACGGCGTTACGATAGGCCGCCATCTTCGGATCCTTGGCATCAAAGTCTCCATTTATTTGGGATATTGCAAGGTTCGAATCCCCACGCACCTCTAGGCGCTGAATGCCCATGGAAACTGCCATTCGAAGACCATGTAACAGGGCTTCGTATTCGGCTGCATTGTTGGAGTCTGTATACAGTATCTGCAGTACGTATTGAACTGTATCTCCGGTTGGGGACGTTAGGACGACGCCATCCCCCAGTCCAGCCAGCACTTTGGAGCCGTCGAAGTGCATAATCTAATTGGAGTATGCGCCGTACTCTTTAGGGAGTTCGGCTTCCGTCCATTCGGCAATAAAGTCAGCCAATACTTGCGATTTAATGGCTCGCCGGGGTTTGTATGTTATGTCAAAGGGGAGGAGCACAATGGCCCATTTGGCAATCCGGCCCATGGCATCGCGGTTGTTTATAATATCATTGAGTGGCACCTCCGAGGCTACTGTAATCGAACACTCTTGAAAGTAGTGTTGCAGTTTCCGGGATGCCATGAATACCGCATAGGCTATCTTTTGATAATGTGGGTACCGTGATTTGCATGGAGTGAGGACAGTGGATACATAATATACCGACTTTTGAAGAGGGAATTTACGTCCGTCCGCTTCTCGTTCGACGACGAGCACTGCGCTTACAACTTGATGAGTTGCCGCAATGTATAATAGCATTGGTTCGCTGATGTTTGGTGCGGCCTGGATTGGGTTGGTTGCCAGTATGGCTTTTATTTCTTCCAATCCGGCTGTGGCAGCGTCCGTCCACTCGAAGTGTTCAGTGCGCCGAAGGAGGCGATAAAGAGGTAATGCCTTTTCTCCTAAGCGGGAGATAAAGCGGCTTAGAGCCGCCACACATCCAGTTAACTTCTGGATTTGTTTGAGGTCTATTAGGGTAGCCAACTGTGACAAAGCTCGGATTTTGGCCGGATTAGCTTCAATACCTCTACTGGAGACAATGAAACCCAGGAGCTTTCCGGCTGGTACGCCGAAAACGCATTTTTCCGGATTGAGCTTGATGTCGTATGTTCGGAGGTTGTCGAATATGAGCCTCAAGTCGTCTATCAGAGAGTCGACGTGTTTGGTTTTGACGACCACATCGTCTGCGTATGCCTCTACGGTTTTGCCGATTTGTTTCTCTAGACATGTCTGAATCATGCGCTGATATGTTGCGCCGACATTTTCGAGCCCAAAAGGCATTGTGTTGAAACAGAAGGGACCGTATGGTGTGATGAATGCCGTTGCGGCTTGGTCGGACTCTGCCATCTTGATTTGGTGGTAATCGGAGTATGCGTTGAGGAAACACAATGACTCGTGTCCTGCGGTAGCATCAATAATTTGATCGATGCGGGGGAGGGGGAAGGGATCCTTTGGGCAAGCTTTATTGAGGTCCTTGAAATCGACACAAAGGCGCCAGGATTTATCCTTCTTTGGTACCATCACCAGGTTTGCTAGCTAGTCCGGGTGTTTCATTTCTCTGATGAATCCGGCCTCCAATAACTTGGCTAGTTCCTCTCCCATGGCCTGTCTCTTAGGTTCGGAGAAATGCCGAAGAGCTTGCTTGACCGACTTGAATCCCTTTAGGATATTGAGGCTATGCTCGGCCAGCCTGCATGGGATTCCTGGCATGTCTGAGGGATGCCAGGCGAATATGTCCCAATTCTCGCGCAGGAACTCTCGTAGTGCGGCGTCCATGGCGGGGTTTAACTGTGCCCCGATGGAGGTTATTTTTGTAGGGTCCGTTGGGTGGACTTGGAATTTGACTATTTCATCCGCTAGTTTAAAAGAGGTGGACTTGGATCTCTTGTCGAGTATCACGTCGTCCCTGTCCACTGTGGAGCGTAGCGTGGTTAATTCCTCGGCCGAGAGGGCTTCGGATAATGCCTCGAGGGCCAGTGCGGCTGTTTTGTTTTCGGTCGGAGTGCTGTGTCTCGGTCACTGGCGAGAGTGATGATTCCGTTGGGCCCGGGCATTTTGAGCTTCATGTACCCATAATGGGGTACGGCTTGGAAGATCGTGAATGCCTCACGTCCTAAAAGGGCATGGTATCCACTGCTGAACGGGGCCACTTGAAATGTAATTTCTTCGGACCTATAGTTCTCTGGTGTACCGAATACCACATCTAGTGTGATTTTCCCAGCGCATCGTGCTTCCCGACTGGGTATGATTCCTCTGAAGGTTGTGCTACTTTGCTCAATGCGGTTCCAGTTTATTTCCATTTTTTGAAGAGTTTCCTCATAGATGAGGTTTAATCCGCTGCCGCCATCCATGAGTACTTTGGTGAGTCGAAAGCCGTCCATGATTGGACTAAGGACCAGTGCGGCTGGTGCTCGGGCTGTTTGGAATTTAGGTTCGTCGCTGGCATTGAAGGTAATAGCCGTGTCACTCCATGGATTTTTTGCTGCTACGTGGCAGATTTCGGCCATGCTGTGGAGTGTTCACTTGCGCCTATTATTTGACGCGAAGGCCTCAAAGACTGTTAACACCGTATTGTTATCCACGGGATGGTGCTATGTGGCATTTGGGATAAGAAGATCCTCACCACTTTTGGCCACCTGCCGGAGTATCCAACATGCTCGAAGGCTGTGCGTTGGTATTGTATCCGCTGTGCTATGAATTTTGCAGGGTCCGTTAAGCCATCCCTGCAATACGGTTCTGTGCCCTGTAGAGGGTTTTTGCTTCTTTGTAATGAAATCGGGTGTCTTATGATAGTGCACCCTTTTACCTCGGACTGGGTGCATATACGGAGCCAGATTATCCCAAAATTTCGTTTCGGTTTTCCAGGCACTTTACATCGCACAGTACTTTCGTACTATGGACGCCAAGTCGGCGAAGCGTGATATGTCACGACGACTTATGGCGTTAAGGATTCCCTTGTCCTTGTAGTTATTGCAGAAAAGTGAGACTGCGTCTTCTTCGCGGCAGTCCTTAACCTTGTTCATGACAAGAAGGAATCTGGCCCAATAATGATGTACTGTTTCATGGGGCTCTTGCCTGATGTAGGAAAGACCGTTTATGTCTGGGTGGGTGGGTGGATTTGAGTCCGGACCCCTACCCGATCTGAGACCCAGGGGCTGAGGGGTTTCTGATCTTGGAAGTTCGGATTCCGGTATGTTGCCCGATGAGTCTGGCCTGCTGCCTGACTCTAGGTTCAGAGTTTGGGTGATGTCCTCCCGTAAACGGGTATCCGGCTCAAAGAGCTCAAGAATTCGGACATAGTTAGTCTTCAAGATAGAGGGAGAATCGCCGCATTGTTCCTCCACCACCGCAACATGATGGGTGACCGGTGGAGAGTTAATCTCCCTTCGATCGGGTTCAAGCCCAATCCGATCATAGTCCGTAGCGACTCCCAAGGCGGCGATGCAATCCAAGAGTTCGTTTAGGGAGGAGAGTTCCATTGGATCCATCTGCTCGGCGAATTCCGAGCCGACGTGGAGGCTGTTTTTGATGACCCGAGAAGTCATCATCGGTGTAGCGGCCGAACAGGCGGTCATGACGAAACTTCCTAGCCGGAGAGTTTGGCCGATAGCCAGAGCTCCCCTGGCGGTAATTTTGTTTCTAACAACAAGATGAGGCATCCTTCCTTACGGCGACGTCATAGAGGAACTCTCAATGAAAGCACCAATGTCGGTGTCAAAACCGGCGGATCTCGGGTAGGGGGTCCCGAACTGTGCGTCTAAGGCGGATGGTAACAGGAGGCAGGGGACACGATGTTTTACCCAGGTTCGGGCCCTCTTGATGGATGTAAAACCCTACGTCCTGCTAGATTTATTCTTGATGATATGAGTATTACAAGAGTTGATCTACCACGAGATCGGAGATGCTAAACCCTAAAAGCTAGCCTATGGTATGATTGTCTGTTGTCCTATGGACTAAAACCCTCCGGTTTATATAGACACCAGAGGGGGCTAGGGTTACATAAGGTCGGTTACAAAGGAGGAGATATACATATCCGTATCGCCTAGCTTGCCTTACACGCCAAGTAGAGTCCCATCCGGACACGAGACGAAGTCTTCAATCTTGTATCTTCATAGTCCAACAGTCCGACCAAAGGATATAATCTGGCTATCCGGATACCCCCTAATCCAGGACTCCCTTAGTGAAAAAGACCACTAGTGTCAATAAGAAGGGCAAAGGGAAGAAGGGGAACTTCAAGAAGAACAGCAAGCCAGTTGCTGCTCAAGGGAAGAAGCCCATGTCTAGACCTAAGCCTGAAACTGAGTGCTTCTACTACAAAGGGACTGGTCACTAGAAATGGAACTGCCCCAAGTATTTGGCGGATAAGAAGAATGGCAAAGTGAAAGGTATATTCTGAAACATTTGAAAAGTTCAAAGAATTTCAGAGTGAAGTGGAAAATCATCGTAACAAGAAAATAAAGTGTCTACGATCTGATCGTGGAGGTGAATATTTGAGTTATGAGTTTGGTCTTCATTTGAAACAATGTGGAATAGTTTCGCAACTAACGCCACCTAGAACACCACAGCGTAATGGTGTGTCCGAACGTCGTAACCACACTTTATTAGATATGGTGCGATCTATGATGTCTCTTACTGATTTACCGCTATCGTTTTGGGGTTATGCTTTAGAGATGGCTGCATTCACGTTAAATAGGGCACCATCTAAATCCGTTGAGACGACACCATACGAACCGTGGTTTGGCAAGAAACCTAAGCTGTCGTTTCTTAAATTTTGGGGTTGCGATTCTTGTGTGAAAAAGCTTCAACCTAATAAGGTCGAACCCAAATCGGAGAAATGTGTCTTAATAGGATACCCAAAAGAGACTGTTGGGTACACCTTCTATCACAGATACGAAGGCAAGATATTCGTTGCTAAGAATTGATACTTTCTAGAGAAGGAGTTTCTCTCGAAAGAAGTGAGTGGAGGAAAGTAGAACTTGATGAGGTAATTGTACCTTCTCCTAAATTGGAAAGTAGTTTGTCACAGAAATCAGTTCCAGTGATTCCTACACCAATTAGTGAGGAAGCTAATGATGATGATCACGAAACTTCAGATCAAGTTACTACCGAACCTCATAGGTCAACCAGAGTACGGTCCGTACCAGTGTGGTACGGTAACCCTGTTCAGGAGGTCATGTTACTTGACCATGACGAACCTACGTACTATGAGGAAGCGATGATAAGCCCAGGTCTGCGAAATGGCTTGAGGCCATGAAATCTGAGATGGGATCCATGTATGAGAACAAAGTGTGGACTTTGGTTGACTTGGCCGATGATCGGCAAGCCATATAGAATAAATGGATCTTCAAGAAGAAGACTGACACTGACGGCAATGTTACTGTCTACAAAGCTTGACTTGGTGCGAAAGGTTTTCGACAAGTTCAATGAGTTGACTGCGATGAGACCTTCTCACCCGTAGCGATGCTTAAGTCTGTCTGAATCATGTTAGAAATTGTCGCATTTTATGATTATGAAATTAGGCAAATGGATGTCAAAACTGCATTCCTTAATGGATATCTTAAAGAAGAGTTGTATATAATGCAACCAGAAGGTTTTGTTGATCCTAAAGGTGCTAACAAAGTGTGCAAGCTCCAGCGATCCATTTATGGACTGGTGCAAGCATCTCGGAGTTGGAATATACACTTTGATAGTGTGATCAAAGCATATGGTTTTATATAGAGTTTTCGAGAAGCCTGTATTTACAAGAAAGTGAGTGGGAGCTCTATATCATTTCTAATATTATATGTCACTAGTACAACGGGCTCCTAAACAAACGGTTTTTAATCCCCTTTCCGCGACGACATTTGGAACTGTCGCCAAGTGAGTGTGGGCGATTGGGGGGGTCCTTCCCACACGACCCAGGAACCGTCGGGGATATGCCCTCCTGGCACACATGTTCGTCAAAATGAGGTCGTGTGCGACCGTCGAGCGCTCAAATACAGAAATACCACCTACGGGACTTCCAACGTCAACACAAGTATTTCACAATTACTCAACTAGCACATATCTAATATTACCACCTTTATATCTCAAAACAATTATCAAGTATCAAACTTCTCATAGTATTCAATTCACTTTATATGAAAGTTTTTATTATACCCATCTTGAATGCCTATCATATTTGGACTAATTTTATAGCCAAAGCAAATTACCATGCTGTTCTAAATGACTCTCAAAATAATATAAGTGAAGCATGAGATTTCATCTATTTCCATAAAGTAAAACCACCACCATGCTCTAGACACTACAAAAAAAAGACACATTTGTGACATTTTGGGCCGAACGAATTTTTTTTTCTGTCATACATATGACACTTCTATGACGATAATTGTGACAAAACCCGGTATCATCATAGATGTGGTGGGCTCCTACTTCTATGACAAAAAATCATGATAGAAAATGGGCTTTTCGTCCTGGGCGGGCCGGAGACGCAACTGCATGACATTCTTTGGGCCGTCCATGACGGAAAAAACCATGGTAGAAGCAAGGGGGAGGAAAATTTCGGGGAGTTCCCGGTTACGGTGGGAGGTCGGGGGCCGAGTGATGCGCGTTTCTCTAGTACACGTACGCACATGTGTGCGAGGCGTTGGCTCTAACTGAACCCGAGCGAGGCATTGGGCTCTAACTGAACCCGAGCGATTGCACTTCAGGCTACGCGTTACTGAACCCGAGCGATCGATCGATGGCTCTTAACTGAACCCGATCGAGTGATTCCTTGGCTACTGCTGCTAACTGAAGCCGATCGATGCTGCCTCTGGATGA
>NC_041386.1:174759396-174766678 GCF_002162155.2 Triticum dicoccoides | reverse complement strand
GGGGGTGGATGAACAGGACCCCGTGGTGTTGCCTCTGGATGAACAGGACCCCGATCGATCGAGCCGGTTGGGGCTGGATGAACAGGACCCCGTGGAGGGCTGGATGAACAGGACCACCCCATGGAGGGCAGGATGAACAGTAGATGGTGGAGGGTAGGATGAACAGTAGCCCGTGGAGGGGTGGTTGAACAGGAGCCCGTGGAGAGGGGTGGTTTAACAGTAGCCGGTGGAGTAGCGCGCGGTGGAGGCTGGATGAACAGGAGCCCGTGGATGAACAGTCGCAGGTGGAGGCTGGAGGAGGTCGACGGTGGATGAACAGTAGCTCGTGGAGGCTGGAGGGGTCGACGGTGGAGATGAACAGTATCCCGTGGAGTCCCGTTTTGCGGTATGCCACACCCCTCCCGATGAACAGGACCCCCATTTCGACCGTAGCGCTCCAACACAAGTCCGTTTCGTCCGTTTTGCGGTACGCCACACCCCTCCCGATCAACAGGACCCCATTTCGACCGTAGGAGGTCTGTTTCCTCCGTTTTGCGGTACGCCAGACCCCTCCCAATGAACATGATCCCGTTTCGAACGTGGCCGGTCGAACACAAGACCGTTTCCTCCGTTCTGCGGTACGGCAGGCCTCGTTTCCATCGCCTGTTCCGTCCAATCCCTCCCGATGAACACGAGGCATTCCGTTGCCTCCCCATGAACACGACGCATTTCGTTGCCTCCCCATGAACACGACAACGACGCTGTTTCTCCGTTCCGACCCAGCCATGTACACGAGCCCTCGCCGTACGTATGCGCGAGTAGGCGTTCGAGACCCCTCCCGTATGTACACATAGGTGGCCGTATTTTCTTTCTTGCACCCTGGCCGCTGTACGTACGTGTACATGCTATGTGCGCGCCTCTACTATGACACGTGCGCGCCTCTACTACGACACGTGCAAGCCTCTACATCGACCAGTATGTACGTACACGTTCGCGACCAAAATGACAACGCTACGTACGCTTCGACTAGGTGGGTCCCGACTGTCAGGCACTTCCTTGACTGCGGAGATGTAGCTGGTCGGTCCCAGCAGTCAGGGGGCGATTTTTTTTCCCGGACACACTTCCTTGCGTGCGAAGATGTAGCTGGTGGGTCCCAGCAGTCGGGGGCCTGGTGGGTCCCAGCAGTCAGGGGGGCGAATCATTTTTTTGGACGCACTTCCTTGCGCGCGAAGATGTAGCTCGTGGGTCCCAGCAGTCAGGGGGCGAATCATTTTTTTCGCGAAATACGGTGGCCCATCTGGTGGGTCCCCGCTTTCAGGTGGAGGAATAATTATTTTGCGCGTAATAAGGAGGCACTTCCTTGTGGCTGTCGTGGACCCAGCTATCAGCCTCTCCACGTACAGTACTCTTCCGATGAAACTCGGTCGTTGAACACATTGACCACGCCGCGCCGAGAGCACCAGGGTGGTGGTCTGGACGACGGCGAGGTCTAGGAAGGGGACGCCGCGGAGCCGGGGAAGACGCAGCAGTGGAAGCCCGCGCGAAGAGGAGTACGAGGGTCCACTGATTCGGCTGCGGTGTGAGCCTGCAGTCGCCGCAGAATAACAGGGGATGTGGGTGAGTAGAAGGATGGCCTGGCCAGCGGTAGGAGTAGTACGGGGCGGTGAGGCCTCCGCGGCATCATAGCCGGCCACGGGAGGCAGGAGCACGCGACACGACCGACGCGGCTTTGGGCGGCTGGAGCAAGAAGACCAGAGGTTGAAAGAAGCACTACGGCCGTTGGATGGACATCATACGATCACTGCAGCTAGAATCGTTTATATTGACTAAGTTGACAAAGCCCTTGGTACGCATTAACTTAGTAGGCCCACAGCTCGGATTTGGCAGAGAACATATATCCCATTTGCGATTTGTAAGAATGTACAACCCATTTTTTAATTCTAATGGAATTTACTACAGCCCATTTACAGTTTGTTAAAAGTACAGCCCAACTTCTAGCTAGGACAACGATTAATAATTTCAAACAACCACTCAAAACAGAATTAAAAAAAAATTCCCACATTTTGATGGGATCCGAAATATTTGTATCCGAAATTTCTAGTCAGGTTAAATATAATTTCAAAATAAAGTTGTATTACGTTAAAATCCAACGAAATATTGCACGCGCAACAAGTAATGAAATTAAAATTTTCAAATTCCAATAATAATATATTTTTCAAACTAATTACGTGTTTGGTGCATAGTAACTGTCCAGTTATTATAATTACATCCCATTTATTATTTCTTAAAGTCTATTTTCTTGTTAAGCCTAATGCATATCTCCTAGGAAAGTTTGCAGCCCAGCGGGGCGGAGAATAACAAGTTGACCCGGATATTGTGTACAACTGTTGGCCCAGTTGCATTGCTGATATTAAAAAAAGCTATTTTTTATACACATAATAAAAAAATTGTATAGATAAGGAACATTTTTTATACACACATTTAACAATTTTTAAATACACGATTAACACTTTTTAAAACATATTTTTTAGTCAACAGTGGGCCCACAGCGAGCGGAGGAGGTAACAATACACATATTTTTTAAATACATGATTAACACTTTTGCAAAAACGATTAGCCCATAGCGAGCCAATTAGGGCCAGTCGGCCAGCTGTAGGCCGACTGGAATCCAGTTGGCCTGCTGTGGGCTGACTAGGCCCAGTCGGCCTGCAGCGGGCGGACGGTGTATTATTTTTGAAAAAAAATTACCCAGTGTAATATTTATGAAAATTAATTAAAAAATGTATTATTTAAGAAAAATAGCGAAAAAAGGCCTGTGTAGTACAGTACAACCTAACATGGTTACTCAGCCCACATTCAGCGACGCCGGAAAGGCCCAAACAAGGCTTCTGTACAACTTTTTGAAGTCACTGAGCTCTATTAATAACTTAAGAAAAAAGTTAGATTATAGTGGAATCTAATTAAAAGCTGTCACGAGTAAATAAATAATTCAACGGGTCCCACTTGTGCGTGTGTGCGCGCGCGCGCGTGTGTGTGTATGAGAGAGAGAGAGAGAGAGAGAGAGAGATAGAGAGAGAGACCCATCGGCCGATTCTCGTAAATACATCTTTCAGCCATATGCATTGCTGATGCTCAGTAAAAACTTATATATTTGACACAATCATATAGAACATCATAGCACACTGAACTTGCATACAAAAATTTCATGCAGGCGGCACAATCAGGATGGAAGCAGTGGATCGCTACGGGAAGGGCTATGTTGAAACCAACAAAGTCGTACATAACGGTTCATCGTCTTTATCAATAATGGGGAAATATCTTGAATGTTGTGCAAAGAAAACAGACAGACAACACAATAAGTTCTCCTAGCACATTAAGTTGACGTACAACCCTTTCTAAAAAAAGTTCAGGTACAAAATTAGAACAGGTCACAATCAAATGTACTGGCATATCAATGCTTCACACCCATACCTCGGATTTAACTAGTATCTGACAAGATTCAGTTGTTACCTCAAATTAGAGCACATCCAGGCAGCCAGCCCTGCCTCTTCTCCCAAAGAAGCAGTGGCCTCCGCCGCGCGATGGAGTAGGCCATGTGCCATCCATCGTTCCGAGCAACACGGGGAAAGTCTGACCTTGACTCCTGTAATGGACGTCGTCGACGGACCCTGGCATCAGCGGCGGAGGCAGGGCTTCGATTGATGGATTGACCACTTCTTCGACATGCATGAACACTCGATACAGGTACATCCCTAACGTGGTCCACGGCGGCCTTGGTGGCGACGAATAGTACAACCCCGGTTCCTGCACCGGTATCTCAACACCAATAACCTTCGGTATGGTGGACGGCTTCTTCATCCATGCCATAACCGTCAGAGCCCAGCTGTCTGGAGGAACATACGTACTTACGAGCTCACCTCCAAGGTCATTGATAAGCTCGTTCATGGACTCGCTGTTCCAAGCACATCGAGGCATGCCGTGGAAGGTAAGCTTTGTTAAAAACTCAAGCTCAGAGGGCACCGAGCCCCATCCTGGGTGCCACCGATCAAAGCTCACCAGCGCACCATCGCAGAACAAACGCTGGGAAGATTCGAACACATGACTGCAGTCGAAAGTTGTCCGGAACCTGATGAAGAAATCAGCTGGTGGCGGACAGACTTCGACGAGCAAGTCACTTATTTGGATGCCGTGCGCAATGCCAAGAGCTTTGACAAGGTCATCCGGCGAGACGGGAGGCCGATCGCCATTGATGGTTACCATCAGCACTTTGCCGGCAAACTGGTCGTCAAGCGCCGCCATGCCACTGTTGAGCGACATCACACAGCGACCGAAGGCAGGACGGACCTCAGGATCTCCGGCTCAGAGATCCACGTTGACCGGCGACATGATAGTGCGCTTGAGTACAGGGAGTACAGGAGGGGGATTTGGGGGAACTAGAGTAGGAATCGAGATTCCAGAGGTGGGGAGGGGCGGGAGATTGCGGATGAAAAGGTAGGATGAATTTTGAGCACGCGCCAATATGCTCTCAGCGCACAAGCGCACGAAAACACCGGTGGCGCCCACATGTCGGCCTAAGAGTCCTTATTCATTCTTTTTTGGAGAGCCCGGCCTTTTTTCAGGATCTTTTGTGAGCCCGGCCTGAGAGTCATAATTGACCTGTTTGGCATTGCGTTACTACTCGGCCCATATTCAACGACACCTCACTGGCCCAAACAAGTGTACATCATCGAAAAGACACTGAGCTCAAATTATAGAACTTGAAAAAGGAGATATACTCTGAACACTGGGGAATGGTGATGCCCTCATTTAGCCCACCAGTAGTTCGAGACAATAAACAGTTCTAAACAACGATATATACAACATTCAAACACTGACTAGTGACTACTACTGACATAAACAGCAAGACATGATAGTTCATAAGAAGTCTTGCTACACCACCAAAACGCACCCATCTGCAGCGCTCAGGCTCTCGTGATCCAGATGAGAATGACATTCTAAACAAAAGCAATTATTACATAGTAAGAGTGACATAGACAAGGATGACCAAATGACAAGGAATATGCATAACAAAAGAAAGAACTACCCATCTAGAACCAGCAGCAAAGACAACAAAGTCATTCGAAGAGATGATCCAACACCATCATAATTTGCAGCCCCGCTTCAGCGACCAGTGATCCGGAGACACAAGTACTCCACCCTTTCGATGCAATAGCCCAATTACCTATCAACCTGAAGGCTCGAACCACATCGCTGCCTGTTGTAATTGAGACATCCAAGGATCAAAGTTAATCCGGATGCCTTTGTCATTCTCACCTTCTTTTGGCTGCAGGCTGTATCGTTTACAATCAGGGGAGTTTGCTCCCGAACTCCTAGGGCTCGCTGTGTAGACACATATTTCCATAGCAAACAGAGCCTCTCTGCCATCAAGGTCCTTGCCAACGGTGATCTCCTGGTTAATCGGATAATTGAGTCCGAGAAACAGAGAGTGTGAACCAAGGCTGTTTACCCGCCTCCAACTAAAAATTCCTAAAGGCCCCAACAAGCTGGTATCCTGCTCATAGACGTAACAGCCACTATCCGAATACTCACGTATTACAAGGTACTTGTATACAGTGGGGTTTTTGCAATATAACTTTTCCGGCTCATGTGTCCGAATGATCATCAGTCTTTTGCCGTCGTCTGATCGAGCGAGGAACCAGTTGTGCTTCCTTGTTTTTGGCAAAGGTGGTGTGATTACAAAGGGCAGTAACTGTAGGGACACTGCATCATATCAAAAAGGACAGGCATTGTTAATGTAAGATCAGCATTGTTCAGAGTATGAGTAGGATAATGCAAGAAACAACATCGATATGTCCCTGTTGGAACTGGGAGGAAAATACAGGGAAATGTATACTCAGTTCGAAAATATAGAAGTGCCATGCATGGTTATACTCATGTTATCTCACAATCGATTCTTCACAGGAAACTACCATGTCATGCATGTTATGTAATCATGTTCTGTCCTCACAAACAAATTCTTCAAGGTAACTAACAGACCATGCCTTGTTATATACTCGTGTTCTGTGGGCAAAATTTTTGTGAGGATATTATTCTAGCCATTGATTGCTGAAGGGAGAATATAGGTATGTACACATGGTAAGCATTGCAGGATTTCACTACTTCCAAATATAGAGTTCTCCATATGCACATTTACTTCCCTAATGTATGGTTAGATGAAACCAACAGTGTGGTGCATGTTTATACATCATGAAAATGAGGAAACTAACATGGCCATTGATACACACTCATATTTAGTAGTAGTATATAGATTACTGTAAAATAAGGATAATATCCATATATTCATAACCGTTTGATTATTCAGGGTACAAATTGGCTATAATGACATGGTCACAATCGCATGAATTAACTCATTCCAAATATAGCTGATTTACGGCATCTCCAATACATTTCCATAGTTCTACTCAAATTCTGCTCAAACAGAGATATGCCAATCATCACAAAAAGTTCAAACAGTGTCATGGCGTCATCATTAACATGAGAGGAAACAACTTACACGCGCCGTCCCAGCAATACGTGGTGCCATCTGCTTTGCCGATCACGTAGATGATGCCATTGTGTTCAGTAGCATCACAGAAGTGTGTATCAGCTTTGACGATGATCCACTGCGAGCCGAGTTGTCTCCAGCTAAAGAAGGCACTAGCTTAAAGATAGGCGAGTCCGCGGTCGAACAAGGCAATTAGCTTGAAGTCTGCGTAATTCACATGTCGTGTGGGGACTTGGCAGATTACAATCTTTTGCAAAACAAGGTCCGTCCAACTGACGTAGTAATCTAGATAACTTGGACCGCGATGGTAATACTCTATATAATCCAACGGAGGAAGGATAATCTCATGGGAGGTCTGGAAGTTCACGAGAACCAACTTTTTACCGTCTTCTCTGAAGGCAGCCATCCAGTGGGAGTTCATGCCGACCCAGTACATACCTGCCAAGAAGTTTCGGGCGATGGTGATCGGATCAATGTCGAGGGAAATGATGTACGGCGACCCACTACATACCTACAAAGAAGTTTCGGCTAATGGAGATCTGATTGAAGTCGAGGGGCATCATGCACGCCTCCGTATCATGGTGAGCCAATCTCGCAAGACCAGATAGCAGCAAGCAGGGTGTCTTGAAAAGCTTAGGCCTCGCTTCGATGATGGCCGTGTGCATGTCCCTCGAGCATGCAGCCAGCCGCAGGGCGCTCAACATATCCATACACGAACAACAGAGGTCGAGGATGTCACTGGGGAGATTGCTCCAATCG
>NC_041386.1:174740661-174759054 GCF_002162155.2 Triticum dicoccoides | reverse complement strand
GTCGAGGATGTCACTGCGGAGATTTCTCCAATTGCGGCTCATATGGATGCTGCGCGGTTCGCGTTCGGCCATGGTGGAGTTTGGAAGGGGGCTTGATTTACGGGGGAGAAGGATGTCGGTGCTAGAGCGGCTAGCGAGGGAATAGTGGTACTGGGGGGGCGACGGTACACGGGGGCACAGTGAGATGGAGATGGAGAAGGAGATGGAGATGGAGATGGAGTGGTGCTATGGGAGCGGAGAGGGAGACGAGGCGAGGCGCCAATGTGCTGTACAGCGGCGGTGACAGACTGCACTGTGCACAGGGTGAGGCTGACTTTGGTAACCTGAACATGCCGCCTGGACTAGTGTCAGGCGCAGGGTGTTGTCACTTCACTGTGAGGACCGGATGAATAGTATTTTGACCATCAAGTGTACCATAGTTGTACTACTACTACTACTACGAGTAGGTACATGAGTACTCCAGTATTGTATAGCGTAAATAGGTCTCCCGTGCTAGCATGCCTGTTCACTTCATCGTTCAGGTATCATCCATATTGCGAGCACAACCAAATTCTCATCCATGCCCAATCAACGCTCTGCCGCGATGCATGCAGTGGTCGTTCTGGTGCATCAAGGACGGCATGCATATCGTTCCACACTTGAGAAGAGGAAAAATGGAAAGGTAGAATGCGGCGGCAGAGGAAGAGAACGCTGGCTAACGAGGCTGGGAGGGGATCGAGCAGGAAGTTAATGCTCCACGCCTAAAGGTTTTGGGAAAACCTGATTTTCATAAGGTGACTTATACTCACCTAAACGGAGGGAGTATTCCTTAACCAGAGAATGTTGTGTCTCCCACTCACGCGCTCAAAAAAAACTACGACACATTTGTTTATCTGTTCGCATAGGTCCCAGGATGGGCACGTACACGAACAGGTACGACTCATCAGTCTACCTGCATAGCTTTTTCGTTTAGTCTACCTAGCCGTCTAAACAACTGCTTGCACGCCACTTCTCCCATTTACTTCGTCTTCATTTGCATCCAAACCCTACTGCGTTCACATTGTTTTAACCTCTTTAAATAATCATCTACTACTTCAGTTAGACTAGCCATCTAATCCTAATTCTCCAAACCATAGCCCTCCGTTCCAGCGGTTCCAAATGGCGATAGAGATTGAGATGCAGGTTTTTAGCGTCCAACATGTCCTCGTGGAAGGCTTGATGCGCATAGTTGCCACCGTCACCGTCCTCCCAAGGGTTGTTCGGTAGTGGATCAACAATGTATCCAACTCCCTCAAAAAGGTAGAGACGAGGGTCATCGGTCTCGACGCAGAGTACACGGAGCGTGCCCCTGGGAAGATCCAGCGCACCGCCGTCCTTCAGCTGTGCTTCGAAGATGATGTTTTGGTGTACCACATCATACACTCGCCCTCCATACCAGGTGAGCTTCACGATTTCTTGTCTTGGAGGACGTATACTTCTGTGGGGCAGCCATCGAAGGGGACAAACAGAAGCTGGAGCCGTACAAGCTTGATTTGAATAGCATCGCTGACCTACAAACCAGAATCAAAATTCCTGTAGAAGTTTGTGATAAACAGACACCATCCCTATTCGACGTAGCAAATTTTGTGCTTAGTACAAATCTTCAGAAGGGTGACGAGACGGTGGCATGAAGGTCATCTGGATGGGAGAATTATCCCTTGACATATGAGCGGATAAAATATGCTGCCCTCGATGCTCGTGTGAATTTCAAGATAGCTGCAAGGTCCAAAGAGCTTGTTGCGAAGCCGTCTCCCACAGAGAATGATAACAAGAAGAAGAAGAAGAAGAAGAAGAAGAAGAAGAAGAAGAAGAAGAAGAAGAAGAAGAAGAAGAAGAAGAAGAAAAGGCTGCACCAGCAGGAGGGCATTATGGATGGATGAACTATTTCCTCTCTTGTAAAAAAAATTATTCCCTCTCGGTGTATATTGATATAGATGGACTATTTCGATGGTGTGCATGCCTTTGGAACAGAGTAGTAGCGTGGGTCCGCTTGACTATAAGGAACTATTTATCCACATATATAGCTGTCTCTGCTACTCCTTCCGGTGATCGGTATGCAGTGCATGTGTCCGTAGACATGACAGCTTGTCCATGGAAGTTCAACCACGGCGACCATCACGTTTCATCTCGCGATTCCCATGATGCCTCTCCAACCCACGGCACCACGCCCCCCGACGTCCGCCTCACCCCTCTCGGCCGCACCGCCCCTCTGCCTTTGTGTGCATGACATGTGGGCCACCTAAAATGCAGCGAGCATCAAGTTTCTACCACAGCCACCCGCGATTCCCACGATGCCGCTCGAACCCATGAAACCACATGTCCCCCGACCTGCGGCTCACCCCTCTTAGCCCCACTGCCCCTCTGCCTATGGGAGCATTACATGTGGACCAGTCACCTATCGGGTCCACATGTTATTGACTCAAAGGTAGGTGTAGTAAGGCGCTGAAGCTCAGTCCCGACGGCCCTGAGAGGGAAATGTAACTCCTGCGCTAGGGCTTGTGGTGCTCCCGCAGCACGAACTCGTGCCAAACTCGAGATTTGTTTCTTTACTATACATGCATACAACGATTTAATGGACATGTAATCTCAACATTTGATGGGGAGCTCTAAATTTGAATTTGAAACTTATAAAACAAAAAGATTCAAAACAAATAAACTGGGAGAGAGGGAGTATATCATAGGATGTGTCCCATACAAAATAAGTCCCCTGGTTTGTCACCTCGCAAATGCGGTTAGAGAGGAGCACAACGTCTTCCTACTCGTACGGCAACAAATCGGCCGCAGACAGCATGGTCTGCCTTTGACCGCCATGTGCAAGGTTCAATCTCACCGTGGTTCCATCGTACCAATTCATGCGGTGGCCCGTTGCATGGCTGATCCCAATGTTGGACAAAGGTTCTACGGGAACGGTTTCACCGTTGTAAATGTTGTGCAAATTGATGTTGGTACCCTCCCGTACATATGCAAGCCAATCTCCACTCGCACCGAGCCTAACCTGTGACACAGTGGGCAGGGGGAGAATTAGGAAATGGACACGGAAGTAGTCTTTAGAATGCATTTGTTACGTGATCAAACTCATCTTACCTGCTCATCGCAGGAAATCCGAGTGCCCCTCAACGTCGGCATCTCAAGGGGCGTCAACTTGCAACTACGGCCACGCCGCGCTGGAGAGACCCCCAAGGAAACATCCTTGTGCGTTCCACGGAACATCAAGATGGATTTGTATGAGTAGTTTATCTTGTGAGAGAAAAGGATGAATGAGGGAAGGCCTCTAGAGATAGAGATGGACACTACTACTACCAATGTGCTGGCCCGTGCGTTGCAATGGATCCAAAGTAGTAGAATAATACTTGTTCACGTGCTTGAAATATAAACACTCTAGTTTTGATATACATGTGTCAGCAGACATGACAGCTTGTCCATGGAAGTTTAACCATGGCGACCATCACGTTTCTTGTTTCTACCACTAAGCCACTGAAGTTCGGTCCCATGGGCCCCGAGAGGCAAATGTAACTCCTGCGGCAGGCCTTGTGGTGCTCCCGCAGTACGAGCTCGTGCCAAAACTGGAATTTGTTTCTTACTACTACCAACTAGTACTAGTAAGGTACACGTGCATTGCACGCATGAGATTCTGGTGGTTTGTGCATTATCCTTCTACATGTGGAGCTTTCTGGATTCTAACATGTGGCAAAATCTGGTGGAATGTAAGGTTAGGCAAGTTTGATTAACTTAGGCGAGTGTTTGATTCAAGCCACACCTTAGGCAAGCCACACTAAGGCCCCACATGACATACACACAAAAAATGTGGCAAGATTCCCTTAGGCTTGCCAACTTGTTTCTCTCGTTTTGAAGAACTAATAACTTTGCCTAAGCTTAGTTGTGGCAAAGTTAGGGTCTGTTTGATTCAAAGGATTTTCATAGGATCTTTAAAGGATTAGAATCCTTAGGAATTTTTCCTACGTTGGTCATTTGATTTGTAGGATTGAATCATGTAGAATATTTTCCTAAGGATTCATTTGTACTACGTTTCACAGGAATTCAAACATGCACTCCAACCTCTTGAAAGGAATCCTTTGTTTTTCATGTGAGACAATCAAACAAACTCAAATCCTATAGGGATCCAATGAACATGCCATTCCAATCCTACTTTTTTCCTATTCCTGTGTTTCTGCAATCCTATGAAGCAAAGAGGCCCTTAGTCATGAATTAAGTTCAACCATGGAGTCTTCTAGATTATACATGTGGCAGAATCTGGTGGATGATATCCAACGGCCAGTAGTGCTCGGATTTGCCATATTTGTACCGTCGGATTGGCTTCATCCAACGACCAACTTTCAAAGTTTTTCACACACTATATAGGGGGTATAGATATAGATGTGCCGGTCCGTTGCAATGGATCCAAAGTATATATATCTATTTAGTGGAGTGCACTCTAAACACATTATCTATTTATTTTTCTCTAACCTTCCGTAGCCATGCAACCAAGGCACATAAGCTTCAAGGGTGCCCCCACATCTTATTATTCATACTATGTTGATTGAAAAATAGATAAATCACCCAAAACAAGATCTTCCCGTTTTTTGTTCCTACGATGTTGTGCCGTGCACGTACCTACTAGTTGTATAGTGGTAGTACTAGTAATATAGTATTAGGAGTACAAACTTGGTACTAGTAGGAGTAGTACTAGTACGGAATGCTCCTACTCTATCAACGAGCCCCGTCTGACACCAAATTTCTTGGCTTCCGTGCTATAGCTAGATCTTCCCCTCATTTCTTTTTTCCAACCCGGCGGTGGGTGGGGTGTCGGTTTGCTCAATGGCGGTCCCACATGAAAGTGAAAATGCTAGGCAACACGCCATCCCTAAGCCATGTGTCGTGCCGGACGGGCCGTGTTATACTCCCGATTCCCGGGTGTGTGGGGGTGCGACGCGAACGCGGCAGGCCTTTTCCTTTTACCAGCAATGTGCTCGTACGTTGCGACGGATCCAAAGTAGTAGAATAGTAGTATTTGTTCACAAATTTGAAAGAAATCACTATTGTTTTGATATACTCCTAATATATTAATCCCTCCGTACCTAAATATTTGTCTTTTTTGAGATTTCAAATGGACTATCACATACGGATTATATAGACATATTCTAGTGTTTCTAGCAGGATGCCCGCGTGTTGCACGAAGTTGATGGAAAAGGTAAGCACAACTTATAAATTGACGGATGGAGTACTAGTTATAGTGATGCATAGAATTAAGCAAAGGGATCGCACATGTCGGTATTGACTGGAACGAGAATGCAACAGCACAGAATTAAGGCCACGATGATGCGATCGCAGTGGTGGTTACAGAAGGCAAGAAGAAAGATGGATCCACGAACATACGACCTCCTCCTCCTCAACTTAATGCGTCGGGCCACCGACCGGCGGCTAAGGAGCGGCGGCTTTTGTGGCGAGGTCGAGGTGCTTCTCAGCAAAGGCATCCAAGGCTTCCAGCCGGTTGAGGAAGGCCAACATCGTAGCGTCCTCACTGGCCTTGTAGATACCTATGTACACGATTTCCTCGTACATGTGGATGTGTAGGTCGATGAATTCTTGCAGGGCGAGGCGCCTCGCGGGGAGCGCGACCTCCAGGTGGACATTCTTCATGGCGTCGGCGGGCAATCGCAGGGCCACCAGTGCTTGAAAGAGGTTCCGGCAATGGAGGCCGATTAGGGTGGCAGGCAATGAGGAGCCCGGGAGCGCGGGCTGGAGGAGTATGACGATGTCATCCGCGAGCTTCTTGAGGATGGTGAACTTGTTGCTGGTGGCAACGATCATCTGGTCCAACTGAGAGTCATAGTTGGCGTCGAAGGCGGCCATCCACCAGCCGATCTCCAACACCGTCTGGAGACGATCCTCGGCACCATGCCACAGCCGGCGTCGTGGACCATCTAGCGCAGCCGCTGGCCGCTCACGAGCATCACCGCCATGGGTCTGGAGTGAGCTCTTTTGCGCTTAGTGTAGGTGCTTAGGCAAATGCTTAGGTGCGTACGATGTGGTAGATGCATTGGAATGGTGGGGCTTCTTTATATGAGGGCAATGAGGGCAAACTGTGTTGCATTCACATCGTGCAGCCTCTTTTCCTAGACCTGCTCCCATTACTTCCCTCATGCATTAATTGAAGAAGGATGCAATGGCCGTTCAACATATCGGGAACCGCTACTCCCTCCCTCGTCTGCATTAAAGCCATATCGGGAACTGTGCCGCCCACTATCAAATCGAATACTCCCTCCGTCTAGGTGAGTATTAAGTCATCTTATGAAAACAAAATAGTAAACACATAGGCGTGGTGCATTAACTCTCACGTTGTTTCTTATTTTTTGACATAAATAGAGGAATCAACCAAGAAGAGGTGTGGGGCTTGTATGCTTTTAATGACTTGAGACTATCAAACATGACATGCAGTGGTCAGTTCATTGCACGAGAACAAATAAAACCCACGTCAGCACACACACATCTTATATAGCATCACATCCAATGGCTATAAAACATGAATGAGACCAAATTATATCTCATCTAGATGAGTTCTAGCAAAACTGTATTAATAATACTTAGTACTCCTGCGCCATGTATCATATATTAGTATCATGTAGTACTTTATTTATTTATGAGGTATCCAGATGGCACTGCACCGCCAAGAAAAGAGGGTAACATCAAAATTATGGACTACTTTTTTGAGTATGTTGGTAAGGTCCGGTCATAGTCACTTGCTGAAATCTCTAAAAAGACAAATACTCCCTCCGTCCAGAAATACTTGTCATCAAAATGGATAAAAGGAAATGTATGTAGACGTATTTTAGTTTTATATACATCTCTTTTTATCCATTTTGATGACAAGTATTTTCGGACGGAGGGAGTAGAAAACAGAGTTGGTGATGATGGTGTGCGTGCCATCCTGCAATATAGGCCGTCGGATTTATATCTAACGGATAGGAAAGAAACTACGGCAATTTTGCAAAAATATACCCACACGTCTCTCCATGTTCGCAAATAAGGCCTTCCCTCGTTCAACCTTTTCTCTCACAAGATAAACTACTCATAAAAATGCATCTTGATGTTCCGTGCAACGCACGGGCAGCTAGCTTATTTCTTTTAAAATAGTTGCTGCGATAATTGGGTTGAAGTGATATATTTTATGTCTGCCCCGAATGATTTCAGATTCACTAGTAGTAACAAAGAAAAGGTTGCCTTGTTAATTAACAGAAAACAGGGTGAAAACTATCACATTATGCCGGTAAAAACAAGGCACACTTGGTTCAGCGTCATCGTCACTACACTGTGCGCGCGCGAGAAGTCTACATATCGAGGGGGCTATCGAGCGAGGCACCGAGACACAATGTTTGAGAGAGAAACCAATTGACAGATTATGATTAGATCGAGTTGTCACCCTTCTGTTCTCATTGTTGGGGGGGAGGGAGAGAAAGACGTATCGAGAGTGTGCGCGGTAGGCACAGAGGCACAACTAGCGTGTGTGTGTGTATGTGTTTGAAAGAGGAGTAGATAGATTATTATCAAGATCGATGTGCCACCCTACTAGCTCCTTCGGTGCCGGGTAGTGTGTGTGTGTATGTTTGAGAGAGAAGCCAGTCGATAGATTAGTATCAAGATCGAGGTGTCACCCTACTCCTTCGGTGTTGGGAAGTGTGGGTGTGTGGGGAGGGGGGCAGTGACACTCACATATCTCTACTCTTATAAAAAACAGAGTTGGTGATGATGGAGTTCCTGCCATCCTGCAATATAGGCCATCCAGTTTATATCCGACGGACAGGAAGGAAACTATGGCAATTTTGCAAAAAGATACCCACACCCCTCTCTGCATTTGCAAATAAGGCATTCCCTCCTTCATCCTTTTCTCCCACAAGATAAACTTCTCATACAAATGCATCTTGATGTTCCGTGCAACACATGGGCATCTTGCTAGTAGGGAGAAGAAGTTTGTGTGACACATATCTAGCTATATTAAGAGATATGTAGATAGCATATGTGTGAGAGATATTAGTGGCTGTGGGTGGGCAGAATTAAAGGGGTGGGCGTGTTAGACATAGAGAGCGTGTGTGTTTCTATGTGAGAGACTTGTAGGACGGGGTAGAAAGATGAATTTAACCCTGACGGAGGGAGAGAAATACACAAAGTGCGCGTGTGTGATTCCGATGCCCACAGGGAAATGAGATATGTATGCGTGTGAGAGAGATTGCACAATGCATTCACGTATCACTATCTAGCGATCGTGGACGTGCATCGCTTGAACATAAGTCAATATCTACTTCGTATCGTGGCCAAAGGTACAATATCGATTCAACGCTATAAAGATTGGACACTCACATATCACATTTTTTTCTATTTAAATAAGCCTTTTTAGTTGTGCATGCCAAAGTTACAGTGATGTTTCTTCAAACAACCAATGTAGCTATCATGAACATGCACCATTGTTACTCTTGCATTCAAATTCATTAGTCTTGGATGATTTAAGTTTCTATTTTGAAGTAATATATGTAATATTCATATATGAATTCAATGGGTACGCAATTTATGAAATGGAGGCTATGTAATCATATGAGGTAACACTTTTAAGTAGCTGACTACAATATCCATTTCTTTTTGTGCGCCTCTACACTAACACGTCAATGCATTATGTTTAAAGTAAATAACCAATGGCACTAAATTATCTATTTACACGAGAAATACATAGGCTGAGCGTTTGATCCCTTTTTTGTGCGCGCCACTACACCCGTATGATTGGCCGCGCCCGTGTGAACGTCCAAGTTATCGGCGCATCATCCCGAGTTATTGTCTTTTTTCTGGGGTGGACTTTACACCAGTTATTAACTGCTGACGCGTGCCCCGTGTACACAGTCTAGCATGACCTTCCCACTAGCATGGTCCAAAATTAGTTGAGACTGGATACAAACGATCCTGCGGGCGGCAAAATATCCCGCCTCCTTCTAAAATTTCCGCCACCTTAGTCTTTAGCATGTGAAATCCCCCTTTTGTCCTTGGTGCACAGAGACCAACTGTTACAATACCGCCCTCATCTACATGATAGGTCGGGGCTGCTTTGGTAACTTCCGGTTCCCCCACTACACGGCACCCCCATTTCCTCTCCCCCTCCCGCAAAAACGACTAACTCCACAGCACCAGAGCATCTTACATCACGCCGTCCGTACTTCATCGCCCTTTCTCCACTCCCCTCTCGAAACCCTAGACTACTCATCCACCGGCGTAACATAGCCCATTCATTGCCAGCAGCGTCCACCTCGCCGGATCTGCTTCTGCGGCCGCATCTACCCCTCCCATCTTCCCTAGAAACAAGTAGACTGCTCATCCACCACTGTACCACAGCCCATTCAGTGCCGGCCTTGTCCACGGCGCCGGATCTGCTTCGCCGGTACTCTCGTCAACCGCCGTGCATCTACAGCGGCTCATTCGTACTCCTCACTGGAGACGCTTCGTCCACACCCCCCGGAGCCGCCCCACCGACGCCCCCGTCGACGGCCTCTGATCCTCTTCGCCGACACCTTCCTCAACCCTACCAGAGCAGCTTCGCCGACACCTTCCTCAACCCTACCGGAGTAGCTTCGCCTATATCATTCTCATCCCTATCGGGGCCGCTTTGCCAACTCACAAGTCCACGGCCTCAGATCCACTTCCTCGCACCCTCATCCAACCTACCGGAGCAGCTTCTGATGCCCCATCCACGACCGCAGATCCGCATCATCAACACCACCCTTAACCCAACCACCGGAGCAGCCTCTAACGCCCCGTCCACGGCCACAGATCCGCATCGTCGACACCATCCTTAACCCAACCATCGGAGCAGCTTCACCTACGCCCTCGTCCACGACCATAGATCCGCTTCACCCACACCGTAGTCCATCCTACCGGAGCCGCTCCACAAACACCCTACTCGACGGTTCTAGATCTCCTTACCGGACCCCGACAGCCAGCGCAGCATCATCACCCTCGACATTTCTAACCTGATTGCCACAGTCTGGAGAGATGCCAAGCACCCGCCACGGCCTAGGTACTTGTCACCTTTAAACCCGTCCAGCATCACCTGCCCGATGTACTTCAATTATACTAACCGGTCGCTGTTACCTGTTATGCAGCTGGCAAAAACTACAAGGACGATGTTTCTTATGGATCTAAAAGCTTGGCCAACCAAGATCCTGGACTGAGGCATTGCTATGATCTTGTAAGCGTGTCTCTCTCTCTTGTATTGTTCTGTGCCTGCCAGTGTGCTTTGCTAGGATTTTCGACCAGTAATCCCTTTGTGCAGACAATGATTTCTACTACTGGCTGCTAAATTAGATATGTAGATGTCATACATGATACTACCTCGTACCTCCGTTCCTAAATATAAGTCTTTCTAGAGATTCCACTATAGGCTACATACGGAGAAAAATGAGTGAATCCACACTCGAAAATGCATCTATATACATGTGTATGTGGTCCATACTGGAATTTCTACAAAGACATATATTTAGGAACAGGGGCAGTACGTTACACAAAATCGTAGGTGGCATGTAGGAATTCCAGTGCACTACATTAGGCTCCCTTAGAGTGCCTGCTAGTCCAGCATACAGAGTCATGGCTGGTACGCACACAATCGTTAATTGGTGGTTTAAATATATGCAAGGGATATGCAATGTAGTATCATGTAGAGATGTCTGAAATTAGCCGTGTCAACTTGCAGATAGGGTTACATAATGAAAAAGTACAAGATCTATGTGGCAATTTCATGGAACATCGCAAAAAAAGGAGAGGCAGTGGTGAGCCTATACAGTGTGCCATGGTATGTCACTCCTCCATTGCAATCATCGTGACATGTTATTTGTATGCCAGTTCTATTAGCCAAGTTTCTTAGGGATAGTTATTACGAGTTATCCTAAGAAAATAAGCACATGTGAATATAAGCTCCATGTAATAAGCCAACCAGTTATTTTCATTGCGTTTTTAGCTTATCTTTGGTATGATCAGTGGAAAGTCTAGATGGCATTATATTTTTTTCATTTTGCTGCCCATATGGAAATAAATTTGACTTGCAAACATCACAAATTGAACCCAGTGCAGTAATTAATATGATAGGAAAATAGACCATCACTATTTGCTCAAAATGCAAATACAAAGATACCATCTACTTGGCACAATCTACTTTGGTCAATGTTTTCCATAGAGATCCCATTGCCTAATTTAAATGAAGAACGCATGACCCACATTTAAATGAAGAACAATTATTTATTGAAATTCGATGGTCCAAGTGGCTGGTTATTATCGTATAGCAGCACCACCTGAAAGCATCATATAGCAGCAACAACAGCTCATAGCAACTCATCATACAGCAGCAGCAGCAGTCTGAAATACATCATATACCAGCAGCAGCTCATAGCAATTCATCATATAGCAGCAGCAGGAGCAGCTCATAGAAATTCATCATATAGCAGCAGCAGGAGCAGCTCATAGCAATTCATCATATAGCAGCAGCAAGAGCAGCTTGTAGCAACTCATCATATAGCAGCAGCAAGAGCAGCTTGTAGCAACTCACCATATAGTAGCAGGAGCTCATATCAATTCATCATATAGCAGCAGCTCATAGCAACTCATCATACAACAGCAGCAGCTCATAGAAATTCATCATATAGCAGCAGCAGGATCAGCTCATAGCAATGCATCATATAGCAGCAGCAGAAGCAGTTCATAGCAATTCATCGTATAGTGGAAAGGGGAGAGGAGATGCAAGCGGGCAGGGCAATGAATGCTTGCGTGTTTGTTTTTACTTGAGGGTCAGGTGTGACACGGGCGTCAGCAGTTGCATTTTGAGTGTAATATAGGCAGACAACAGAGTCATTTCACTATTCCCCTTCCCTTCAATTTTTACTGAGGTTCTACCCGAAACACCCCCCATCCAAAGTGAAATTAGTTAAGCCCAATCCCATAACTCAAAAATGACTTCTTTACATCTTTTATGGCTTATTTTGACAATATGCCCCGAAAAGGCGGAATCGAACTGGCCCTTAACCTGCAATTCAATTGTGCGTGCAATGATGAATCACTCTTGCCTGCTATTTGTACATTTAGGCATCATTATACATGGCATAACCTTATACATGTGCATTCCATTGTAGAATCTGGAAATATGCAATGTTTATGTTAGTTCATACGTTGCACATGATGTTTAAATGCCCCTTAAATCTGGTCAGTCAAGTGATGGTCTTTAAGCCACCTTCTTTGCTTCTTTTCTTGATATGTAAGATTTGCTCACACATCTGTTCAATTGCTTGTTTGCATCAGCCAACCATACTAGGACTGTTTGCTTTGATTACTTGCTGTTCTTGACATAACACTTTAACGGAGCTTGTCAATGATTTAAACACTAAGGGCTGCTGTAGTGGGGCCTTGTCTAACTTATAGGTGACATAAAGGTTTGGTTGTACACTACAGTAGGCTCTCCAAGAGTACCTGGAGATCCAGTTCGAAGGTATGCCTAGTTTTTACATAGTGTAGACATAGTAAATGCTCATTTCATTGTGTGCAAGTGCAAGAGATGCGGCATGTTTCATTATGTGGTGTTGTTTTGTTATAATCTCATTCTTTTGTGTTCACAGACTGGAAAGTATGCATATTTATCTTCCAAGGAGACGAGTAACTAGTTTGTGTCACCTTGCAGAGGGGGTGCAATGAAGATAAGATTGAGGGTTTCCAAGTACAAGATGTTAGGAAGGAGCCTTGCAAGAGAAGTAGGAGCTGTGCTGAGCCTCTTCAACCTGCTAAGGTAAGTCACTGTATGCAACTCAACAGTTCAATTCCTTGTTTGTTTCAGGCATAGTTAATTTTCTCTTTTCAATTGCTTTATTTGTCCTCAGTTAATGAGATGCCCAAATAATCATGCCTGATGTTCGGTACTTGTATCACTATTAGTTGACATAATTAAAGGCCTTACCATTTAGTTACTCTGACGAAGTGTGCCTGAAGCTTTGAAGTCTATTAACCAACTATTATTGCATGAGGCTCACAATCTAGTTTATACTATGCTAATGATTGCATAGTTTTGCCTGTTGTAGTATATTTGTATGAGGCCCTCTGCTGTTCATTGTGCTCCCTAAGACTTTAATTGAGGCACAGAATGGCCAACTGCTTGCTTACTTATACGCAACGTGCTGTCTAAATTTGTAACTTGTCTGTGTTTTCGATTGGGCCCCAACATCATGCTCCTCTGGTGAGCTAAGAGGGATTTCTGTATGCAGGCTGCACAGACTATGTTTTTATAATTTTTAAAATATCACCTGCTTATGCTTCATGACGTGTAACATTTTTCTTGAAAGTGACGTGTAACATTATTGTTAGTCCTGTTTTGCCATGTAGTACAAAATAGTGTCTTGTTCGCTTCACTGTTGTAACTATATTTTTGCCCTAGTCATGTGTACTTACAGAAACATTTCAGGATGAAGTGACATCAACACAAAGATCTGCAAACAGTGCGGCATGGCCGTTACCGAATGATTATGGATTGGAATTGGAATGTGCTGATGTTCTCGAGCATCAACTAGAGGTGGCAAGACAATGTGTACATGATTGTCAACGTATAATCAACAAGTTGAGACTGGACATGTAGGTATTAGATGCAGGAGTCAAAAAAATGAAACAAGACACTGAGGTAACCATGAAGGAATTGGAGATTTTGTAGACTGAAATTTGTGCTATCTGAATCCGACCAATCCTATTTTCTGAAGAGATTATAGTTCAATTGGAGTTAAGTTGATGCGCGTCCATGATGTATGAGCTGTATTTGCCCAGTGTATGTAATTTGCTATTTGTGTATGCTTTATTATCACCTGTGCCGAACCTTAATGCCCAGTGAGTATAATCGGCTGTAATTCTTTATTGTATAGTGTAGGATTATTCTACCTTTCTATGCCTTAATCTCTTTGTTGTAATAGTGTAGGCTTTTTAGAGGTGATAGTATTGAGTAGGATAATTCTTTGAATATGCTATATCATTCAAACAGGGGCCAATTCGCCCGACCATGGCCCTTCACGGGCCGTCGGATCCATGGCCCTTCTACGTCTCGTAGGATCCATGGGCCTTCTACATCTCGTAGGATCCATGGGCCGCCGGCTCATTTATGGGTCTTGTACGGGCCTTTAATGGAAATCGTACGTTTTATGGGCTGACCATAACGGGCCGTTAATAGGCTGTATTTGGTGATGCTATGAAAATGGCCCAACAGACTAACGGTCCGCAAACGGGCCGACTGTAACAACGGGCTGAATTTGGCCCACAAACAGAAAATGACAGTAACGGGCCGTAAGTAACCGAATGCTGCAAATGAGCCCAAGAATAAATGGACCCTCAGAAGGCTGAAAGTTAACTTGGGTTGGAAATGGCCCAACGGAATAACGGGCCGTTAATGGGTATAAAGTGATACACTGTTCATTACGGGCCAGTTTCACCACGGGCCGTTAATGGGTGTAAAGTAATACACTGTTCATTACGGGTCAGTTTCAGCACGGGCCGCTAATGGGCCAAGAGTTACAAAGGGCCTCATATGGGCCAAAAGGCGTCATGGGCTATACATGGGCCAGAAGTGAAAACGGGCTGGAATCATATTGGACGGCCCAGATGACGCTACTGGGCCTAATTCGGATAGGGCGTAACGAGCCTTGGATTAGTGGGCTGTAAATGGGCTATATGCGAACAGGCCATTAACAGGCTTTCCATGGGCCGGCCCGCCAGCTTTTGACCAAGTCAAATGGGCCGGTCTTTTCACAGGAATGGGCCACTGTTGGGCCGTGCCACGTGTTGACGTATCATAGGCGCCTTCTGTCCAGTGATTGGATGACATCTGTCCCAACGATGAGCCGACACGTGTTTCCTCTAGCCAATGATGATTTTACACGTGGAAAATCCCCATTGGTCGGGGCTGTTAACGGGTTATCGGATCCAAAACCCGACCCGATAGCTTAACGACGTTCCGTTACGGTGGATGCCACGTGTCGGTCGCCCTTGACGAAAGCACTTCTATGATACGCGATTTATCGTCATGGAAGTGGACACTTTCGTGATGATAATTTTGGTAATGTCATGGAACACTTCTACGACAGCACATGTATGACTATCTTGATTCTGTCATAAATTTGTCATGGATGTACATGCATGACAAAAAAAGCGACCTACTGTGACAAACACGTATCATCACGGAAGTGTATTTTTTTTAGTGAGAAAGATATAAGTGAAGCACTAGAGCCAATGACAAACTACTCTAAAAGATATAAGTGAAGGTCAATGAGTAGTCGAATAATTATGCAACTATGTGAAGACTCTCTAACATTTAATAATTTTAGATCTTGGTATTTTATTCAAACAGCAAGCAAACCAAAAGAAAATAAAATGACGCTCCAGGCAAAACACATATCATGTGGTGAATAAAAATATAGCTCCAAGTAAAGTTACCGATGAACAAAGACGAAAGAGGGGATCCCTTCCGGGGCATCCCCAAGCTTAGGCTCTTGGTTGTTATTGAATATTACCTTGGGATGCCTTGGGCATCCCCAAGCTTAGGCTCTTGCCACTCCTTATTCCATAGTCCATCGAATCTTTATCCAAAACTTGAAAACTTCACAACAAAAAACTTAATAGAAAACTTGTAAGCTCCGTTAGTATAAGAAAATAAATCACCACTTAGGTACTGTTGTGAACTCATTCTAAATTCATATTGGTGTAATATCTACTGTATTCCAACTCATATATGGTTCATACCCTCTGATACTACTCATAGATTCATCAAAATAAGCAAACAACACATAGAAAACAGAATCTGTCAAAAACAGAACAGACTGTAGTAATCTGGATCAAACGTATACTTCTAGAACACCAAAAATTCTAAAATAAATTGCTTTACGTGAGGAATTTATCTATTAATCATCTGAAAAAATAATCAACTAAATAGCACTCAACAGTAAAACATAGCAGAAAATATCATGAGCGCTAAAGTTTCTATTTTTTATAACAAGATCGCAAAGACTTTCCCCAAGTGTCCCTAAAGGTTCTACTTGGTACAAACACTAATTAAAACATAAAAACTCAATCATAACAGAGGCTAGATAAATTATTTATTACTAAACAGGAACAAAAAGCAAGGAACAAAAATAAAAAATTGGGTTGCCTCCCAACAAGCGCTTACGTTTAACGCCCCTAGCTAGGCATGATGATTTCAATGATGCTCACATAAAAGATAAGAATTGAAACATAAAGAGAGCATCATGAAGAATATGACTAGCACATTTAAGTCTAACCCACTTCCTATGCATAGGGATTTTGTGAGCAAACAACTTGTGGGAACAAGAATCAACTTGCATAGGAGGTAAAACAAGCAAATCATCAAGATTTTCAACACATAGAGAGGAAACTTGATATTATTGCAATTCCTACAAGCAAATGTTCCTCCCTCATAATAATTACATGTAGGATCATAAGAAAATTCAACAATATAGCTATCACAAAACATATTCTTAACACAATCCACATGTATGCAAAGTTGACACTCTTCCGAAATATTGGGATTAACATTAACTAAAGTCATGACCTCTCCAAACCCACTTTCATAATTATCACAATAAGATTCAACACCCTCCAAAATAGTGGGATCATTACTTCCTAAAGTTGACACTCTTACAAACCCACTTTCATCAATATAATCATCATAAATAGGAGGCATGCTATCATCAAAATAAATTTGCTCATCAAAAATTGGGGGACAAAAAATATCATCTTCATCAAACGTAGAATCCCCAAGCTTGTGGCTTTGCATATCATTAGCATCATTTTAATGCATTCTTCTTCTAACACTTTGGCACAATTATCAGAATCCTTATTTTCACGAAAGTCATTAAAAAGATGAAGCATATGAGGCACCCTTAATTCCATTTTTTGTAGTTTTCTTTTATAGACTAAACTAGTGATAAAACAAGAAACTAAAAGATTTGATTGCAAGATCTAAAGATATACCTTCAAGCGCTAACCTCCCCGACAATGGCGCCAGAAAAGAGCTTGATGTCTACTACACAACCTTCTTCTTGTAGACGTTGTTGGGCCTCCAAGTGCAGAGGTTTGTAGGACAGTAGCAAATTTCCCTCAAGTGGATGGCCTAAGGTTTATCAATCCGTGGGAGGCGTAGGATGAAGATGGTCTCTCTCAAGCAACCCTGCAACCAAATAACAAAGAGTCTCTTGTGTCCCCAACACACCCAATACAATGGTAAATTCTATAGGTGCACTAGTTCGGCGAAGAGATGGTGATACAAGTGCAATATGTATAGTAGATATAGGTTTTTGTAATCTGAAAATATAAAAACAGCAAGGTAACTAATGATAAAAGTGAGCACAAACGGTATTGCAATGATAGGAAACAAGGCCTAGGGTTCATACTTTCACTAGTGCAAGTTCTCTCAACAATAATAACATAATTGGATCATATAACTATCCCTCGACATGCAACAAAGAGTCACTCCAAAGTCAGTAATAGCGGAGAACAAATGAAGAGATTATTGTAGGGTACGAAACCACCTCAAAGTTATTCTTTTCAATCAATCCGTTGGGCTATTCCTATAAGTGTCACAAACAACCCTAGAGTTCGTAGTAAAATAACACCTTAAGACACAAATCAACCAAAAACCCTAATGTCATCTAGATACTCCAATGTCACCTCAAGTATCTGTGGGTATGATTATATGATATGCATCACACAATCTTAGATTCATCTATTCACTACTAGGAAAAGGGCTACTAATGGCACACCAGTTTTGCCTACTAATGGCGCATCACTGGTGCGCCATTAGTATCACACCACTAGTATTTTTTACTAATGGCGCACCACTGGTGCGCCATTAGTATCTGGTATACTAATGGCGCACCACTGGTGCGCCATTAGTATAGGCCACGGTGCGCCATTAGTATAGGCCACTGGTGCGCCATTAGTATAGGCCACTGGTGCGCCATTAGTATTTTTGAATTTTGAAGGCGGGAAAATAGTAGTGGCGCACCGTCTAACCCCCACCGTGCGCCATTGCTATTTTTGAATTTTGAATTTGGATCTAGATCGTGATTTTTTGCCCATTTTTTCTCGTTTTTTGGCACGATATTATTTCAAATTTTGTTCCTGTTTTTGAATCTTGTACGTTCTTTTGCCGTGTTCTTTTGCTGGAGAGGAGTTCGCCGGAGAGGAGGAGGAGGTCACCGGAGAGGCGCTCACCTACATCGCCGGAGAGGAGGAGGAGGAGTTCGCCGGAGAGGAGGAGGAGGAGGTCACCGGAGAGGAGGAGGAGGAGGTCGCCGAAGAGGAGTTCACCGAAGC
>NC_041386.1:174739691-174740408 GCF_002162155.2 Triticum dicoccoides | reverse complement strand
AGGAGGAGGAGGAGGTCGCCGGAGAGGAGGAGAAGGAGGAGGTCGCTGGAGAGGAGGAGGGTAGTATGGTGGAGGAGAGAAGGGAAGATGGAGTGGAGGAGAGGAGGAGATGGAGTGGAGGAGAGGTGGAGTGGAGGAGAAAAATTAAGGAGGAGAGGACCACGCCCAGCCATATATATGGCATAGTAATGGCGCACCGCGGGCAGGTGCGCCATTACTAACTTTTTTTTAATTTTTTTGATTTATTTTGAATTTTGAAGGCGGGAAGATACTAATGGCGCACCATGGGCAGGTGCGCCATTAGTAACTTTTTTTTTATCTTTTTGACTTATTTTGAATTTTGAAGGCGGGAAGATAGTAATGGTGCACCATGGGTAGGTGCGCCATTAGTAAGTTTGATTTTTTTTGAATTTT
The DNA here is from genome assembly GCF_002162155.2 of Triticum dicoccoides. Lineage (NCBI taxonomy): Eukaryota > Viridiplantae > Streptophyta > Magnoliopsida > Poales > Poaceae > Triticum > Triticum dicoccoides. The sequence continues at coordinate 174,739,994 of NC_041386.1, read as the reverse complement.
TTGCCTCTCCAGATCTTAAAAGACCCGTATCTTTTTTCTGTTAGGTTTTTGAGGATTTTTAAAATGTTTAACGGGGTTCCCCCGATTAAATTCGGATGTAACTTTTCGAGTAGATGATTTTTCATATAAAAAACTTTTTCATCCGAGTTCGTAAGCAAAAGTTATGCCCATTTTACAAATTCTCGAGAGATTTTGCAAATAAAGTTGAAATTCATATTTGTAAATTTTCACAACAACTAGACCACATATCACATGGGAAACTTATTTTCTTTTATTTTTTTGACATTTCCATCATTTTTGTTT
>NC_041386.1:174667697-174739390 GCF_002162155.2 Triticum dicoccoides | reverse complement strand
GCCATTACTAGTTGAACTATTAATGGTGCACCACTCCCACGGTGCGCCATTAGTAAAATGATTTTTTTTATTTTTTTTACTAATGGCGCATCGTGGATGTGGTGCGCCATTAGTATTTGCACACTAATGGCGCACCAACACATGGTGCGCCATTAGTATATAGTAATGGCGCACCACATGTCTGGTGCGTCATTAGTGTCAATTCCATCTATAGCCCTTTTCCTAGTAGTGATTCAACCAACATAAAGAACTTCAAAGAGTGCCCCAAAGTTTCTACCGGAGAGTCAAGACGAAAACATGTGCCAACCCCTATGCATAAGTTCACGAGGTCACGGGACTCGCAAGTTGATCACCAAAACATACATCAAGTGGATCACGTGATTGCCCATTGTCACCACAGATAAGAACATGCAAGACATACATCAAGTGTTCTCAAATCCTTAAAGACTCAATCCGATAAGATAACTTCAAAGGGAAAACTCAATTCATCACAAGAGAGTAGAGGGGGGAGAAACATCATAAGATCTAAATATAGTAGAAAAGCTCGCGATAAATCAAGATCGTGCCGACTCAAGAACACGAGAGAGAGAGAGAGAGAGAGATCAAACACATAGCTACTGGTACATACCCTCAGCCCCGAGGGAGAACTACTCCCTCCTCGTCATGGAGAGCACCGGGATGATGAAGGTGGCCACCAGAGAGGGATTCCCCCCTCCAGTAGGGTGCCGGAACGGGTCTAGATTGGTTTTCGGTGGCTACGGAGGCTTATGGCGGCGGAACTCCCGATCTAGGTTTCTTTCTAGAAGTTTATGTACATATAAGAGGTTTTGGCGTCGAGAACAAGTAGGGGGGGGGTCTCCGGGCTGTCCACGAGGCAGGGTAGCGCGCCCAGGGGTGGTGGGTGCGCCCCCACCCTCGTGGGTAGTCCGGGACTCTTCTGGCCCAACTCTTTTACTCCATGGCCTTCTTCTGGTCGAAAAATAAGCTCCTTCAAGTTTCGGGTGAATTGGACTCTGTTTGGTTTTCCTTTTATGCGATACTCAAAAACAAGGAAAAACAGAAACTGGCACTGGGCTCTAGGTTAATAGGTTAGTCCCAAAAATCATATAAAATACCATATAAATGCATATAAAACATCCTAGGTGCATAATATAATAGCATGGAACAATAAAAATATAGATACGTTGGAGACGTATCAAGCATCCTCAATCTTAATTCCTGCTCGTCCTCGAGTAGGTAAATGATAAAACAGAATTTTTGATGTGGAATGCCACCTAACATAAGTATCAATGTAATTTTCTTTATTGTGGCAAGAATATTTAGATCCATAAGATTCAAGACAAAAGTTTAATATTGACATAAAAATAATAATACTTCAAGCATACTAACCAAGCAATTATGTCTTATCAAAATAACATAGCCACAGAAAGCTTATCCCTACAAAATCATATAGTTTGGCCATGCTTCATTTTCGTCACACAAAATGCTCCCATCATGCACAACCCTGATGACAAGCCGAGCAATTGGTTCATACTTTTTAACGCGCTTCAGCCTTTTGAGCCCTTACGTAATACGTGAGCGCAAGCCATGGACATAGCACTATGGGTGGAACGGAGTATGATGATAGGGGGTATGCGAGAAGACAAAAAAAGTAAGAAAGTCTCACATTGACACGGCTAATGAACGGGCTATGGAGATGCCCATCAATTGATGTCAATGCGAGGAGTGGGGATTGCCATGCAACGGATGCACTAGAGCTATAAATATATGAAAGCTCATCAAAATAAACTAAGTGGGTGTGCAACCAACTTTCTTGCTCACGAAGACCTTGGGCATTTTGAGGAAGCCCATCATTGGAATATACAAGCCAAGTTCTATAATGAAAAATTCCAACTAGTATATGAAAATGACAACATAAGAGACTCTCTATCATGAAGTTCATGGTGCTACTTTGAAGCACAAGTGTGGAAAAAGGATAGTAACATTGTCCCTTCTCTCTTTTTCTCTCATTTTTTTATTTGGGCCTTCTCTCTTTTTTTCTATTTTTTTCTTTTGGCCTCTTTTTCTTCTTCTTTTTTTTGTTTCGTCCGGAGTCTCATCCCGACTTGTGGGGGAATCATAGTCTCCATCATCCTTTCCTCACATGGGACAATGCTCTAATAATGATGACCATCACACTTTTATTTACTTACAACTCAAGAATTGCAACTCGATACTTAGAACAAAATATGACCCTATGTGAATGCCTCCGGTGGTGTACCGGGATATGCAATGAATCAAGAGTGACATGTATGAAAAAATAGCATGGTGGCTTTGCCACAAATACAATGTCAACTACATGATCATTCAAGGCAATATGACAATGATGATGCGTGTCATAATAAACGGAATGGTGAAAAGTTGCATGCCTATATATCTCGGAATGGATATGGAAATGCCATAATAGGTAGGTATGGTGGCTGTTTTGAGGAATATATAAGGAGGTTTATGTGTGATAGAGCGTATCGTATCACGGGGTTTGGATGCACCGACGAAGTTTGCACCAACTCTCAAGGCGAGAGAGGGCAATGCTCGGTACCGAAGAGGCTAGCAATGATGGAAGGGTGAGAGTGCATAATATCCATGGACTCACATTAGTCATAAAGAACTCATATACTTATTGCAATAGTTTATTATCCCTTGAAGCAAAGTACTACTACGCATGCCCCTAGGGGGATAGATTGGTAGGACAAGACCACCGCTTGTCCCCGACCGCCAGTCATAAGGAGAGCAATCAAAGAACACCCCATGCTTCAAATTTGTCACACAACGTTTACCATACGTGCATGCTATGGGACTTGCCAACCTCAACACAAGTATTTCTCAATTTCACAATTACTCAACTAGCAGAACTATAATATTACCACCTTTATATCTCAAAACAATTATCAAGTATCAAACTTCTCATAGTATTCAATTCACTTTATATGAAAGTTTTTATTATACCCATCTTGAATGCCTATCATATTAGGACTAATTTTATAGCCAAAGCAAATTACCATGTTGTTTTAAAGGACTCTCAAAATAATATAAGTGAAGCATGAGAGTTCATCTATTTCTATAAAATAAAACCACCACTGTGCCCTAGAAAGATATAAGTGAGGCACTAGAGCAAATGACAAACTACTCCAAAAGATATAAGTGAAGATCAGCGAGTAGTCGAATAATTATGAAACTATGTGAAGACTCTCTAACCTTCAGTAATTTCAGATCTTGGTATTTTATTCAAACAACAAGCAAAACGAAAGAAAATAAAATGACGGTCCAAGCAAAACACATATCATGTGGTGAATTACAATATAGCTCCAAGTAAAGTTACCGATGAACGAAGACGAAAGAGAGGATGCCTTCCGGGGCATCCCCAAGCTTAGGCTCTTGGTTGTCCTTGAATATTACCTTGGGGTTCCTTGGGCATCCCCAAGGTTAGGCTCTTGCCACTCCTTATTCCATAGTCCATCGAATCTTTACCCAAAACTTGAAAACTTCACAACACAAAACTTGTAAGCTCCTTTAGTATAAGAAAATAAATCACCACTTGGTACTATTGTGAACTCATTCGAAATTCATATTGGTGTAATATCTACTGTATTCCAACTCATCAATGGTTCATACCCTCCGATGGTACTCATAGATTCATCAAAATAAGCAAACAACACATAGAAAACAGAATCCGTGAAAAATAGAACAGTCTGTAGTAATCGGGATCAAACGTATACTTCTGGAACCCCAAAAATTATAAAATAAATTGATGGAACTGAGGAATTTATCTATTAATCATATTTAAAAATAATCAACTAAATAGCACTCTCCAGTAAAACATAGCAGCAGATCTCGTCAGCACTAAAGTTTCTGTTTTTTACAGCAAGATCGCAATGACTTCCCCCAAGTCTTCCCAAAGGTTCTACTTGGCACAAACACTAATTAAAACATAAAAACTCAATCATAAAATAGGCTAGATAAATTATTTATTACTAAACAGGAACAAAAATCAAGGAACAAAAATAAAAAATGGGTTACCTCCCAACAATCACTTGCATTTAACGCCCATAGCTAGGCATGATGATTTCAATGATGCTCACATAAAAGATAAGAATTGAAACATAAAGAGAGCATCATGAAGAATATGACTAGCACATTTAAGTATAACCCACTTCCTATGCATAGGGATTTTGTGAGCAAACAACTTGTGGGAACAAGAATCAACTTGCATAGGAAGGTAAAACAAGCAAATCTTCAAGATTTTCAACACATAGAGAGGAAACTTGATATTATTGCAATTCCTACAAGCATATGTTCCTCCCTCATAATAATTACATGTACGATCATAAGCAAATTCAACAATATAGCTATCACAAAACATATTCTTAACACGATCCACATGTATGCAAAGTTGACACTATTCCGAAATAGTGGGATTAACATTAACTAAAGTCATGACCTCTCCAAACCCACTTTCATAATTATCACAATAAGATACAACACCCTCCAAAATAGTGGGATCATTACTTCCTAAAGTTGACACTCTTCCAAACCCACTTTCATCAATATAATCATCATAAATAGGAGGCATGCTATCGTCAAAATAAATTTGCTCATCAAAACTTGGGGGACAAAAAATATCATCTTCATCAAATGTAGCACCCCCAAGCTTGTGGCTTTGCATATCATTAGCATCATGGATATTCAAAGAATTCATACTAACAACATTGCAATCATGCTCATCATCAAAAGATTTAGTGCCAAACATTTTAATTCATTCTTCTTCTAACACTTTGGCACAATTATCGGAATCCTTATTTTCACGAAGGACATTAAAAAGATGAAGCATATGAGGCACCCTTAATTCCATTTTTTGTAGTTTTCTTTTATAGACTAAACTAGTGATAAAACAAGAAACTAAAAGATTCGATTGCAAGATCTAAAGATATACCTTCAAGCGCTAACCTCCCCGGCAACGGTGCCAGAAAAGAGCTTGATGTCTACTACACAACCTTCTTCTTGTAGACGTTGTTGGGCCTGCAAGTGCAGAGGTTTGTAGGACAGTAGCAAATTTACCTCAAGTGGATGACCTAAGGTTTATCAATCCGTGGGAGGCGTGGGATGAAGATGGTCACTCTCAAGCAACCCTGCAACCAAATAACAAAGAGTCTCTTGTGTCCCCAACACACCCAATACAACGGTAAATTGTATAGGTGCACTAGTTCGGCGAAGAGTTGGTGATACAAGTGCAATATGGATAGTAGATATAGGTTTTCGTAATCTGAAAATATAAAAACAGCAAGGTAACTAATGATAAAAGTGAGCACAGACGGTATTGCAATGCTAGGAAACAAGGCCTAGGGTTCATACTTCCACTAGTGCAAGTTCTCTCAACAATAATAACATAATTGTATCATATAACTATCCCTCGACATGGAACAAAGAGTCACTCCAAAGTCAGTAATAGCGGAGAACAAACGAAGAGATTATTGTACGGTACGAAACCACCTCAAAGTTATTCTTTCCGATCAATCCGTTGGGCTATTCCTATAAGTGTCACAAACAACCCTAGAGTTCGTAGTAAAATAACACCTTCAGACACAAATCAACCAAAACCCTAATGCCACGTAGATACTCCAATGTCACCTCAAGTATCTGTGGGTATGATTATATGATATGCATCACACAATCTCAGATTCATCTATTCAACCAACACAAAGAACTTAAAAGAGTGCCCCGAAGTTTCTACAGGAGAGTCAAGACGAAAACGTGTGCCAACCACTATGCATAAGTTCACGAGGTCACGGGACTCGCAAGTTGATCACCAAAACATACATCAAGTGGATCACGTGATTGCCCATTGTCACCACAGATAAGCACATACAAGACATACATCAAGTGTTCTCAAATCCTTAAAGACTCAATCCGATAAGATAACTTCAAAGGGAAAACTCAATTCATCACAAGAGAGTAGAGGGGGAGAAACATCATAAGATCTAAATATAATAGCAAAGCTCGCGATACATCAAGATCATGCCGACTCAAGAACACGAGAGAGAGAGAGAGATCAAACACATAGCTACTGGTACATACCCTCAGCCCCGAGGGAGAATTACTCCCTCCTCGTCATGGAGAGCACTGGGATGATGAAGATGGCACTGGAGAGGGATTCCCCCCTCCGGCAGGGTGCCGGAACGGGTCTAGATTGTGGCTACGGAGGCTTTTGGCGGCAGAACTCCCGATCTAGGTTTCTTTCTGGAAGTTTCTGTATATATAAGAGGTTTTGGCGTCGAGAATAAGTAAAGGGGGTCTCCGGGCTGTCCACGAGGCAGGGTGGCGCGCCCAGGGGGGTGGGCGTGCCCCACCCTCGTGGGCAGCCCGGGACTCTTCTGTCCCAACTCTTTTACTCCATGGCCTTCTTCCGATCCAAAAATAAGCTTCGTCAAGTTTCAGGTCAATTGGACTCCGTTTGGTTTTCCTTTTCTACGATACTCAAAAACAAGGAAAAAAACAGAAACTGGCGCTGGGCTCTAGGTTGATAGGTTCACTACTAGGGAAAATCCTAGCAGCAGCGCGGGTTTTAGGCCTATCAGTAGCGCGGGACGATGCGCTATTGATAAGGTGCTACAACTAACGTGTAGCAGTAGCGCCTGTCATACCACACTACTGCTATACATGGCTAGCAGCAGCGTGCTTTGGTGAAGAGCGGTGCTGACATTATCTGCAGCGCGTTTTACAGGGAAGCACTACTGGTAAGGCGGCGCTACTGCTAACTTTGTTCCCCTCGCTACTACTAGTTTTATTAGTTTTTTCTGAATATTTATTTTGTATTTGAATAGGCTTTATACAATAATATTTAGCATATCATACACATACAAATGTAATCATAGCATATACATACAACTAGTCTCATCAAATCATGTCATCATCATAATCATCATCCAACACAAAGTGGTCTCTCATCATCATCTCGAAAATAGCGATACAAGTCTCGATTACTTGCAACTACATCATCATCCATCTAAACAATGATACACGGGAGAAGAGCTATCACTTTGAGTGAGAGCGGAACTATGCAGTACATGAGTTCCTATCCCTCTCTCGCATTATTTGAACCTAAACTAACTACTGCCTGTCGTTCGGAAACCAGAAACTGGTACACCTGGGCCTAACACTCGGGCCACTCGTCGTATATATACTCCTGGCGTAGCACTTCTTCGCCATTGATGATCTATGCACCTGCATCGTCACATGAGTCGATGATATGCAGCATATATAGTTGAGCAACAGAAAGAGACAGACTTGGCAAAAATAGAAGCAACATATCATAAGCATAAATAACAAAGTTGATCGTACCCAAAATGCCCTAACTAGAGTGATCGTTGTTAGTCGAGGAGGACGGTTTAATTACATCACAAATAAAGTTTCATCGTGCACAGCTCAAAGTTTCGTCATACAGAAAGTATGGACTAAATGGACACATTGTCATATATCGACAATCACTCCAACATGTCGTGCCATCCATCCAAGTCAGGGAGATAGTCCCCGAGCCTAGTGAAAGGCTTCAGGTCGAGACACTGAGAGGCTACCCATGTTCGGACGTCTTCCCGCGACGTCTACCCGTGTTCGCACTGGATGTGATAGAACTCAGCTCGTAGTCGATGATCCTCGATATCTCCTACGTTCTTTGCCCATTGCAGAATATGGGCATCGTCGGATGTAGGTGACATGCGAAGGTTCTGGTGATCCCGTCTGTACTCCAGCATGTGGTGTAGGACATAGAATCCATCATTAAGAGAATCACTCGGTTACTGGATGCAGCAGAAGTTGGTCTTATGGCCGAAGGCGAGCCTGCCGCCCCTTGTCCTGGACCTCTCCACCCCGTGCTTCGTAGTAAAACATAGCACTGTCGAGAACATCCTTGATGTGGGTGTAATCCTTTTTGTTAATGTACTTCGACGAGTCCAAGTAAAGAGCGTGGGAGTATCGGGGGTAGAGGATGATGAGGACGGCGCACCCGCCGCTGCGTGAAATAATTACACTTCAAATTAATTAGGCTCCACCGTGCAAATGAATGATTGAAATCGAAGGAAGGATATCCGCACGGATGACTTACAGGGGATGATAAGGCATGAGAATCGCCTCTTGTCTTTATTGGCGAGCATGAAATTGACGATGTATTCCCTCGCGTATTCACGGCAATGTTGGGGATATCGCTTATTGGGAACTTATCGATCGACCCATGATAAGGGGTAAATCAGACAGTTTATCAGCATATCGGCCGATTTATTGCCATTTCGGCTGATTTATCTTATCGGTCAGACAAGGGTAAGCGGTAAATCGGCCGATTTATCGGAATATCGGAAGATATCTTGAACAGTGATTCACGGTGCTTTGCGCAGACTCCCAAGAAGTCCTCGTGCATGAAGTACGGGTCAGCGACACAGATATGAGGTATCTGCTCAACCCTGATGATGTAGTTCATGTGCAAGGCATATAGGCGGACAAACGTAAAATCCAGCTTCTTCACGTGAAACATGTCGAATATGTGATTGAATCGAAGGAAGAACTTATCCGCGGGGAAGAAGTCAACGTACGACAATTGCCGCAGAATGTTAACCACGTAGAGTGGGTATCCTGGATCTTTCGAGGTGATGAGGCCTTTCTCTATCCACGGCACATCGTCATGAAGTCTCCTTAGATCACCGAATCTGGTCCCTAGCGCTGCTGCAGGTAGGATTGGTTGACCGGGGATATGAAATTTATCCGCACCGGGATATCTATACGGTCTTGAAGCCGAGGCTGCTGGATCATAGAATCGGCTTTCCTACCTCTCCTCGATCTCTTCATAGGCTTCTTTGCCGGAAGGTCGTCTATAATACATTGAGCCTCCGGAGGCGGCAATTCAGGCACTGACTCATGATGCTCAAACCCTGAGTAGGCGCCAGTATAGACATACTGTTGAGTGCCATCGTCATCCTCATCCTCATCCATGGCGACCTCATCAGTGACTAACGGAGCCTCTTCCTTACCCCGTCCGCTATCACCCAACCCGAAACCTGACGCTAATTGAGTAGGGGGGGTGTTGATGTTCATACCTTGCTGAGGTTGCGTGCTCGTGGGTGTGCTCCCGGCCGCCTCCAGACGAAGCTGACTCTTCGGCCACAATAGAACCCACCCATTGCAACAATCACCAAGCCGCCGCAGGGTCTCATCGTCATCCCCCTAGTACCAGAGGAGGCAAATTCTCGTGGCCCGGTTTGACACTGGCCATGGAAACCTTGAAGACGTTCGGGGGGATCGGCCGGCTGTGGAACAATGGTTCATTCGGCTTCATTATCGTCGCCTTCCCCACGTCAACCTTCTGGTCGCCGATGGTGTACAATATGGTGCACATGGTTTCGTCGGCCTGCAAAGAAAAGTCTACGACGTGAGACATCCAAAAGGCAACGAAAACGAGAGATTAACATTTATTGAAGGGGGCCGGTGTGACAGATACCGTGAGGGCATCGAGCTCAGCCAAAGACGAATCACCGCCGAGCATGTCCGGTGCAGGAGCCAGTGTGGGAGCCGGTGCGGGAGCAGGTGCAGCTACAGGTGCTGGTGCAACGCTAGTCGAGCTGCTCCCCAAGAAGTCAGCAAGGGGAAAGTCCGCTGCATTTTTTTCTAGATTTTGCCTGGTCCAATTGAAAACGGCTGTAACCAAGGAAGTAGACATATCTACAACCATATGTTTTGCGGCAGCTACCGTCGTTGTGACTATCTGAGTTGATTTCTTCTCAACCGCAATCTCAACCTTCTTGTCGATGTTTTCTTCGGTTAACCTCCGTCTTTCCTTTCTCTCCTCCGTGGTCTCACTCTAGTACTTCTTCCACGTGGCGCCGTCTCCGACACCGTGCACGCGTCCATACGACGGTCGAGTATCCACCGGGAGTCGTTTGAATATGTTCAACGCCTGGTTGAATGGAGTGTCCCACTTGGGCCTCGCTAATGCCTCAGATGGCGAGTCGCTTTTGGCCGCAATCCTGTGCTGCTCTCTCTGCAAAAGGCACAAGGATTGTTTACAAATATGCATAACTAAAATTACCAGCAGTCTCATGAACTCCGTCATGAGCGCGTTCGTCTTGAAAACCTTCTTCACTGGGTCCCAACAGTGGCGGGCCCTGAGGATGTCACGCTCCTGTGGGACGGTGAACTCCACCAAGGGGTCTGGGATGCCCAGACTCGCGGCTTCCGCGTCCTCCTTGGCCCATATGGACCTCTTCCCGCCATAACCACGGCTTCCGAGGTGGTGGCACCCAATGTTCCTCTGTTGAAGCCCTTTCATGTACTTCGACTTTTTTTGGCATCTTCGGCCTCGCAAGCCGCCTTGAATATTTCAAATTGCTCTGCCGTGGTTGTCGGATTATCCTTTATAATCTCGGAGTAGGGTTCCTTTTTGTCAATCTTTGCTTTCACCCTTGTTTTCCAGGCGGCCAACGCGTCGCTAACCTTGGACATGGCGTGTTTGTTTATCTTCTTCAATGCCGGGTCCTTATCTGGATCTTTATAATCCTTTTCATTCCGGCCTGTGAACAAGAATATCTGGTGCAACTTCTTTAGGAGGGAGGGCCTCATATTATCTATCTTTGGTAGTTTCCCATTGCTGATGGTGGCGGTTGTCCGTACGATGCAGTCTATTTGATTGCCGTAGCACGTGCGTGCTTCCTCGAGCGCGGTTGGCTCAAAATTGTTGTCGTCCACCGACGTGACCACTAGTCTAGTAGTCCTGAGTTTGTTAGGAAGTCGTTGCCTCTTTGCTTTCGGTTCTACACCGGCTCTGCTCCCCGAGGTAGCGCCGGTCTCGATGCCGGTCTTAGTCTCAACGCTGGTCTCAGTCTCAGCGCCGGTCTCAGTCTCAGCACCGGTCTATGTGTCGGTCTCAGTCCCCAATGCGACCGGTGGGCCCAGCAACAACATCAGTTGATCGTCGGCAAGGCTCAAAAATTCGTCTGCCGCCAGGTAGACATCGTCAAAATAATCAGAACCCTGTCCTTCATCGTTGCTAGCCATGTTTCATATGATTAAATCTAGTCAATTAATTCTAGACCTAATAAAATGAATAATGACATAAAAGGCCTATGTTTTGTAGGAATGTTGACTCCTTCCCGGGCACTCGATATGTCCTAGTTTGTAGCACAAGTCATGCCAAAATTCACGGAAAATTTCAGCATGACCTTTGCTAAAAAGTGGACAAATCAAGAACCTGAAATTTGCCGGAACAGAAATGAATCAACATTCCGGCAAAACATAGGCCACTCAGCTTCATTCCCTGGAAACAACGAAAGGCCACTTGGGCACAATTGAAACATGGGCAAACACAATTGAGGAATTTGCATATATCCTGACCACTTCAAATTTGCATGTCCTAGCATGTAACACTTCAAGAAAATCTACACAAATCTCATGCTCTCTCAAACTCAATTCAAAAACCAAATATAGATTATATTTAGTTAGCTACTGAACTAAACCCTACTACCCTAATTAACATCTAGTTAAACAAACTCAATTCAAAAACTAAACCCTACTGAACTAATTAACATCTACATTATCTACTACTTGACATTGTCTATTATTACCCTAACTGAAAAACATCAACATTATCTACTACTTAACATTAACATTTATGAACTAAAAAGGATGGGTGGGGGGCTTACAGAGAGGCGAGAGACGGTGGCGAGGAGGTGCTTGGCGACGGAGGTAGGGGCGGCGAGGGTGGGCTCAGGATCGAGACGCGGCAGTCCTGTCGGGCTCGGGGGTGGTGAGGTCGAGGGCGGCGGCGGTGAGGTCGAGGGCGACCGGAGAGGCGGCGGCGGTGAGGCTGGGTGGCCTCAGGCGGCGGCCATGAGGATGAGTGCGACATCGATGCCGGCAGGAGATGGCGGCGAAGTGGGGGCGACGGCGAAGTGGGGGAGACGGCGGCGAAGTGGGGCGAGGGATCTATTTGGGGGAGAAATGGTGGCCGGGGGGAAACCATTTTTGGTTAAGTCAAAAGTAACGGTAGCGCGTTACAGAAAACGCACTATAGCTAAGTTAGCTATAGCGCGTATCAGAGAACGCGCTATTGCTACGTCTTCATCATTTTTTCCCTTTTTCATTTATTTTTCTTTACATTTTATATTTTTCCTTTCTCATTTTTCTATTTCTTTCATTTTCATTTACTTCTTTATTCGGTTTTCATTTTATTTTCTTTTCGTTAGCAGTAGCGATTTACGCATAAACGCGCTGCTATAAGTTTATTAGCGGTAGCGCAGTTTTTGGAAGATCGCAACTACTATGTGTAGCCCATCGGCTAAGTGATTGGTGTTTTAGTAGTAGCGAGTTTTCAGTGAGACACGCTACTGATATATGTCCATCTGCAGCGCGCTTATTTTGCACGCGCTACTACTATCTAGCAGTATCGTGCTCTTTTAACAAGCGCTACTGCTAAAGTTCTATGTATAACGTTTTCCTTAGTAGTGGTTAGTCCCAAAAATCATATAAAATAGCATATAAATGCATATAAAACATCCTAGATGGATAATATAATAGCATGGAACAATAAAAAATTATAGATACGTTGGAGTCGTATCAACAACTCATTTCCCCACATGCAAAAAGGGTCGAACATTGGGTCAAAACCTCTGTCAGAAGGACCTACATGAGCAAGACCAAAATTTTAAAAACCTAAATATTAGAATGGTTCTTGCAATTGCACAATAATATGCTATTAGACAACGGACCATGCACGTGCTAACCTCGATTGTAAACCTCAGTACTTCCCATTGTTTCCCTGCAACACATATAAGGTAGTTAGTCATCAGGTCAAGTAAGGGTTCGCATGCTATTAGTAAAATATGTTGATGCAAAATAATAACATTGCAGATTCATCAGATTAATCGAAACCACACGGAAAACCCATTTATCCAAACCAAGCATGATTAAGAACTAGGAAATATAGCACTTGTATGTGTTTCTCATGTATTAAGTGCAGCCAAATTCGATTTATTCCTCACATGCACAACAATAGAAAATTCTACCCACAACAATTGGACATCGCATTGCAGAATTGAACCAAGCAGTTAACTAAACACCACAACAAATGAACCAAACATTAACTGAGCACCACATTGCACAATATAACATACTCCTAATAGAAGATCAGACAGTTAACCAAACAGTTAACTACAGCCAATTGTAGCAATTGTATTTGTTTCTCATGTATTTACTACAGCCAAATTCAATTTATTCCTCACATGGTATACAATAACAGAATGCACCTACAATTTTGTAAAGATAAATTCGATTTATTTCTCACATGGACGACAACACAAAATTGCAGCCTGGAGAATTGAATATCGCATTTGCAGAATTGAACCAAACAGTTAACTGAAGACGACAACTAATTAACAAAACAGTTAATAAGTGAGTACCACACTACACGACATATAGAACATATACACTAGAGCAACAGATTGCATGGTAAAATTAGATAGCACAATTCACTAGAATTTGTGAAGGAAAGGCAGGAGCAGCACACGCAACGGGTAAACCGAGCATGCTTAACCGGCGTAGCTAGCAAATGGAAAGGTGCTCCTTTAAGATCTGGGGGTTGGCACGAATGGCAGCCATCGCGACCTCATCTGCGTGTGCGGCCGTGATTTTCTTCTTCGCTGCCAAATGCTCCTTGAGGTCCTGGTTATACTCCGTGCACCATGTCTTAGGCCGACACTTATTTGGTGGAGGGGTCGGTGATTTGTGTTGAAGGTGTCGCGCTCGCGCCGGCGGTAGGGGCATGTGGGATGTGGAAGGAGGAGGAGGATGGGGGTCGGGTGTGGATTACCTGCCTGGATAGGCGAGGCCGAGGAGCGTGAAGGAGGGTCCCCAGCGAGGAGGCGGCGTTGCTGCAAGCAATGAGTGAAGATTTCAACTTGGAAAGGAAGGCGGCAAGAGGGGAAATGTAGCTTTTGGTAAGGGAGAGGGGGCAGTGAGGTAGATATTTCCGCGGAAGCCGAAAATTTGGAATCGCTTCAGCCAAAAAACGGGCGCGCAAAGTGTCATCAGACACGGTCCCTTAGTCAGACATGGTCCGAAGATACTTTGAGTTGCATCTCACACGGTCGGTTATAATAAACTGTGTGGGATCTACTTGATTTTTCATCTTGATTTGAATTACATAATGGGGTCACAGCGGCCATGGATGGTGTTTGAATTGCTAGACCTTTTATCTGCAGTGATCACAAAAGAATTGGAATTATTCAGGGTTCATTTGGACATTTTTATGCATCAAGTGAGTTTTCAATGCATTTATGTGCATAATTCAAATTTGAACTACATGCACATGCTCCAGTGCATATAAATTCTTCGAAAAATCAAATCTTTGTCCTTGGGTGCATGCTTAGGTCCCATGTAAGAAATGGGAATGAATTTCAAACACCATGGCACCGTTGATTGCCAGCAAAACATTGAGATGCCTGGTTTTTAAATTCTAGTAAATCCAAAACTCGTCTAAAATTCATCAAACTTGGCATGCTATCATGGAGCGGCATCAACATGCCGTGGTAAATTTTTTGTCCCATTTGGGGAAGGTTTGTGTATATATTTCTCACAAACCGGAGCTTCTCACAAAAGCATGATGGTTTTCGGTAGGGAACGTCCCACCTTTGGGGACGAAACGATACCCATTACCTCTTATTGCTTTCAAATTTTTCTCTCATCTCAACATAGAACAACAGGAGTGTTGTGTGAATTTTTATGATTTTTCGATGTTCGTTTGGACATTTTTATGCATTAAGTGAGTTTTCAATGCATTTATGTGCATAATTCAAATTTGAACTACATGCACATGCTCCAGTGCATATAAATTGGTTGAAAAATCAAATATTTGTCCTTGGGTGCATGCTTAGGTCCCATGCAAGAAATGGGAATGAATTTCGAATACCAGGGCACCGTTAATTGCCGGCAAAATATTAAGATGCCTGATTTTTAAATTCTCGTAAATCCAAAATTCATCTGAAATTCATGAAACTTAGCATGCTATAATGGAGCGGCATCAACATGCCGTGGTAAAAATTATGTCCCATTTGGGGCAGGTTTGGGTATATGCTTCTCACAAACCGGAGCTTCTCACAACAAGCATGATGGTTTTCGGTAGGGAACGTCCCACCTTTGGGGACGAAACGATATCCTTTGCCTCTTAGTGCTTTCAATTTTTTTCTCGTGTCAACATAGAACAACAGGAGTGTTGTGTGAAATTTTGTGATTTTTCGGGGTTCGTTTGGATATTTGTATGCATTAAGTGAGTTTTCAATGCATTTATCTGCATAATTCAACTTTGAACTACATGCACATGCTCCAGTGCATATAAATTGGTTGAAAAATCAAATATGTGTCCTTGGGTGCATGCTTAGGTCCCATGCAAGAAATGGGAATGAATTTCAAACACCAGGGCACCGTTGATTGCCGGCAAAACATTGAGATGCCTGGTTTTTAAATTCTAGTAAATCCAAAACACGTCTAAAATTCATGAAACTTGGCATGCTATCATGGAGCGGCATCAACATGCCGTGGTAAAATTTTTGTCCCATTTGGGGCAGGTTTGGGTATATGCTTCTCACAAACCGGAGCTTCTCACAACAAGCATGATGGTTTTCGATAGGGAACGTCCCACCTTTGGGGACGAAACGATATCCATTGCCTCTTATTGCTTGCAATTTTTTTTCTCGTGTCTACATAGAACAACAGGAGTGTTGTGTGAATTTTTGTGATTTTCAGGGTTCGTTTGGACATTTTTATGCATTAAGTGAGTTTTCAATGCATTTATGTGCATAATTCAAATTTGAACTACATGCACATGCTCCAGTGCATATAAATTGGTTGAAAAATCAAATATTTGTCCTTGGGTGCATTCTTAGATCCCATGCAAGAAATGAGAATGAATTTCAAACACCAGGGCACCGTTGATTGCCGGCAAAACATTGAGATGTCTGGTTTTTAAATTCTAGTAAATCCAAAACTCATCTGAAATTTATGGAACTTGGCATGCTATCATGGAGCGACATCAACATGCCGTGGTAAAAATTTTGTCCCATTTGGGGCAGGTTTTGGGTATATGCTTCTCACAAACCGGAGCTTCTCACAACAAGCATGATGGTTTTCGGTAGGGAACGTCCCACCTTTGGGGACGAAACGATATTTATTGCCTTTTATTGCTTTCAATTTTTTTCTCTCGTGTCAACATAGAACAACATGAGTGTTGTGTGAATTTTTGTAATTTTTCGGGGTTCGTTTGGACATTTTTATGCATTATGTGAGTTTTTAATGCATTTACGTGCATAATTAAAATTTGAACTACATGCGCATGCTCCAGTGCATATAAATTGGTTGAAAAATCAAATCTGTGTCCTTGGGTGCATGCTTAGGTCCCATGCAAGAAATGAGAATGAATTTCAAACACTAGGGCACCGTTGATTGCCGGCAAAACATTGATATGCTTGGTTTTTAAATTCTAGTAAATCCAAAACTCGTCCGAAATTCATGAAACTTGGCATGCTATCATGGAGCGGCATCAACATGCCATGGTACAAATTTTGTCCCATTTGGGGCAGGTTTGGGTATATGCTTCTCACAAACCGGAGCTTCTCGCAACGAGCAGGATGGTTTTCGGTAGGGACCGTCCCACCTTTGGGGATCAAACGATATCCATTGCCTCTTATTGCTTTCAATTTTTTTCAACGTGTCAACATAGAACAACATGAGTGTTGTGTGAATTTTTGTGTATTTTTGGGGTTCATTTGGACATTTTTACGCATTAGTTGAGTTTTCAATGCATTTATGTGCATAATTCAAATTTGAACTACATGCACGTGCTCCAGTGCATATAAATTGGTTAAAAAATCAAATATGTGTGCATGGGTGCATGCTTAGGTCCCATGCAAGAAATGGGAATGAATTTCAAATGCTAGGGCACCGTTGATTGCCGACAAACCATTGAGATGTCTAGTTTTTCAATTCTAGTAAATCCAAAATTCTGTTAACCATTCACGTGACGCCACGTGTCTTGGTTTTAATGGCTGTAGGAGTTGCCGTGCGGATAGCTGCTTAACCTTGATTGAATGGAGGCATGCGAGCGCCGTCCGGTGCGTTGGCTGACCGAGAGGCCTGCAAGTATCCTCGAGTGTGCAGGCTCACCGAGAAGTGTGCGAGCTATACGCTGCACAGGCTCACTGGGAAGCAAGCCCTTTGACTTCCATGGCCGCCCGCCTTGCTCACATCCTCTCCATTAATGGCGCCCAAGACGTAGTTTAATTCGCTTTTTAAATATAAAACACTCATCGCAAACATTTTAGTTAGAACACCCGTATGCAAACCGACAGCTTCCCCAGGAAGCCAAGAGAAAATGTGCCGAGTAGGATTTCTGCAGCTCTTGATCGTAAACGATATAGATAGAACACCCGTATGCACAGCGCAGGATTTGTTCATCCCTTCAATGCAAACGTTGTTTTGGATGACCCGTGTGCAACCACATACAAACAATTTGGTAAGATTTTCATCTGTCATATTGGGTATGTTGCCATTTGTCAAACTGGAAAGATTTACATTTGTTGATCTAGTAACGTTGCCATTTGTCAATCCTTGTAACACCGCGATTTGTCAAAATATGCAGCTAGAAATCATTAGCACTATGTAATTTTTGCAACTAAAATTCAGTAATTAAGCATAGATTTCATTCATAGATTTAAGGAGTCATTCCTAATTTATTAAAATTGTTCAACTCGACAGCTGAACCGACCAAACTTCTCCCCAATTGTTGCCAACCACGTACTGAAATAGCTGGTTCAACTATATATACTAGCTAATTTTAAGTACGTTGTACAGTTCGACCACACATCTATACTCAGATGAACAAAACAAAATAGCCCCTAAATACTACTACTACCACGGAGGGGCTTTGTGCTACTTCCGGCAGCCTCTCCTTTGCCGAGCATGCTCAGTAAGAGGCAGAGGAGGAGGACCCTACCGACGAGCTGGACAAATGCAATACGGTGCCTACCACTGCTGCATGTTCAGCGATGCTCGCCAGCTCGAACGCCCACTGCCACTCCAAACGATTCATCTCGAAGCGGCCGGACTGCTCGTAGATCTCCTGATTCCTCACCTCTGCCTTGGTGTGTGTTGTGGCCATGGCTGCCATAAGGCTCTTTGCATGCTTGACGAGACACTCCTCCTCCTCCCGCAGGAACTCGATGTAGCGCGGGAGGTCGCTGATGCACGTGCGGACCTCCACCTCTGCCTCCCTCCTTCGGGCGGCGGTGGCGGAGCGAGTGATGATCCCGGCGGTCGATGGTGGGCTGGTGGCCACGTTGTGTAGGATCTAGAAGTAGATGTGTCTAGAGGGGGGGGTGATTAGACACTTAATGCTAAAGTTGCAGTTTTTAAGCTTTTCGGTTTAAGTGAAGTTTAGGGACAATTTCAACGCACACAATACATATCAAGCAAGCATGCAAAGGGAATATGAGCAGCGGAATGTAAGGCATGCAACTTGCAAGAATGTAAAGGGAAGGGTTTGGAGAGATCAAACGCAATTGGAGACACGGATGTTTTTCCCATGGTTCGGATAGGTGGTGCTATCCTACATCCACGTTGATGGAGACTTCAACCCACGAAGGGTAACGGTTGCGAGAGTCCACACAGGGCTCCACCCAAGGGTAAAGGTTGCGCGAGTCCACACAGGACTCCACCCACGAAGGGTCCACGAAGAAGCAACCACCCACAAAGGGTCCATGAAGAAGCAACCTTGTCTATCCCACCATGGCCATCGCCCACACAGGACTTGCCTCACTAGCGGTAGATCTTCACGAAGTAGGCGATCTCCTTGCCCTTACAAACTTCTTGGTTCAACTCCACAATCTTGTCGGAGGCTCCCAAGTGACACCTAGCCAATCTAGGAGACACCACTCTCCAAGAAGTAACAAATGGTGTGTAGGTAATGAACTCCTTGCTCTTGTGCTTCAAATGATAGTCTCCCCAACACTCAACTCTCTCTCATAGGATTGGATTTGGTAGAAAGAAGATTTGAGTGGAAAGGAACTTGGAGAGGCTAGAGATCAAGATTCATATGGTAGGAATGGAATGTCTTGGTCTCAACACATGAGTAGGTGGTTCTCTCTCAGAACATATGAGTTGGAATGGTGTATGTGTTCTGATGGCTCTCTCCACTGGCTCTCACACGAATGAAGAGGAGGTGGAGGGGTATATATAGCCTCCACACAAAATCCAACCGTTACACACAGTTTTCCAATCTCGGTGGGACCGAATCAACAAACTCGGTCGGACCAAAAATGTAAACCTAGTGACCGTTAGAGATTTTCGGTGGGACTGACATGCAACTCGGTAGAACCGATATGGTTAGGGTTTGGGCATAACGTAATCTCGGTGAGACCGATTACACAAACTCAGTGAGACCGAATTTGGTAATTAGCTAACCAGAGAGTTGGTCAGGCAAACTCGGTGGGACCGATTTGCTCTTTCGGTGAGACCGAAAGTTACAAAGGGGAAACACTGAATTTACATTGCAATCTCGGTGGGACCGATTCGCTCTTTCGGTGAGACCGAAAAGTTACGAAAGGGAAACAGAGAGTTTGCAACCCCATCTCGGTGAGACCGAGATCCCTATCGGTAGAACCGAAATGCTAGGGTTTGGCAGTGGCTTATGACAAGTGAAACTCGGTGGCGCCGGATAGGAAGAATCGGTATGACCGAGTTTGGCTTTGGGTTTAGGTCATATGTGGAAGTGGGAAAGTAGCTGAGAGTTTTGGAGCATATCACTAAGCACATGAAGCAAGAGGCTCATTAAGCAACACCTCATCCCTCCTTGATAGTATTGGCTTTTCCTAAAGACTCAATGTGATCTTGGATCACTAAAATGTAAAATGAGGAGTCTTGAGCTTGAAGCTTTAGCCAATCCTTTGTCCTTAGCATCTTGAAGGAGTTCCCACAACCTTTAGTCCACGCCACTCCATTGTTGAACTTATCTGAAACATGCTAGATCGAAATGTTAGTCCAACAAGAGATATGTTGTCATCAATTATCAAAACCACCTAGGGAGCACTTGTGCTTTCACGTTGGCCGATGATGGTGTGGTGGCCACGACAACCACCTCCCTCCTTCGGGCCGAAGTGGCGGAGCGGGTTATGGCCACGGTGGCCGACAGTGGGGTGGCGGCCACGACGGCCACCTCCCGCCTTCGGGCCGTGGCGGCGGAGCGGGAGATGGCCCTGGCTTTCAACGGTGGTTTGGCCACATCGGCGGCCGGCAACAGCTCCCGACAGGCAGTGGCGGCGGAGTGTGTGGTGGGTGTTCCACACACACCCAACAGGGACGCCACGGGCACTACACTACACCGGGGACTGCGCCGCCACCACGGTGTAGCCTCCTAGCTGGAGTTGTCCTCTGATGACAACGGAATGTCTGAGAGATGATGACGGACCAGTGCCATTGGCGATTGTGGGAGAAGCAGACGAGATAAGCTACAGGGAGGGAGGGGAAATGCGACATAGGACTCATCGGCCGTGAGGGTTTTTATAGAAGGCCGGCGAGCATTGGGATTTTGGGGGATTTCACTATGTCGGGTGGGAAGCTTGCACGGGAACCTGCGAGGTTGTGTGGGAACAGGCTCACCGATGATTCATTGGCGCCACCGTTTGGCCAAAAGAACGCCCCTGCGCGCTGCACAAGTTTGCGCTGTAAGCCGTCTACGGCAGCGGGGTGACAAGATGTGCAAGAGGAGGACGAGAGGACACGTACACATACTGTTAATAAAAAACGCTTGCGATTTAATTACCTACTATACCCCCGTCCTAGTTTATAAGTAGGATTTAACTAATAAAATACGAATGCATGTCGCCATAGATTATATCATTGGAGTCGTATTTGAACATAGTTTCCATCTATACAATTTTTGTAACATGCATCAACATTTTTTTGGTTAAAATTATGGTTATACACCAGCAAGCATTTGCCCACAACACACACGGCTTATTCCATCACAAACAGCTCTGATGGGTCAACTGTCTCCACGTATCGCATACGCAACTCTAATCTGATTCGTGCTTGATGTCTCCGACATCACTCACACAGTTCATCTTATTCGCCACGTATCACTGTGCCGTCCTCTTCTCGTGTCCCTCGGCAAGCTCTGCTTGCCGTTAGGTGCCGTAGCGCGCTGTGCTCGCCGTTGGCGCGCTCTGCTCGCGTCTGTCGGCGTGCTCGGCTTGTGGACAGCTTTTCCTTGAGGCGACTACGGAGCTCTCTTCTCGCGTCCCTCTGCGCGCGCTCTGGCAGCTGTTGGGCGTGCGCACGATCACGTCGGGGGCCCCATATGCATGCGGTTGCGCCGCGCATGTTGCCACATGATGCAGTTACATGCTTCATGATGGAGTTATGCGCTGCAAATTAGAACTGCCATCAGTGCCTGCCAATATTCCTGGCTGGCCGGCTTCCCCTTTAATTCCCGCGGCCATTATAACCTTAGTCTCTTCAACCTTTCGATCGTGCCCCACAACACAACAAGCACACCCACGACGACACATAGAGAAGGGAAGTCTGGTGGCGCTCCAATGGAGTTCAGCGAGCATAGAGTGGAGACCCACGCGAGGGAGACGGATCTCTCGGTGGTGTGCACCATCAACCCGGCCGTGGTGGACGACTACATCAACAACGTTGAGCAGTTGCTTGCTGGAGACAAGTACAAGGTGGTCGGCGTCGACCTCCAGTACACCGCCGGTCATCCCGGCATAGATCAGAAGGTTGTCATCGCCCAGTTGTGCGTGCACCATCATGTCCTCATCTACCACTACTGCATGGCCACAGAGCCTTGCGACCATTTCAACAGGTTTGTCAACAGCACCGACTACAAGTTCGCCACGGGGGATACCAAAGACGATGTAAAAGTGCTTAGTGTTACAGGGTTGGCCTACAAGAACCTTGTCGAAATCCGTGACCACTACAGGGTCTGGGGCACCACCAAGCAAGACTCCCTCGTCGAACTCGCCTCGACCATCATCGACCCCTACTACGAAAAGATGAAGCAATGCCCAGAGAACAAGTCCCGTATCCTGGCACAAGGCTGGATTCGTCAACTGGATGAACCTCACCTTAGGTTCATGGCCAAGAGCGTGTACACATGCTACGAGATGCACAGGCGGATCGTTGACATGAGGAAGTGCCTCATTACCCAAGTTGATGAGCCCGGATCGAGCCACAAGCAGAGCAAGCATCACAAGAAGTAGATGATGATCACTTGATTGTTTATGCTTGTTAATCATGCATGTAATATATAGTTGACTTTATTGGTGTGTGTGGAAATGTCATGTGTGTAGTAGCCACCTATGTAATTATGCATGTAATAGTTTACTTTGGTGTGTGCAAATGCCATGGTTGTAGTAGCCACCTATGTAAGTGTATGTTTAATTTGGTTATGCAAGCATGTCCTTATAACTGTGTGTTTGTGTGTGTGTGTGTGTATAATATGTTGTTGTTCTATATGCAATCCCATCGCACAACACACATGTCTTATTAGCAGCAACCGTCTGTGTTATTATCGGTCTTCACACACATTTCTGATTATAGACCTGTTTGCCGCGTATCACACACATCTTGTTAAGTTGAACCGTTTCTGTTCTCATGTCTCAATGCAAACAGTTCATCCAAGTGAACTGCATGCCGTATATCGCACACACCTTCATATGGCTGCCCGTTTCTTTTGTGTTGCCTAATTACAAACAGTTCATCCGAGTGAACCGTATGTTGTGTATCGCACACGCCTTCATCTGGCTGCCTGTTTCTTTTGTTCCTCCTCATCGCAAACAGTTAATTGAACTGAACCGTATGCCCATCATCGCACACGCAACTAAAACCTGAACCGTGTTTGATGCATCTGTCATCGCAAACGTTTTACACATTTATGACGGTTTTCATACAGCACCGTTTGCGATTATTGCATCGCACACAGTTTCTCGAAGGGTCTCTAATCGCAGTGTCGCATTAGCAGCATCCTGCAATAGTGTGTGGATGACATATTGTTGATTGGAAATAATACATAATTTCTGGATAGCATAAAAGGATACTTGAATAAGAAATTTTCAATGAAAGACCTCGGTGAAGCTGCTTATATATTGGGCATCAAGATCTATAGAGATAGATCAAGACGCTTAATTGGACTTTCACATAGCACATACCTTGATAAAGTTTTGAAGAAGTTCAAAATGGATCAGTCAACGAAAGGGTTCGTGCCTGTGTTACAAGGTGTGAAGTTGAGTCAGACTCAATGCCCGACCACCGCAGAAGATAGATAGAAAATGAAGGTCATTCCCTATGCCTCGGCCATAGGTTCTATCATGTATGCAATGATGTGTACTAGACCTGATGTGTGCCTTGCTATAAGTTTAGCAGGGAGGTACCAAAGTAATCCAGGAGTGGATCACTGGACAGCGGTCAAGAACATCATGAAATACCTGAAAAGGACTAAGGATATGTTTCTCGTTTATGGAGGCGACAAAGAGCTCGTCGTAAATGGTTACATCAATGCAAGCTTTGACATTGATCTGAATGACTCTAAGTCACAAACCGGATATGTATTTATATTGAATGGTGGAGCTGTAAGTTGGTGCAGTTCCAAGTATAGCGTCATGGCGGGATCTACGTGTGAAGCGGAGTACACAGCTGCTTCGGAAGCAGCAAATGAAGAAGTCTGGATGAAGGAGTTCATATCCGATCTAGGTGTAATACCTAGTGAATCGGGTCCAATGAAAATCTTTTGTGACAATACTAGAGCAATTGCCTTGGCGAAGGAATCCAGATTTCACAAGAGAACCAAACACATCTAGAGACGCTTCAATTCCATCCGTGATCAAGTCAAGGAGGGAGACATAGAGATTTGCAAAATACATACGGATCTGAATGTTGCAGACCCCTTGACTAAGCCTCTCTCACGATCAAAACATGATCAACACCAAGACTCCATGGGTGTTAGAATCATTACTATGTAATCTAGAGTATTGACTCTAGTGCAATTGGGAGATTGAAGGAAATATGCCCTAGAGGCAATAATAAAGTTGTTATTTATATTTCCTTATATCATGATAAATGTCTATTATTCATGCTAGAATTGTATTAACCGGAAACTTAGTACATGTGTGAATACATAGACAAACGGAGTGTCTCTAGTATGCCTCTACTTGACTATCTCGTTAATCAAAGCTGGTTAAGTTTCCTGACCATAGACATGTATTGTCATTTGATGAACGGGATCACATCATTAGAGAATGATGTGATGGACAAGACCCATCCATTATCTTAGCATTATGATCGTTTAGTTTTATTGCTATTGCTTTGTTCATGACTTATACATATTCCTCTGATTATGAGATTATGCAACTCCCGAATACCGCAGGAACACCTTGTGTGCTATCAAACATCACAACGTAACTAGGTGATTATAAAGATGCTATATAGGTGTCTCCGAAGGTGTTTGTTGAGTTGGCATAGATCGAGATTAGGATTTGTCACTCCGTGTATCGGAGAGGTATCTCTAGGCCCTCTCGGTAATGCACATCACTATAAGCCTTGCAAGCAATGTGACTAATGAGTTAGTTGTGGGATGATGCATTACGTAACGAGTAAAGAGACTTGCCGGTAACGAGATTGAACTAGGTATGATGATACCGATGATCGAATCTCGGACAAGTAACATACCGATGACAAAGGGAATAACGTATATTGTTATGCAGTTTGACCGATAAAGATCTTCGTAGAGTATGTAGGAGCCAATATGAGCATCCAGGTTCCGCTATTGGTTATTGACCAGAGATGTGTCTCGATCATGTCTACATAGTTCTCGAACCCGTAGGGTCCACATGCTTAACGTTCGATGACGATTTGTATTATGAGTTATGTGTTTTGGTGACCGAAGTTTGTTCGGAGTCCCGGATGAGATCATGGACATGACGAGGAGTCTCGAAATGGCCGAGAGGTAAAGATTGATATATTGGAAGGTTATATACGAACACCGGAATGGTTCCGATAAGGTTCATGGATATTTCGGAGTACCGAGAGGCTACCGGAACCCCCCGGGAAAGTTTATGGGCCTATTGGGCCATAATGGAGAGAGGGAGGCTACCACAAGAGGTGGGGCGCGTGCCCCAAGCCCAAACCGAATTGTACTAGGGTTGGGGGGCGCGCCACCCTTTCCTTCTCCCTCTCCCCTCTTTCCTCTTTCCCCTTTCCATTACTTGGAAGGTGGGGGGTCGAATCCTACTTGGACTAAGAGTCCAAGTAGGACTTCCCCCTTGGTGCGCCCCCCTTGGGCCGGCCACCTCCTCCTCCCCCCTTTTTATACGGGGGCAGGGGCACCCCAAAGGCACACCAAGATTTCTCTTAGCCGTGTGCGGTGCCCCCCTCCACAGTTTACCACCCCAGTTATATTGTCGTAGTGCTTAGGCGAAGCCCTGCGCGGATCACATCACGAACACCGTCATCACGCCGTCGTGCTGACAGAACTCTCCCTCGTCCTTCTACTAGATCAAGAGCTCGAGGGACATCATCGTGTTGAACATTTGCTGAATACGGAGGTGCCATATGTTCGGTGCTTGGATCGGTTGGATCATGAAGACGTTCGACTACATCAACAGCGTTACATAACGCTTTCGCTTTCGGTCTACAAGGGTATGTGAACACACTCTCCCGTCTCATTGCCATGCATCTCCTAGATAGATCTTGCGTGATCATTAGAATTTTTTTGAATTACTACGTTCCCCAACAGTTACTTGTTACCCTTATGAATTATCTTATCACAAAACTATGTGTTACCGGTAATTTCAATGCTTGCAGAAAATACCTTGCTGAAAACCACTTGTCATTTCCTTTTGCTCCTCATTGGGTTTGACACTCTTACTTATCAAAAGGACTGCGATATATCCCCTATACTTGTGGGTCATCATGGATACACGGCGAAACCAGAAACTTGCACGACATGTGATCTACTCAGCAAAAAACGCAACCTGTGAGAGGCTTGCGTGGTGCCAGGAAATGTGACCTTTGACGTCAGGGATCATCCAAAGGACATTGTCTATCAAGGCAAGCATGCCCTGATATTTGATCCAATCGTGGTAGGCTACCGTCTCTCATGCTTCCTAATGGATAGAGGCAACATACTCAATATTATCTTCACTAACACCCTAGAAAATATAAAGATATGAATGTCCAGTCTACAAAGATCGGATGTGAGATCTCATGGGGTGGTGCTGGGCCACCCAGCCCACCACCTAGGGCGGATCGAGTTCGAGGTTATCTTCAGAGACGAGCACAACTACCAAAGTGAGGCCATCCAGTTTGAGGTCGCTCATTTCTAGAGCAGCTACCATGCGATCTTTGGCAGACCCACATAAGTAAAGTTCATGACAGTCCCATCTTACGCCTATCTACAACTGAAGATGTTGGGCCTGAATGGCAAAATCACCGTACGGGGTAGCTCGGAAAAGTCCTACGAAGCTGGGATGGCCAACATAGAGATTGCAACGCTGCCTTGTCCTCCGCCGAGCTCGCCAAAAATAAGAAAATGAATAGGGCCATCGGAGATAGAGCACCCACAGAAGCCTAGGCCAGGACCCGTGTTCCAATCGGCTAAACAAACAAAGAAGTTCTAGTTACACCCGAAAGATCCCAGCAAGATGGTAACCATCGGCAGAGACCTCTCGGAGAGCCAAGAGATGGATCTCCTCACCTTCCTCCAAGCCAACTAGGATATATTCGTTTGGAAACCCGCTAACATGCCAGGGGTGCCAGCCAACAAAGGAGAACAGTGCCTAAACGTCCACAAGGATGCAAG
Organism: Triticum dicoccoides; assembly: GCF_002162155.2. NCBI lineage: Eukaryota > Viridiplantae > Streptophyta > Magnoliopsida > Poales > Poaceae > Triticum > Triticum dicoccoides. The sequence goes on along the minus strand of NC_041386.1, from coordinate 174,712,470 downwards.
GGGCAGTGAAACAAGCCCTGCGTCGGTTCACCACAGAAAAGTGAATGGTGATAGGGGAGGAAATAGTGCGCCTACTCACAACCAAGTTCATAAGAGAGGTCGCACACCCGGATTGGCCGGTGAATCCAGTAATGGCATTGAAGAAAAACAACACATAGCGCATGTGCGTAGACTACACCGACCTCAACAAAGCATGCCCCCAAGGACCTGTTCCCACTACCCAAGATCGATCAGATCCTTGACTCCATGGCAGGATACGAGCGCCTATGCTTTATGGATTCATACTTTGGATATCACCAGATACGGATGAAAGAGTCTGACCAAGAGACAATCTCCTTCATCACGTCGTACGGATCCTTCTGCTACATCACCATGCCTTTCAGCCTCAAGAACGCGGGGGCTACATATAAGCGAACAATCCAGAAATGTTTCAACAAGCAGATCGGTGTAAACGCAAAGGTCTACATCAATGACATCATGGTCAAGTACAAACAAGGCTCAAGCCTTCTCGACGACCTCCAGCAGACCTTCGACAACCGTCGCAATTTAAGCAGGAAGCTAAACCCCCAAAAATACGTCTTTAGGGTTCCCATCGGGCATCTACTAGGGTTCGTCATGTCCCAGTGGGGAATAAAGGAAAATCCAGAAAAAAAATCCAAGCCATCGTAAACCTTGAGCCCCCGAAGACGGTGTGCGATGTGTAGAAGCTCGCAGGATGCATGGAAGCCCTAAGCAGATTCAACTCATGGTTGGGCGAGAAGGCCCTAACCCTGTACCGCCTCCTCAAAAAGGGTGACAAGTTCTATTGGAGTGACGACGCCAAAGAAAGCATTCGCAGACCTCAAGATATTACTACAATCAATCCCACTTCTCATTTCCCCAGCCTAGTCAGAACCCAAGTTACTATATATAGCGGCGACCACCCAGGTGGTCAACGTGGTCATTTCCGTGGTACGGGAGAAGGCCAAAAAAGTGCAACCAGTGCAACACATGGTGTACTACGTCAGCAAAGTGCTAACACCCTGCAAGACCAGATATCCACACTACCAAAATATCACTTACAAGGTATTCATGGCTGCAAGGAAGCTGCGGCTCCAATAATGGCGGTCAACCACGTGCCACTCTCTGACATCATGAAAAACAAGGACACCGTAGGCCGTGTGGCAAAGTGGGCAATTAAGCTCCTCCCTTTCGAACTCTCATACAAGCCACGAACAACAGTCAAATCACAAGCCATCGCTGATTTCCTAGTGGAATAGACAGAGGCCCAGCAGGTCCTGATACGTCCATTTTGCTTCATATTTTCCTACTGTTATTTATTATGTTTTGGGTCATTATTTCACTTTATGACGCAATCCTAATGCATTTCCCTCTTATTTGGCAAGTTTCACATGAAGAGGGAGACTGCAAGTAGCTGGAATTCTGGACCTGAAAAGGCTACATCAGAGATAGATATTTTCCACAACTCCAAATGACCTAAAAATTTACGGAGAATTATTTTCGAATATATAAAAAATATTGGCGAAATAAATACCAGGAGAGGGCCCGCAAGAGAGAGACAAGCTCAGGGGGTGCCCCTCTAGGGCGGGCCCTATGAGCTCGTGGGCCCACCAGCAAGCCTCCGGTGCCCATCTTCTGCTATAATAGGAAATTTTCCCTAGAAAAATTAGAAGAAGACTTTCAGGATGAAACGCCGCCATCTCGAGGTGGAACCTGGGCAGGAGCACTTTTGCTCTCCGGCAGAGCGATTTCGTCAGGGAAACATCCCTCCGGGAGGGGGAAATTGAAGCCATTGACATTACCAACGATCCTCTCATCGTTGGGCGACAGATCTTCATCAACATCTTCACCAACACCATCTCCTCTCAAACCCTAGTTCATCTCTTGTATTCAATCTTTGTCCCAAAACCTCAGATTGGTACCTGTTGGGCATATAACTACTAGGTATGACCTGCCCAGGAGGGGCCGGGTCATACCATTGGCAGTTCATCATTAGAAAGGCCCATGAAGATGTTCAAGAGGGCAGTTCAGGGAGCAGGCTTACTGAAGGTCTGGAAGCCCAAAGCCGACTTAAAGCCCACAAGTGTAAACCGCCATATATGTGTGATAACCCACAAGTATAGGGGATCGCAACAATTTTCGAGGGTAGAGTATTCAACCCAAATTTATTGATTCGACACAAGGGGAGCCAAAGAATATTCTCAAGTATTAGCAGCTGAGTTGTCAATTCAACCACACCTGGAAACTTAATATCTGCAGAAAAGTATTTAGTAGCAAGGTAATATGATAGTAGTGGTAATGGTGGCAAGAGTAACGGTAGCAGTTTTGGTTTTATAGTGATTGTAACAGTAGCAACGGAAAAGTAAATAAGTGAAGAACAATATATGAAAAGCTCGTAGGCATTGGATCAGTGATGGATAATTATGTCGGATGCGATCAATCATGCAACAGTTATAACATAGGGTGACACAGAACTAGCTCCAGTTCATCAATGTAATGTAGGCATGTATTCCGAATATAGTCATCCGTGCTTATGGAAAAGAACTTGCATGACATCTTTTGTGCTACCCTCCCATGGCAGTGGGGTCCTATTGGAAACTAAGGGATATTAAGGCCTCCTTTTAATAGAGTACTGGACCAAAGCATTAACACATAGTGAATACATGAACCCCTCAAACTACGGTCATCACCGGTAAGTATCCCGATTATTGTCACTTCGGGGTTAACGGATCATAACACATAATAGGTGACTATAGACTTGCAAGATAGGATCAAGAACTCACATATATTCATGAAAACATAATAGGTCCAGATCTGAAATCATGGCACTCGGGCCCTAGTGACAAGCATTAAGCATAGCAAAGTCATAGCAACATCAATCTCAGAACATAGTGGATACTAGGGATCAAAACCTAACAAAATTAACTCGATTACATGATAAATCTCATCCAACCCATCACCGTCCAACAAGCCTACGATGGAATTACTCTCGCACGGCGGTGAGCATCATGAAATTGGTGACGGAGGAAGGTTGATGATGACGATGGCAACGGATTCCCCTCTCCGGAGCCCTGAACGGACTCCAGATCAGCCCTCCCAAGAGAGTTTAGGGCTTGGCGGCGGCTCCGTATCATAAAACGCGATGAATCCTTCTCCCTGTTTTTTCTCCCCGAAAGTGAATATATGGAGTTGGAGTTGAGGTCGGTGGAGCGTCAGGGGGCCCACGAGGCAGGGGGGCGCGCCCAGGGGTGGTAGGCGCGCCCCACCCTCGTGGAAAGGGTGTTGGCCCCCTGACGTGGATTCTTTCTCCAGTATTTTTTTTATATATTACAAAAATATTCTCCATTGATTTTTAGGTCATTCCGAGAACTTTTATTTCTGCACAAAAATAACACCATGGCAATTCTGCTGAAAACAGCGCCAGTCCGGGTTAATTCCATTCAAATTATGCAAGTTAGAGTCCAAAACAAGGGCAAAAGTGTTTGGAAAAGTAGATACGATGGAGACGTATCAACTCCCCCAAGCTTAAACCTTTGCTTGTCCTCAAGCTATTCAGTTGATAAACTGAAAGTGATAAAGAAAAACTTTTACAAACTCTGTTTTTGTAAATATGTAAAGCCAGCATTCAAGTTTTCAGCAAAGATTATGAACTAACCATATTCACAATAACATTTAGGTCTCATGTTTACTCATATCAATGGCATAATCAACTAGTGAGCAATAATAATAAATCTCGGATGACAACACTTTCTCAAAACAATCATAATATGATATAACAAGATGGTATCTCGCTAGCCCTTTCTGAGACCGCAAAACATAAATGCAGAGAACCTTTAAAGATCAAGGACTGATTAGATATTGTAATTCATGGTAAAAGAGATCCAGTCAAGTCATAATCAATGTAAACTAACAATAATACATGCAAATGATAGTGGTGCTCTCTAACTGGTGCTTATTAATAAGAGGATGACAACTCAACATAAAGTAAATAGATAGGCCCTTCGCAGAGGGAAGGAGGGATTTGTAGAGGTGCCAGAGCTCGACTTTGCAATAGAGATGAATACTATTTTGAGCGGTATATCATTGTCAACATAACAACCGAGAGATCTCGATATCTTCCATGCTACACACATTATAGGCGGTTCCCAAGCAGAATGGTAAAGTTTATACTCCCCCACCACCAACAAGCATCAATCCATGGCTTGCCCAAAACAACGGGTGCCTCCAACTAACAACAATCCCAGGGGAGTTTTGTTTGCAATTATTTTGATTTGATTTGAGCATGGGACTGGGCATCCCGATGACTAGCCATTTTCTCGTGAGTGAGGAGTGGAGTCCACTCCTCTTGTGAATAACCCGCCTAGCATGGAAGATGCAGACATCCATAGTTGATACATGAGCTATTCGAGCATACAAAACACAATTTTTATTTGAAGGTTTAGAGTTTGGCACATACAAATTTACTTGGAACGGCAGGTAGATACAGTATATAGGAAGGTATGGTGGACTCATATGGAATAACTTTTGGGGTTTATGGAGTTGGATGCACAGGCAGTATTCCCGCTTAGTACAAGTGAAGGCTAGAAAGAGACTGGGAAGCGACCAGCTAGAGAGCGACAACAGTCATGAACATGCATTAAAATTAATCAACACTAAATGCAAGCATGAGTAGGATATAATTCACCATGAACATAAATATCATGGAGGCTATGTTGATTTTGTTTCAACTACATGCGTGAACATGTGCCAAGTCAAGCCACTCGAATCGTTCAAAGGAGGATACCACCCTATCATACCACATGACAACCATTTTAATAGCATGTTGGCACGCAAGGTAAACCATTATAAACTCCTAGCAAAAGGAAAATCAAACAGAGTCCAATTGACCTGAAACTTCAAGGAACTTATTTTTGGACCAGAAGAAGCCCACAGAGTATCGGAGATGGACCAGGAGAGTCCCGGGCTGCCCGCGAGGGTGGGGGCGCGCCCCCCTGCCTCGTGGACAGCTCGGAGATCCACCGACGTACTTCTTCCTCCTACATATACCCATATACCCTAAAAACTTCAAGGAGCACAATAGTTCGGGAGTTCCGCCGCCAGAAGCCTCCGTAGCCACCGAAAACCAATCTAGACCCATTCCTACACCCTGCCGGAGGGGGAATCCCTCTCCGGTGGCCATCTTCATCATCCCGGTGCTCTCCATGACAAGGAGGGAGTAGTTCTCCCTCGGGGCTGAGGGTATGTACCAGCGGCTATGTGTTTGATCTCTCTCTCTCTCTCTCTCTCTGTCTCACTCTCCCTCTCTCTCTCGTGTTCTTGAGGTGGTACGATCTTGATGTATCACAAGCTTTGCTACTATATTTGGATCCTATGATGTTTCTCCCCCTATACTCTCTTGTAATGGATTGAGTTTTCCCTTTGAAGTTATCTTATCGGATTGAGTCTTTAAGGATTTGAGAACACTTGATGTATGTCTTGCGTGGGATACCCGTGGTGACAATGGGGTATTCTATTGATCCACTTGATGTATGTTTTGGTGATCAACTTGCGGGTTCCGTCCATGAACCTATGCATAGGGGTTGGCACATGTTTTCGTCTTGACTCTCCGGTAGAAACTTTGGGGCACTCTTTGAAGTACTTTGTGTTGGTTTGAATAGATGAATCTGAGATAGTGTGATGCATATCGTATAATCATACCCACGGATACTTGAGGTGACAATGGAGTATATAGGTGACATTAGGGTTTTGGTTGATTTGTGTCTTAAGGTGTTATTCTAGTACGAACTCTATGATAGATCGAACGGAAAGAATAGCTTCATGTTATTTTACTATGGACTCTTGAATATATCGATCAGAAAGGATAACTTTGAGGTGGTTTCGTACCCTATATTAATCTCTTCGTTTATTCTCCGCTATTAGTAACTTTGGAGTGACTCTTTGTTGCATGTTGAGGGATAGTTATGTGGTCCAATTATGTTATTATTGTTGAGAGAACTTGCACTAGTGAAAGTATGAACCCTAGGCCTTGTTTCCTAGCATTGCAATACCGTTTGTGCTCACTTTTATCATTAGTTACCTTGCTGTTTTTATATTTTCAGATTACAAAAACCTTTATCTACCATCCATATTGCACTTGTATCACCATCTCTTTGCCGAACTAGTGCACCTATACAATTTACCATTGTATTGGGTGTGTTGGGGACACAAGAGACTCTTTGTTACTTGGTTGCAGGGTTGTTTGAGAGAGACCATCTTCATCCTACGCCTCCCACAGATTGATAAACCTTAGGTCATCCACTTGAGGGAGATTTGCTACTGTCCTACAAACCTCTGCACTTGGAGGCCCAACAATGTCTACAAGAAGAAGGTTGTGTAGTAGACGTCAAGCTCTTTTCTGGCACCGTTGCCGGGGAGGTTAGCGCTTGAAGGTATATCTTTAGATCTTGCAATCGAATCTTTTTGTTTCTTGTTTTAGCACTAGTTTAGTTTATAAACGAAAACTACAAAAAAATATGGAATTGAGTTTGCCTCATACGCTTCATCTTTTTAATATCTTCCGTGAGTATGATGGAAAGGAAAATTGTGCCAAAGTGTTAGAATGTTGATTGGAATGATGAGCATGATTGCAATGCTGTTAGTATGAATTCTTTGAATATCCATGATGCTAATGATAGGCAAAGGCACAAGCTTGGGGAAGCTATGTTTGATGAAGATGATATTTTTTGTCCCCCAAGTTTTGATGAGCAAATTTATTATGATGAAAGCATACCTCCTATTTATGATGATTATATTGATGAAAGTGGATTTGGAGAGGTCATGACTTTATTTTGTGATGAATCCACTATTTCGGAAGAGGTTCCAATTGATTATGAGAACAAAGTTGCTATCTATGATGATTATTGTGATGACTTGTATGCTATAAAGAATAATGATATCCATGAAACTTGTCATCATGATTTTAGTTTTCAATTGGATTATGCCTAACATGATAATTATTTTGTTGAGTTTGCTCCCACTATTATTCATGAGAAGAATTTTGCTTGTGTGGAGAGTAATAAAATTTCTATGCTTGTAGATCATGAAAAGAATGCTTTAGGTGCTGGTTATATTATTGAATTCATTCATGATGCTACTGAAAATTATTATGATGGAGGAACATATTCTTGTTGGAATTGCAATAATACCAAGTTTCCTCTCTATGTGCTTAAAGTTTTGAAGTTATGCTTGTTTTACCTTCCTATGCAAGTTGATTCTTGTTCCCACAAGTTGTTTGCTCACAAAATCCCTATGCATAGGAAGTGTGTTAGGCTTAAATTTGCTAGTTATATTCTTCATGATGCTCTCTTTATGTTTCAATTCTTATCTTTTATGTGAGCATCATTGAAATCATCATGCCTAGCTAGGGGCGTTAAACGATAGCGCTTGTTGGGAGGCAACCCAATCCTATTCTTGTTCTTTGCTTTTTGCTCCTGTTTAGTAATAAATAATTCATCTAGCCTCTGTTTAGATGTGGTTTTTTTGTTTTAGTTAGTGTTTGTGCCAAGTAGAACCTTTGGGAAGACTTGGGGAAAGTCTTTGCGATCATGCTGTAAAAAATAGAAACTTTAGCGCTCATGAGAATTGCTGCCATTTTTTATCGGAGAGTGCTATTTAGTTAATTATTTTTTCATATGATTAATATATAAATTCATCACGTCCAGCATTTTAGTTTAGAATTTTATGAGTTCCAGAAGTATACATTTGATCCAGATTACTACAGACTGTTCTGTTTTTGACAGATTCTGTTTTCGATGTGTTGTTTGCTTATTTTGATGAATCTATGAGTAGTATCGCAGGGTATGAACCATAGATAAGTTGGAATACAATAGATATTACAGCAATATAAATTTAGAATGAGTTCACAACAGTACCTAAGTGGTGATTTATTTTCTTATACTAACGGAGCTTATGAGTTTTCTATTAAGTTTTGTGTTGTGAAGTTTTCAAGTTTTGGGTAAAGATTCGATGGATTATTGAACAAGGAGTGGAAAGAGCCTAAGCTTGGGGATTCCCTAGGAAACCCAAGGTAATATTCAAGGACAACCAAAAGCCTAAGCTTGGGGATGCCCGAGAAGGCATCCCCTCCTTCGTCTTCGTTCATCGGTAACTTTACTTGGAGTTATATTTTTATTTACCACATGATATGTGTTTTGCTTGGAGCATCATTTTATTTTATTTAGTTTTGCTTGTTGTTTGAATAAAATACTAAGATCTGAAATTCTTAAATGTTAGAGAGTCTTCACATAGTTTCATAATTATTCGACTACTTCCAGAAAGAAACCTAGATCGGGAGTTCCGCCGCCAGAAGCCTCCGTAGCCACCGAAAACCAATCTAGACCCATTCCGGCACCCTGCCAGAGGGGGAATCCCTCTCCGGTGGCCATCTTCATCATCCTGGTGCTCTCCATGACGAGGAGGGAGTAGTTCTCCCCCGGGGCTGAGGGTATGTACCAGTAGCTATGTGTTTGATCTCTCTCTCTCTCTCGTGTTTTTGAGGTGGTACGATCTTGATGTATCGCAAGCTTTGCTATTATATTTGGATCCTATGATGTTTCTCCCCCGCTACTCTCTTGTAATGGATTGAGTTTCCCCTTTGAAGTTATCTTATTGGATTGAGTCCTTAAGGATTTGATAACACTTGATGTATGTCTTGCATGGGATACCCGTGGTGACAATGGGGTATTCTATTGATCCACTTGATGTATGTTTTGGTGATCAACTTGCGGGTTCCACCCATGAACCTATGAATAGGGGTTGGCACATGTTTTCGTCTTGACTCTCTGGTAGAAACTTTGGGGCACTCTTTGAAGTACTTTGTGTTGGTTTGAATAGATGAATCTGAGATTGTGTGATGCATATCATATAATCATACCCACGGATACTTGAGGTGACAATGGAGTATATAGGTGACATTAGGGTTTTGGTTGATTTGTGTCTTAAGGTGTTATTCTAGTACGAACTCTATGATATATCGAACGGAAAGAATAGCTTCATGTTATTTTACTACGGACTCTTGAATAGATCGATCAAAAAGGATAACTTTGAGGTGGTTTCATACCCTACCATAATCTCTTCGTTTGTTCTCCTCTATTAGTGACTTTGGAGTGACTCTTTGTTGCATGTTGAGGGATAGTTATGTGGTCCAATTATGTCATTATTGTTGAGAGAACTTGCACTAGTGAAAGTATGAACCCTAGGCCTTGTTTCCTAGCATTGCAATACCGTTTGTGCTCACTTTTATCATTAGTTACCTTGCTGTTTTTATATTTTCAGATTACCAAAACCTTTATCTACCATCCATATTGCACTTGTATCACCATCTCTTCGCCGAACTAATGCACCTATACAATTTACCATTGTATTGGGTGTGTTGGGGACACAAGAGACTCTTTGTTATTTGGTTGCAGGGTTGTTTGAGAGAGACCATCTTCATCCTACGCCTCCCACGGAGTGATAAACCTTAGGTCATCCACTTGAGGGAAATTTGCTACTGTCCTACAAACCTCTGCACTTGGAGGCCCAACAACGTCTACAAGAAGAAGGTTGTGTAGTAGACATCAAGGCACTGGCAAATTTGATGGGGGTGGAGGTAACCCAGGACAACCAAGATCAGCATAAGGTGGATGTGGCTAAGTTGCGAGATGAGATCGCTCAAGCTAAGGAAGACCTGCCGGCTGAGAACACCAGGATGGTTGTAGAACGGGCCTCTTTGGACGCACAGGCATAGCGAATCCAAGTCGATTCCTTCCGGCTCACGTTGGATCAGAATGCTTCAAATGAGGTCATGAGAAGGAGACACCGGAGTCATCTACCCCCGGTTTATGAGCCAAGAAACCTCTTTAACACGCTTGGAGCAGGGACTAGTGATCCGCCGGCAGTAAACCGGACGGTAGAAGCGCCTGGAGCCAGAGCTCTGTTTCAGCGCATGAACAATATTCCACCTCATCATGTTTCGACACCACCGGGTCATTATTTTAACCCTTTGGACAATATGATTGCTTAGGCATCACGATTGGCAGCTCTACTAGTTGAAGGCGAGTCCCCAGCAGCGGTAGAGACACGGCGGGCCAGGGAACTTTTTAAGACGGTCGTGGCTCAGCAGGCGGCTTATTCTTACAGTCGTGAGCGGATCCACTCAACCTCTCGGCCAAGCCGTAGTTACAGTAGGCACATTGACGAACCAGCGGTCTCAAGCAGTGAACAGCGCCGAAACCCAGCGCGCGGTGGTGCCAATGCTCAGACCCTGGTGGATTAGGGCAGGGCGCATCAGGAGGCCGAGCTGGCGGCTCAGCAAGCGGCTCATCGACTGTCTCTAGTTTACCCGACAACCTCGATGGAAACAGTCGTAACCTCTAAGACCTTGGGTGTGCCCTGTTTAGTGCCGGCTCTGCGTAACGAGTGCTTGCCCAAGGATTTCAAGGGTCCTCGCAAGGTGCCTAATTGCACAGCAGATCAACCTCCTGAGGCTTGGGTTGAAAGTTATGAGATGGCCATGGAGATGTTGGATGTTAGTGAGGCTGCGTGTGCTAAGTATTTCACCATGATGTTAGAAGGGCCGTCTCATACTTGTATAAAGGGACTGCCCGCCAACTCCATCAGGTCGTGGGCGAAGCTGAAGGCCCGGTTTATTCAAAACTTTAAAGATACGTGCAAGCAGCCTATGCCGATTGTGGATTTGGTGTCTTGTGTCCAAGGAGAAGGCGAGTCAACAACCAACTGGGTGCACCGGGTCTCAACTATCATACACTCATCAGATAATATCAATGTCGGCTTAGCAGTTTTAATGTTGGAGAAAAATTGTCGTTTCCTCCCTCTTAAATAGAAGCTTGGGTGACTTAAGCGCCATTGCGGTGACATGGGGGACCTCATGGCAGCCCTTGTCAAGTATGCCGACTCTGATAGTACCAAGGACCCCGAGTCTGATGACGAAAGGACGGGCAAGGGAAAGAAGAGTAGCATCATGAAGGGACAGCAGTACAACCCGGCCAGCTAGGGTGGTAATGGTAAGCACAGAGCTGATGGAAATTTAGACTTCATGTCCAACACTGGTGCGTGGAATAATAACCAACATCGCAAGGGGAGGCCGGCTCAGTCTGGAGGGGGAAAACTCGACCTCGAGGCAATAATGAATCAGCCGTGTTCGAGGCACGAAACACAGGAGAGGTCGTCTGCCCATTTGTGGAAGGATTATTTTACCATGAAAGAGTTTGAGAGTTCCCATCTTTTCCAGAATAACCATGGCCCTAATGGCGGTTCAGGATCCGGCTCTCATGGTCCGGGTCATGGAGGCGACGGTTCGAATTCCGGTTTTCAAGGGCAAGGCAATCAGGGCGGTTACAATCAACAGAATAATCAGGGGAATCAGTAGCAGTCTGGTTATCAGAGTAACCCGAAACAATTGAATAGTGGGTAGTACCACGTCTTCACCACGATTTTATGTAAACGGGATCAGAAGCTACATAAAAAGGGCACTGAACGCCGTTGAGCCGGCAGTGCCCCGTTACTTGCGATGGTCTGAACACCCTATTCTCTAGAGCCGTGAGGATCACCCGCCCCGGGTTGATGATCCAGGTCAGTTGGCGCTGGTGGTGGCACCTCAGGTTGGAGTATACAAGTTCACTAAAGTGCTCTTGGATGGAGGTAGCAGCGTCAATATCCTTTACTATGAAACTTTCCGTCGCATGGGACTGACCGACAAGAATCTTATGCCGTCAAACACTGTTTTTCACGGTGTGGTGCGTGGTAAGTCGGCATATCCAGTAGGTAAGATATCTTCGGAGGTTGCCTTTGGGGATGAGTATGATTCTAGGTCTGAGACGCTGACATTCGAAGTGGTTAAAATTAAGAGCCCTTATCATGCTCTGTTTGGACGGCCGGCTTACGCTAAATTCATTTCAATTCAAGAGAGAAGACAAGGTAATATGGGCTCTTTGTTAGATCAACAATAATCCATATAAGAGCCACTTTAACATTTTCATCATGGTCTTCTCCTCTCAACCTCCAAAGAAAAGGAAAGGAACAAAACTATTTACACGGGAAAGCTCCCAACAAGCAAAAGAAGAATGAGAAATCTTTTTGGGTTTTCTTTTAATTACTACTACAGGCATGGAAAGTAAACTAGCTAAAATCTACAACTATTTTTTTGGTTTTCTTAAGATTTTTCAAACGCACAAGAAGAAAGCTTAAAAAGAAATTAAACTAGCATGGATGATACAATGAAAAAGTATGAGCACTAACAATTGGCATGAGTCTGTGAACATGAATGTAATGTCGATGAGGAATACGTACTCCCTCAAGCTTAGGCTTTTGGCGTAAGTTGGTCTATGCCCATGGATGGCCTGGTGGATAATTTTTTCTGGAGCAAGAGGAAGTGTGTGGGTGCAAGGATAAGTGGAGGGGACCCATGTGGGGTCCACGAGGCAGGGGGCACGCCCAGGGGGTGGGCGCACCCTCTACCCTCGTGGGCACGTGGCTGCTCCCCCTGCTGTGTTCTCAGTGCCTAAAATCCTCAAATATTCTAAAAAAATCATATTTCATTTTCTTGGCATTTGGAGAACTTCTATTTTGGGGGTATTTTTTATTCCAAGGATAATTCAGAAAACAGACAGAAAATACTATTTTTTCTTTATTTAATATAAATAGCAGAATGTAAAAAGAGGGTATAGAGAGTTGTGTTTTCTAAATTCATCCATCTCATGCTCATCAAAAGGAATCCACTAACAAGGTTGATCAAGTCTTGTTAACAAACTCTTCCCGAATCGCATGAAACCGGAGAATTTTCGAATAACACTAAGTTACCTCAACGGGGATATGCACATCCCCAACAATAAGAATATCATATTTCTTCTTGATAGTAGGAAGATGAAATACAAAACCTCCAATAGTGATTGTTGAAAATTTTCCAATAGAATTGATACTGTGGACTTGAGGTTGTTTCCTCGGAAAGTGTACCGTATGCTCATTACCATTAACATGAAAAGTGAAATTGCCTTTGTTGCAATCAATAACAGCCCCTACAGTATTCGAAAAGGGTCTACCAAGGATAATCGACATACTATCGTCCTCGGGAATATCAAGAATAACAAAGTCCATTAAAATAGTAACGTTTGCAACCACAACAGGCACATCCTCACAAATACCGACCGTTATAGCAGTTGATTTATCAGCCATTTGCAAAGATATTTCAGTGGGTGTCAACTTATTCAAATCAAGTCTTCGATATAAAGAGAGAGGCATAACACTAACACCAGCTCCAAGATCACATAAAGCAGTTTTAACATAGTTTCTGTTAATGGAGTATGGTATAGTTGGTACTCCTGGAACTCCAAGTTTCTTTGGTACTCCACCCTTAAAAGTGTAATTAGCAAGCATGGGGGAAATTTCAGCTTCCGGTATCTTTCTTTTATTAGTAACAATATCCTTCATGTACTTAGCATAAGGATTCATTTTAAGCATATCAGTCAAACGTATACGCAAAAAGATAGGTCTAATCATTTTAGCAAAGCGCTCAAAATCCTTATCATCCTTTTTCTTGGATGGTTTAGGAGGAAAAGGCATGGGTTTCTAAACCCATGGTTCTCTTTCCTTACCGTGCTTCCTAGCAACAAAGTCTCTCTTATCATAACGTTGATTCTTTGATTGTGGGTTATCAAGATCAACAGCAGGTTCAATCTCTACATCATTATCATTGCTAGGTTGATCATCAACATGAACATCATCATTAACATTATCACTAGGTTCATGTTCATTACCAGATTGTGTTTCAGCGTCAGAAATAGAAATATCATTGGGATTCTCAGGTGTGTCAACAACAGGTTCACTAGAAGCATGCAAAGTCCTATCATTTTTCTTTTTCTTCTTCTTAGAAGAACTAGGTGCATCAATATTAGTTCTCTGAGAATCTTGCTCAACTCTCTTAGGGTGGCCCTCAGGATACAAAGGTTCCTGAGTCATTTTACCACCTCTAGTCATAACTCTAACAACATTATCATTTTTCTTATTATTTAATTCATTGAGCAAATCATTCTGAGCCTCAAGTACTTGTTCTACTTGAGTGGTAACCATAGAAGCATGTTTACTAATAAGTTTAAGTTCATCTTTAACTCTAGACATATAATCACTCAAGTGTTCAAGCATATCAGCATTGTGTTTCAATTTTCTACCAACATAAGCATTGAAGTTTTCTTGTTTAACAATAAAATTATCAAAATCATCTAAGCACTGGCAGCAAACTTATGATGAGGAATATCACCTTCATCAAATCTATAGAGAGAATTTACCTTTACTACCTGTCTCGGGTTATCAAGACCATGTATTTCTTCAATAGGTGGTAAATTCTTCACATCTTTATCTTTAATAACTTTTTGTTTCATAGATTTCTTTGCCTCTTGCATATCTTCAGGACTGAGAAATAGAATACCTCTTTTCTTTGGAGTTGTCTTAGGAGTTGGTTCAGGAAGTGTCCAATTATTTTCATTAGTCAACATATTATTCTATAGCAATTCAGCTTGATCAATAGTTCTTTCCCTGAAAACACAACCAGCACAATTATCCAGGTAGTCTATAGAAGCATCGGTTAGTCCATTATAAAAGATATCAAGTATTTCATTTTTCTTGAGAGGATGATCAGGCAAAGCATTAAGTAATTGGAGAAGCCTCCCCCAAGCTTGTGGGAGGCTCTCTTCTTCAATTTGCACAAAATTATATATTTCCCTTAAAGCATCTTGTTTCTTATGAGCGGGGAAATATTTAGCAGAGAAGTAATAAATCATATCCTGGGGACTACACACACAACCAGGATCAAGAGAATTAAACCATGTTTTAGCATCACCCTTTAATGAGAATGGGAATAACTTAAGGATAAAGTAATAGCGAGTTTTCTCATCATTAGTGAACAGGGTGGCTATATCATTTAATTTAGTAAGATGTGCCACAACAGTTTTAGATTCATAGCCATAGAAAGGATCAGATTCAACCAAAGTAATTAACTCAGGATCGACAGAGAAATCATAATCCTTATCAGTAATAAAGATAGGTGAAGTAGCAAAAGCAGGGTCATATTTCATTCTAGCATTCAAGGACTTTTCTTTAAGCTTAGCTAATAATTTCTTAAAATCAGATATATCATTGCAAGCTAAGAAGTCTCTAGCAGTTTCTTCATCCATAACATAACCCTCAGGCACAACAAGCAATTCATATCTAGGGGAGAATCTTCATCATCACTTTCATCAATATTATCAGTATCAATAATTTCATTCTCTCTAACCCTAGCAAGTTTTTCATCAAGAAATTCACCTAGTGACACAGTAGTATCAAGAATATAAGTAGTTCCATCATAAGTATCATGCAAAGCAGAAGTGGCATCATCAAGAACATGCAATATCAGAATCTATAGCATGTGTAGGTGTCGCAAGTTTACTCAAAACAGAAGGTGAATCAAGTGTAGAGCTAGATGGCAGTTCCTTACCTCCCCTCTTAGTTGAGGGAAAAATCTTGGTTCTTTGATCTTTCAAGTTCTTCATAGTGACCAGCAGATATAAATCCCAAGTGACTCAAAGAATAGAGCTATGCTCCCCGGCAACGGCGCCAGAAAATAGTCTTGATAACCCACAAGTATAGGGGATCGCAACAGTTTTTGAGGGTAGAGTATTCAACCCAAATTTATTGATTCGACACAAGGGGAGCCAAAGAATATTCTCAAGTATTAGCAGCTGAGTTGTCAATTCAACCACACCTGGAAACTTAATATATGCAGCAAAGTATTTAGTAGAAAAGTAATATGGTAGTAGTGGTAACGGTGGCAAAAGTAACGGTAGCAGTTTTGGTTTTGTAGTGATTGTAATAGTAGCAACAGACAAGTAAATAAGCGAAGAACAATATATGAAAAGCTCGTAGGCATTGGATCAGTGATGGATAATTATGTTGGATGCGATCAATCATGCAACAGTTATAACATAGGGTGACACAGAACTAGCTCCAGTTCATCAATGTAATGTAGGCATGTATTCCGAATATAGTCATACGTGCTTATGGAAAAGAATTTGCATGACATCTTTTGTCCTACCATCCCGTGGCAACGGGGTCCTATAGGAAACTACGGGATATTAAGGCCTCCTTTTAATAGAGTACCAGACCAAAGCATTAACACATAGTGAATACATGAACTCCTCAAACTACGGTCATCACCGGTAAATATCCCGATTATTGTCACTTCGGGGTTAACGGATCATAACACATAATAGGTGACAATAGACTTGCAAGATAGGATCAAGAACTCATATATATTCATGAAAACATAATAGGTTCAGATCTGAAATCATGGCACTTGGGCCCTAGTGACAAGCATTAAGCATAGCAAAGTCATAGCAACATCAATCTCAGAACATAGTGGATACTAGGGATCAAACCCTAACAAAACTAACTCGATTACATGATAAATATCATCCAACCCATCACCGTCCAACAAGCCTACGATGGAATTACTCAAGCACGGCGGTGAGCATCATGAAATTGGTGATGGAGGAAGGTTGATGATGACGATGGCGACGGATTCCCCTCTCTGAAGCCTCGAACGGACTCCAGATCAGCCCTCCCGAGAGAGTTTAGGGCTTGGCGGCGGCTCCGTATCGTAAAATGCGATGAATACTTCTCCTTGATTTTTCTCCCCGAAAGTGAATATATGGAGTTGGAGTTGAGGTCGGTGGAGCATCAGGGGGCCCACGAGGCTGGGGCGCGCCTAGGGGTGTACGCGCGCCCCCACCCTCATGGACAAGGTCTGGGCCCCCTGACGTGGATTCGTTCGCCAGTATTTTTTATATATTCCAAAAATATTCTTTGTTGCTTTTTAGGTCATTCCGAGAACTTTTATTTCTGCACAAAAATAACACCATGGCAATTCGGCTGAAAACAGCGTCAGTCCGGGTTAGTTCCATTCAAATTATGCAAGTTAGAGTACAAAACAAGGGCCAAAGTGTTTGGAAAAGTACATACGATGGAGACGTATCAACGTGTAACTTGTATTGTAAGGCATGTGTAATTAGTCACCGAGGCGGACACATTGTATAAGCCGGCCGGGACTCCATGAGCCGCTGGGCGTCAACCTGTGTATATAAAGGGATGGCCCGGCGGCGGTTTAGGGACAAGAAACAAGAGAGATCGAAAGCTAGGTTTAGCATATTCCCTCCCTTGTAATTGAAACCCAAGCAATACCACCTTAACTGGATTAGGCTTTTACCTTCATAGCAAGGGGCCGAACAAGTATAAATTCTTGTGTCCTTTGTCCCGTTTAACTCCTTTAAGCTAACCTAGTTGCGATGGCTCCATGACTAAGTCCTTCCGCTAGGACATCTACCCTGACAATTCCACGACAGTTGGCGCCCACCATGGGGCCAGCGCATGGTGGTTTCGAGTTCTTAAAGGGCAGCTTTGAAGGGATGAAGGGATACGCTATGGGCCGGATGACCAAGAGTCATCGCGGAAAACTCTACATCGACGATGTAGGCTGGGCCCCGAGGACGGCTCAGTCGAGTACAGGCGTCGGGTCCCCTTCGGCGGAATCCATGTCTTCATTGGCAGGATCGGCGAACCGGGCCCTCAGCCGGACATCTGCACCAACATCATCGAGACGGCTCAACGTGAACGGCCTGCCCGGGTTCAACCCACCATGAAGCGTGCCTTTGTTGGTTTTATCCATGTGGCAGAAATTGAGGATGGATCTGTATCTGGCGGTGAGACGACCATCTATTCTGATGGTGAGTCGTCCACAGGCGAGACCAACTCATTGTATCAACTTCAAGACGGCCGGCTTGAGGGCTATTCCGATGGTGATAGTATTCTGGACCCCTACGAGCCGGTGAACAGAGTTGCGGTTTTCATGGCTGGTACACAACCGATGCTCGGTTCATCAGCCGCCGCGGCCATGACCCCTAGCTCAATGGCTGCGGCGGCGGTTGGTGCTGGTGGCTCTGCGCGCCCGCCGACTCAAGTTCTCATCGAGTTGTTGGAGGCATAATATGTCTCCAATGTATCTATAATTTTTTATTGTTCCATGCTATTATATTATCAACCTTGGATGTTTTATATGCATTTATATTCTATTTTATATGAATTTTGGGACTAACCTATTAACCTACAGCCGAGTGCCAGTTTCTGTTTTTCCTTGTTTTAGAGTATCGCGGAAAAGGAAAATCAAACGGAGTCCAATTGACCTGAAACTTCACGGAACTTATTTTTGGACCAGAAGAAGCCCACAGAGTATCGGAGATGGACCAGGAGAGTCCCGGGCTGCCCGCGAGGGTGGGGGCGCGCCCCCCTGCCTCGTGGACAGCCCGGAGATCCACCGACGTACTTCTTCCTCCTATATATACCCATATACCCTAAAAACTTCGAGGAGCACAATAGTTCGGGAGTTCCGCCGCCAGAAGCCTCCGTAGCCACCAAAAACCAATCTAGACCCGTTCCTGCACCCTGCCGGAGGGGGAATCCCTCTCTGGTGGCCATCTTCGTCATCCCGATGCTCTCCATGACAAGGAGGGAGTAGTTCTCCCTCGGGGTTGAGGGTATGTACCAGTGGCTATGTGTTTGATCTCTCTCTCTCTCTGTCTCACTCTCCCTCTCCCTCTCTCTCTTGTGTTCTTGAGGTGGTACGATCTTGATGTATCACGAGCTTTGCTATTATATTTGGATCCTATGATGTTTCTCCCCCTCTACTCTCTTGTAATGGATTGAGTTTTCCCTTTGAAGTTATCTTATCAGATTGAGTCTTTAAGGATTTGAGAACACTTGATGTATGTCTTGCGTGGGATACCCGTGGTGACAATGGGGTATTCTATTGATCCACTTGATGTATGTTTTGGTGATCAACTTGCGGGTTCCGCCCATGAACCTATGCATAGGGGTTGGCACATGTTTTCGTCTTGACTCTCCGGTAGAAACTTTGGGGCACTCTTTGAAGTACTTTGTGTTGGTTTGAATAGATGAATCTGAGATTGTGTGATGCATATCATATAATCATACCCACGGATACTTGAGGTGACAATGGAGTATATAGGTGACATTAGGGTTTTGGTTGATTTGTGTCTTAAGGTGTTATTCTAGTACGAACTCTATGATAGATCGAACGGAAAGAATAGCTTCATGTTATTTTACTACGGACTCTTGAATAGATCGATCAGAAAGGACAACTTTGAGGAGGTTTCGTACCCTATAATAATCTCTTCGTTTGTTCTCCGCTATTATTGACTTTGGAGTGACTCTTTGTTGCATGTTGAGGGATAGTTATGTGGTCCAATTATGTTATTATTGTTGAGAGAACTTGCACTAGTGAAAGTATGAACCCTAGGCCTTGTTTCCTAGCATTGCAATACCGTTTGTGCTCACTTTTATCATTAGTTACCTTGCTGTTTTTATATTTTCAGATTACAAAAACCTTTATCTACCATCCATATTGCACTTGTATCACCATCTCTTCGCCGAACTAATGCACCTATACAATTTACCATTGTATTGGGTGTGTTGGGGACACAAGAGACTCTTTGTTATTTGGTTGCAGGGTTGTTTGAGAGAGACCATCTTCATCCTACGCCTCCCACGGATTGATAAACATTAGGTCATCCACTTGAGGGAAATTTGCTACTGTCCTACAAACCTATGCACTTGGAGGCCCAACAATGTCTACAAGAAGAAGGTTGTGTAGTAGACGTCGAGCTCTTTTCTGGCACCGTTGCCGGGGAGGTTAGCGCTTGAAGGTATATCTTTAGATCTTGCAATCGAATCTTTTTGTTTCTTGTTTTAGCACTAGTTTAGTTTATAAAAGAAAACTACAAAAAATATGGAATTGAGTTTGCCTCATACGCTTCATCTTTTTAATATCTTTCGTGAGTATGATGGAAAGGAAAATTGTGCCAAAGTGTTAGAATGTTGATAGCAATGATGAGCATGATTGAAATGTTGTTAGTATGAATTCTTTGAATATCCATTATGCTAATGACAGGCAAAGGCACAAGCTTGGGGAAGCTATGTTTGATGAAGATGATATTTTTTCCCCAAGTTTTGATGAGAAAATTTATTATGATGAAAGCATGCCTCCTATTTATGATGATTATATTGATGAAAGTGGATTTGGAGAGGTCATGACTTTATTTTGTGATGAATCCACTATTTCGGAAGAGGTTCCAATTGATTATGAGAACAAAGTTGCTATCTATGATGATTATTGTGATGACTTGTATGCTATAAAGAATAATGATATCCATGAAACTTGTCATCATGATTTTAGTTTTCAATTGGATTATGCCTAACATGATAATTATTTTGTTGAGTTTGCTCCCACTATTATTCATGAGAAGAATTTTGCTTGTGTGGAGAGTAATAAAATTTCTATGCTTGTAGATCATGAAAAGAATGCTTTAGGTGCTGGTTATATTGTTGAATTCATTCATGATGCTACTGAAAATTATTATGATGGAGGAACATATGCTTGTTGGAATTGCAATAATACCAAGTTTCCTCTCTATGTGCTTAAAGTTTTGAAGTTATGCTTGTTTTACCTTCCTATGCAAGTTGATTCTTGTTCCCACAAGTTGTTTGCTCACAAAATCCCTATGCATAGGAAGTGTGTTAGGCTTAAATTTTCTAGTTATATTCTTCATGATGCTCTCTTTATGTTTCAGTTCTTATCTTTTATGTGAGCATCATTGAAATCATCATGCCTAGCTAGGGGCGTTAAACGATAGCGCTTGTTGGGAGGCAACCCAATCCTAATCTTGTTCTTTGCTTTTTGCTCCTGTTTAGTAATAAATAATTCATCTAGCCTCTGTTTAGATGTGGTTTTTTTGTTTTAGTTAGTGTTTGTGCCAAGTAGAACCTTTGGGAAGACTTGGGGAAAGTCTTTGCGATCATGCTGTAAAAAATAGAAACTTTAGCGATCACGAGAATTGCTGCCATTTTTTTATCGGAGAGTGCTATTTAGTTAATTATTTTTGCATATGATTAATAGATAAATTCATCACGTCCAGCATTTTAGTTTAGAATTTTATGAGTTCCATAAGTATACTTTTGATCCAGATTACTACAGATTGTTCTGTTTTTGACAGATTCTGTTTTCGATGTGTTGTTTGCTTATTTTGATGAATTTATGAGTAGTATTGGAGGGTATGAACCATAGATAAGTTGGAATACAATAGATATTACAGCAATATAAATTTAGAATGAGTTCACAACAGTACCTAAGTGGTGATTTATTTTCTTATACTAACGGAGCTTATGAGATTTCTATTAAGTTTTGTGTTGTGAAGTTTTCAAGTTTTGGGTAAAGATTCGATGGATTATTGAACAAGGAGTGGCAACAGCCTAATCTTGGGGATTCCCAAGGAAACCCAAGGTAATATTCAAGGACAACCAAAAGCCTAAGCTTGGGGATGCTCAAGAAGGCATCCCCTCCTTCGTCTTCGTTCATCGGTAACTTTACTTGGAGCTATATTTTTATTTACCACATGATATGTGTTTTGCTTGGAGCATCATTTTATTTTATTTAGTTTTGCTTGTTGTTTGAATAAAATACTAAGATCTGAAATTCTTAAATGTTAGAGAGTCTTCACATAGTTGCATAATTATTCGACTACTTCCAGAAAGAAACCTAGATCGGGAGTTCCGCCGCCAGAAGCCTCCGTAGCCACCGAAAACCAATCTAGACCCGTTTTGGCACCCTGCCGGAGGGGGAATCCCTCTCCGGTGGCCATCTTCATCATCCTGGTGCTCTCCATGACGAGGAGGGAGTAGTTCTCCCTCGGGGCTGAGGGTATGTACCAGTAGCTATGTGTTTGATCTCTCTCTCTCTCTCTCTCGTGTTTTTGAGGTGGTACGATCTTGATGTATCGCGAGCTTTGCTATTATATTTGGATCCTATGATGCTTCTCCCCCTCTACTCTCTTGTAATGGATTGAGTTTCCCCTTTGAAGTTATCTTATCGGATTGAGTCCTTAAGGATTTGATAACACTTGATGTATGTCTTGCGTGGGATACCCGTGGTGACAATGGGGTATTCTATTGATCCACTTGATGTATGTTTTGGTGATCAACTTGCGGGTTCCGCCCATGAACCTATGCATAGGGGTTGGCACATGTTTTCGTCTTGACTCTCGGTAGAAACTTTGGGGCACTCTTTGAAGTACTTTGTGTTGGTTTGAATAGATGAATCTGAGATTGTGTGATGCATATCATATAATCATACCCACGGATACTTGAGGTGACAATGGAGTATATAGGTGACATTAGGGTTTTGGTTGATTTGTGACTTAAGGTGTTATTCTAGTACGAACTCTATGATAGATCGAACGGAAAGAATAGCTTCATGTTATTTTACTACGGACTCTTGAATAGATCGATCAGAAAGGATAACTTTGAGGTGGTTTCATACCCTACCATAATCTCTTCGTTTGTTCTCCTCTATTAGTGACTTTGGAGTGACTCTTTGTTGCATGTTGAGGGATAGTTATGTGGTCCAATTATGTTATTATTGTTGAGAGAACTTGCACTAGTGAAAGTATGAACCCTAGGTCTTGTTTCCTAGCATTGCAATACCGTTTGTGCTCACTTTTATCATTAGTTACCTTGCTGTTTTTATATTTTCAGATTACCAAAACCTTTATCTACCATCCATATTGCACTTGTATCACCATCTCTTCGGCGAACTAATGCACCTATACAATTTACCATTGTATTGAGTGTGTTGGGGACACAAGAGACTCTTTGTTATTTGGTTGCAGGGTTGTTTGAGAGAGACCATCTTCATCCTACGCCTCCCACGGATTGATAAACCTTAGGTCATTCACTTGAGGGAAATTTGCTACTGTCCTACAAACCTCTGCACTTGGAGGCCCAACAACATCTACAAGAAGAAGGTTGTGTAGTAGACATCAAGTCACTGTAAAATTTGATGGGGGTGGAGGTAACCCCGGACAACCAAGATCAGCATAAGGTGGATGTGGCTAAGTTGCGAGATGAGATCGCTCAAGCTAAGGAAGACCTGGCGGCTGAGGACACCAGGATGGCTGCAGAACGGGCCGCTTTGGATGCACAGGCATAGCGAATCCAAGCCGATTCCTTCCGGCTCACGTTGGATCAGAATGCTTCAAATGAGGTCATGAGAAGGAGACACCGGAGTCATCTACCCCCGGTTTATGAGCCAAGAAACCTCTTTAACACGCTTGGAGCAGGGACCAGTGATCCGCCGGCAGTAAACCGGATGGTAGAAGCGCCTGGAGCCAGAGCTCTGTTTCAGCGCATGAACAATATTCCGCCTCATCATGTTTCGACACCACCGGGTCATTATTTTAACCCTTTGGACAATATGATTGCTTAGGCATCACGATTGGCAGCTCTACTAGTTGAAGGCGAGTCCCCAGTAGCGGTAGAGACACGGCGGGTCAGGGAACTTTTTAAGACGGTCATGGCTCAGCAGGCGGCTTATTCTTACAGTCGTGAGCGGATCCACTCAACCTCTCGACCAAGCCGTAGTTACAGCAGGCACATTGACGAACCAGCGGTCTCAAGCAGTGAACAGCGCCGAAACCCAGTGCGCGGGGGTGCCAATGCTCAGACCCTGGTGGATCAGGGCAGGGCGCGTCAGGAGGCCGAGCTGGCGGCTCAGCAAGCGGCTCATCGACTGTCTCTAGTTTACCCGACAACCTCGGTGGAAACAGGCTCAACCTCTAAGACCTTGGGTGTGCCCTATTTAGTGTCGGCTCTGCGTAACGAGCGTTTGCCCAAGGATTTCAAGGGTCCTCGCAAGGTGCCTAATTGCACAGCAGATCAACCTCCTGAGGCTTGGGTTAAAAGTTATGAGATGTCCATGGAGATGTTGGATGTTAGTGAGGCTGCGTGTGCTAAGTATTTAACCATGATGTTAGAAGGGCCGGCTCGTACTTGTTTAAAGGGACTGCCCGCCAACTCCATCAGGTCGTGGGCGAAGCTGAAGGCCCGGTTTATTCAAAACTTTAAAGATACGTGCAAGCAGCCTATGTCGATCGTGGATTTGGTGTCTTGTGTCCAAGGAGAAGGCAAGTCAACAACCAACTGGGTGCACCGGGTCTCAACTATCATACACTCATCAGATAATATCAATGTCGGCTCAGCAGTTTTAATGTTGGAGAAAAATTGTCGTTTCCTCCCTCTTAAATAGAATCTTGGGTGACTTAAGCGCCATTGCGGTGACATGGGGGAGCTCATGGAAGCCCTTGTCAAGTATGCCGGCTCTGATAGTACCAAGGACCCCGAGTCTGATGACGAAAGGACGGGCAAGGGAAAGAAGAGTAGCATCATGAAGGGACAGCAGTACAACCCGGCCAGCTAGGGTGGTAATGGTAAGCGCAGAGTTGATGGAAATTTAGACTTCATGTCCAACACTGGTGCGTGGAATAATAACCAACGTCGCAAGGGGAGGCCGGCTCAGTCTGGAGGGGGAAAACTCGACCTCGAGGTAATAATGAATCAGCCGTGTCTGAGGCACGAAACACAGGAGAGGCCGTCTGCCCATTTGTGGAAGGATTATTTTACCATGAAAGAGTTTGAGAGTTCCCATCTTTTCCAGAATAACCATGGCCCTAATGGCGGTTCAGGATCCGGCTCTCATGGTCTTGGTCATGGAGGCGACGGTTCGAATTCCGATTTTCAAGGGCAAGGCAATCAGGGCGGTTACAATCAACAGAATAATCAGGGGAATCAGTAGCAGTCTGGTTATCAGAGTAACCCGAAACAATTGAATAGTGGGTAGTACCACGTCTTCACCACGATTTTATGTAAATGGGATCAGAAGCTCCATAAAAAGGGCACTGAATGCCGTTGAGCCGGCGGTGCCCCGTTACTTGCGATGGTCTGAACACCCTATTCTCTAGAGCCGTGAGGATCACCCGCCCCGGGTTGATGATCCAGGTCAGTTGGCGCTGGTGGTGGCACCTCAGGTTGGAGTATACAAGTTCACTAAAGTGCTCTTGGATGGAGGTAGCAGCATCAATATCCTTCACTATGAAACTTTTCGTCGCATGGGACTGACCGACAAGAATCTTATGCCGTCAAACACTGTTTTTCATGGTGTGGTGCGTGGTAAGTCGGCATATCCAGTAGGTAAGATATCTTTGGAGGTTGCCTTTGGGGATGAGTATGATTCTAGGTCTGAGACGCTGACATTCGAAGTGGTTAAAATTAAGAGCCCTTATCATGCTCTGTTTGGACGGCCGGCTTACGCTAAATTCATGGCAAGGCCTTGTTATGTTTACTTACAGCTTAAGATGCCAGGTCACAAGGGCACTATCACGGTGCATGGAAGTCGCAAGGTAACCTTGGAGTGTGAAGAAGTAGATGCCGCTTATGATGAATCTGTCTGTGCAACAGAAGCATTGAAATTTTACAAGGATAATGTTGACCCAACGGATATGACATCTTTGAAGAAGCCAACCACAGAGCATGACCCCTTGTTGAAGTTTAAGTCGGCAGATGACACTAAGCTAGTTGATTTTGTTCCTGGCGACTCATCCAAGCAGTTCAACATCAGTGCTAATCTGGATCTGAAATAGGAAAGTGCGCTCATCAAGTTCATCCATGAGAACGGGGACATCTTTGCATGGGGGCCTTCAGATATGCCAGGTGTCCCGAGGGAACTCACTGAGCACATTCTCAATATTGATCCAAAGTTTAAAACGGTCAAGAAATTCCTTCGCCGTTTCAATGAAGAGAGGCGTAAGGCCATTGGTGAGGAGGTGGCCCAGCTCTTGGCGGCTAGGTTCATTGTGGAAGTTTTTCATCCTGAGTGGTTAGCTAACCCGGTGATGGTGCTTAAGAAAAAGACACCTGGTGCATGTGTGTGGACTATATAGTCTTAAACAAGGCTTGTCCAGCTGATCCCTTTGCTCTCCCCCGTATTGATCAGATTAATGATGCTACGACGGGTTGTGAGTGTTTGAGTTTTTTGGATGCTTATTCTGGTTATCATCAGATCAAGATGGCAGTTAAGGACCAGGAGAAAACAGCTTTCATCACTCCCTTTGGAGCCATCTGTTATGCGTCTATGCCTTTTGGACTCAAGAGCGCCCAGGCAACTTACCAGCGGTGCATGCAGAATTGTCTTCATGATCAAATCGGGCCCAATGTTCATGCCTACGTGGATGATATTGTGGTAAAGTCGAGGAAGAAGGAAACCTTGATAGATGATTTGAAGGAGACCTTTGATAATCTCTGGGTCTACAAGATGATGCTTAACCCGGCCAAGTGTGTCTTTGGTGTGCCAGCAGGCAAGCTCTTGGGTTTTCTGGTTTTAGAACAAGGTATTGAAGCAAACCCAAAGAAGATAAAAGCTATCACCTCTATGGCTAAACGGGCATGTATCAATGATGTTCAGTGTTTGGAGGGTTGTATTGCAGCCTTAAGCCGGTTCATAAGCCGGTTGGGTGAGAAGGTCATCCCTCTTTACCAGATGATGAAGAAGATAGATCATTTTCTTTGGAGTGATGCTGCTAATTAGGTATTTGAGGCCTTGAAGAAACAGTTGGCTGAGCCGCCGGTTCTTGCTGCTCCCATTGATAAGGAGCCTTTGTTGTTATATCTAGCTGCCAATAGTCGAGCCGTCGGTGTAGCCATTGTGGTAGAAAGGAAGGAATCAGGCAAGGAGCATCCGGTTTAGTGCCCGGTTTACTACATCAGTGAGGTGCTTATTGAGTCCAAGACTAGGTATCCACATTGGCAGAAGCTTGTATATGGGGTGTTCATGGCTAGCTGGAATCTCAAGCAGTACTTTCTGGGTCATCCCATCATTGTGGTTAGTTCTTCTCCTCTAGGGGATATTATTCAAAACAGAGAAGCCACAGGTCAGGTAGCCAAGTGGGCCATTGAGCTTGGACCCCATGGTTTGAAGTATATGCCTCGCACAACCATCAAGTCTCAAGCACTTGTGGATTTTATCAATGATTGGACGGAGTTGCAGATGCCTGAGGAGAAGCCGGATAGCATGTATTGGACTATTCACTTTGATGGATCTAGGCAGTTGGAGGGCTTGGGGGCTGGAGTTGTCTTGACTTCCCCACAAGGTGATAAATTTTCTTACGTTCTCCGGTTGATGTTCCCTTGTACTAAAAATGCAGCTGAGTATGAGTCCTTGCTTCACGGTCTTCGGATGGCCAAAGAGATGAACTTAAGCCGGGTGAGGTGTTTTGGCGACTTAGATCTGGTGGCTCAGCAAGTTTCTGGTAATTGGGATTCTAAGGATCCACTCATGGCGGCTTATCGCCGAGAGGTTGATGCTATCGCTGGCCATTTCAATGGTTATCAAGTGGAACATGTTGATCGCAAGAAAAATGAGGCGGCTGATGCTTTGAGCCGGTTAGGGTCCCAGCGTAAGCCGGTGCCACCTAACACTTTCGTGGATATTCCGCATAACCCTTCAGTCAAATTACCTATAGAGAAAGATTTAGCTATCCCTAACCCGGAAGCACAACTGGTGGCGGCTCTTCATGTTATTCCTGATTGGACAGTTCCATACTTGGCTTATATGACCCGGGGCGAGTTACCCGAGGATGAAACTTTGGCCAGGAAGATAACCCGGTGGTCTAAGTCAATGACCATTTTCAATGGAGAGTTGCATCATCACAGTCTCACAGGGGCGTTTCAATGTTGTGTGTCTCCTGAAGAAGGCTGTGAGATTCTGCGAGAGATTCATGAAGGAGATTGTGGTCATCATGTCGGTTCTAAGTCTCTTGTAGCCAAGGCTTTCCGTCATGGGTTTTATTGGCCGACGGCATGTTGATGCTGAGGATTTAGTTAGTAAATGTGATGGTTGTCAGAAGTTCTTACGACGAGCTCATGTGCCGGCTCAAGAATTGAGGATGATTCCAATTGCTTGGCCATTTGCAACCTGGGGGCTTGATGGCCTTTCAAAAGGTCCAAGGATAAAAGACCCACCTTTTGGTGGCGGTTGACAAATTTACAAAGTGGGTTGAAGCAGAGCCGGTTAGTAAGTGTGACGCAGTGATGGCGGTTCAATTCATCAAAAAGGTGATCTTCCAGTTTGGTTTTCCCCATATCATCATAACTCATAATGGCACTAATATGTCCAAGGGTGCTATGAAAGAGTTTTCTCAGTGAGAGCATATTCGACTTGACATATCATCAGTGGCTCACCCCCAGTCCAATGGTCAAGCTGAAAGAGCCAATCAAGAGATTCTGCGAGGCATCAAGCCCCGGCTTATGGTCCCTTTGCAAAGGACGCCGGGTTGTTGGGTGGAGGAGTTACCCTCTGTGTTATGGAGTATCAATACTACCCCTAACAGGTCTACGGGTTACACACCTTTCTTCATGGTTTACGGAGCAGAGGCGGTTCTCCCTAGTGACATTCGTCATGATTCGCCCCATGTGGCGGCCTATGTTGAAGCTGATAATGAAAAAGCACGTCAGGATGCACTTGACCTATTGGACGAGGAGCGTGACCTTGCGGTGGCTCATTCAACGATTTACCGGCAAGATCTGCACCGTTATCACAGTGGCCGGGTTAAAACCAGAACCTTTCAAGAATGCGACTTGGTGCTCCGGCTTATCCAGGATCAGACTGATATGCATAAACTATCCCCACCATGGGAAGGGCCTTTTGTGGTTAGCAAGAATCTGAATAATGGGTCATACTATCTTATCGATGTTTGAGACCACAAGGACTCACGCACATCAGAGGACGAGACTCGTCGACCGTGGAATATTGCTCATCTTCGGCCTTACTATACTTGAGCCACTGGCCTTTGTGATGTACATATTTTGACGATGTATATATTATGATGAATATAATAAAAATGGCATCCCTGATAATTCAGGGCCTCTGTCATTTCATTTCTTCGAAATTGAGTTTTATTGTCATCTCATATGATCAACTTGAGAGGTTTGATGCCCAAATTATAGGGACCAAAGAGAGTTTGATGCACAAAACAGCTCAAACATAGGTACCCGTTGAGCACAGCTCAGAAACATATCACTTGGGGGCTTCCTCTTCAATGAACATAGCTATATTCACCCTTTTGATTGGCCTGAACGCTAGGTGTATTCACCAAAAATCCGGGTTATCCGGCTTGTATGGAAGATGCTCCTTGACCAGGTAATCCTGGATGACCCGCCCTGTTCTTAACAAGACAATCTCTTAAAAAGAGACCCTGAACTTGTCAAGGTTAAAACATTGACTGGGTCATGAGAGAGCCGGCTTACGAAAAGCAAGGATAAAATTAGGCTGTTAAGCCGCCTTCCTTGAACCTTGGTTAAACCGGCCTATTTGCACGATGCTACTCCAACCCCGCATACTCTTGATAAGTCAATCTTTTAACAAGACCCTGAACTTATCCAAGTTAAAATGTCGATTGGGTCATGTGAGAGCCGGCTCATAGAAAGCACGGATATTCCAGTGGCTATCATGCTAGTTTCACTGAAGAAGAAAATTTTGGCTTGGCGGCCTATGAAAGCCTCGTTTTTTCTGGATTTTATATTCATCTTGGATTTATGTTGCCCCCTTTTTTCTTACCATATGGTTTTTACAAGTCAGGCCAAGTAGCCCTGATTATGTCTCATATTTGGGATATTACCCCCTACCTTGGTTATGGACTTTTATGGTCACGAGTGGACTTATATTGGGCATCATCATCCGCCCTGCGGTAAACCGCCAGGGCACTTATGATTTGTTTGTGTGTAGGAAAAAGGGACAAACAATTGATCTACATGATGATATAATAAACATAAGTTGCATATCCTCAACTGGCGGATCAGCAGTATCATGCAAAATAAAACATGCATGACGGCATGCCAGATCAAGAGTTTAACTAGCCTATTACAAGGCATCTGATGGCCCAACATAGAATAATTGTTTTGAAGATGTCAAACACAACAAAGTATTCTACTTGGTAAACCGGCTCATAACTAATGGTGGGTGGAAGCTTCCGGGTCATCTTGCGCCTCTTCTTCATCCTCAGATCCTTGCTTATCCATCAGCTAGAAGTCAGGCGTAGCCCAGTTGATACCGGTCTGATGGTTTGATGGATCAACGTCAGGAGCGAAGGTATGCTTGCGAATCGGTGGGGTGAGGTCTGCTGGCTGATGAACCAGTGCGCTCATCCTTTTATTCTCAGCATTATAAGCCGCCTGATATGTGCCAAGATTGGTTTCGTCGGCCAGCTTACTCGCTATGGGGCGCATTGCTCTTGCTATTTCTGCAAAGTCGTCAGCACTGAAGGCAGTTCCGTCTTCCTTAACGCTGGGGCAGCCATTAGCCAAATCTTCAGGATCAAGATCTGATTGCCATGCCTTCGCCCAAGTCAAAGCAGTCAAGGCGCCGACTCTGGCAGCTCCTTGTTTTAAATCGTCAATCCTTCGCGGCAGCACGGGTAACTGATCCAGTGTTTCTTTGATGAGTGTTGAGGGAGACTTCTTGTGCAGCGTAGCGACAATGGTTCGTTGGGCGCCGGTATATAGCTGTTCTACAAGAGTGTAGACAGCTTTAAGCCGCACACGCATGTTTGAGCCCAGCTTAGCACTCTGAGAACCTATATCGGTCAAGTTATGGGTAAGCCGACAACTATTTATAATATGATTATCAAGATACAAGGGAGACATGTTTTTCTACTTACCAAAGATGGCTGTCGACATGATATTAATATGTTGTTTTAAGTCGGATAACTCTTCAGTCACCGGCTTAAGTGCCGATTCAGCATCATCAACTCTTTTCAGCAGAGCCGCTTTTTCAGTTTCCCAGCCATCTTTTTCAGAGTTGAAGCTTTGTTTCAGCTACTCAATATTCTCCAAAGCAGATTTCAGTTCTGACTTGGCCTTGGATGTCTCTGATTGTTGTGTTTTGATATTGGCCTTAAGATCATTAAGCTGTGAGTCTTTTTCAGTCAACTCAGCCTGTGACATAAGCATACACAAAAAAGATAATGATCATGATTACTCTTTGAAATCCCGAGCACAATACAAGTATTACTCTTGGCACTTGGGGGCTAATGCATATTTCTCTTTTTTTAAAAGACAAAATTTTGAAAGTCCCAAGCACAATACAAGTATTGTCCTTGGCACTTGGGGGCTAATGCATATTATTTTGTTCCAAGACAAACCCATGACCCGGACAAATGATGTGATCCGGCTTATAAACACTACACATTGGGTTGTTGATTTTAAACAGGATGATTAGTCCTGACTTATTCATCACTAATTAAGCCGGACCTCGGCGGCTACGGAGGCAAAGTTGATTTTTGCCACTTAAAGTCCCGGTTTAATATATTTATTAAACGGGCCATGGATGCGAAGATGAAGTATTGGTATTATAAAGTCCCGGTTCATATTGAAAGCATAAACCGGCTGTTGGGGGCTACTGGATTGGATCTATGCAACTATTGAAGTTTACAGTACACTCTATTCTATCATGTCCAATAAACTTGGCGGCTAAGGGAAGTATATTCATATAAAAAGGAGTTGCAGCGTTTACCTCATAGCGTTCCTTCATCAAGTTAACCAAGCCGTCTTCAAAATCACGGCTGGTGTATAAATGGTTCAAATAACCGGAATGGATATCTTGAGCGCTAAACTGAGCATAGCTGTCCAAGTCTACCTTCCACTTGCCTTTATCTTCGACAGAGATTTCTTCCTTGGCACTATGTTTAGATAAGACAGTAGGTTGACCCGGAGCTCTGAATCCAGAACCAGTAACAACAACATCGTCAGCCTTCTCATCAGCAGGCTTAATCGGACTTGGCGGCTTAGAAATAGCCGGTTCAACAACCTTATGGTCTGTGGATATTTCATGGTCTTGAGGTGGTGGATCATCAACAATATCTTCAGCAATTGGTTGAGAAAGTTCTAGTTGTTGTTGTTCCGGCTCACAGGGGTTGACGTAGTCGGCCGGCTTATTCAGCTTTGCCTTCTTGCTGGGTTTGGCCTGGCCCCTGGAAATAGGAAGTATAAAGAGGTCAATATAATGATCAGGCGTAAGGTCTACATGATTAAGTATACCCTTACCCAGGTACAGTCTTGAAAGCCGGGATTTGAGTTCCCGTTGACTCGCCAGAGGAGGAATGAGAAGTCCCCTGATAGGTTGAATCAGATGGGTTAAGAGGTTGTCGGAAATGACCAGCCTTGGGATAAAGTATATCAGAAATATGAGAAACCTTTGGGCGGCGTTTGCAAGCCGGCGTGTTCGGTAAGTCGGAGGAAGTAATTACACCGCCGCTATGCCGGATGGTATGGAGAACTTCATGTTGTTGTTTCTTCAAAAGAAAGTTGGGATCCAAGTGAGCTAGAGGGCGAGAAAAGCTTACTTTCCGGCTTGCTTGTCGGGTTTTCTATGTTGGCATAGGTTCTGAGCCGGAGGAAAGAGTAATTACCTCAACTTCATCTGCACCGCTGGCTTCTGCCTCGTCCTGATAATAATCATTGTCAATGAGATGAATAAAAAATGAGCCAAGAGAGTCAAGTTCTACCTTTGAATCATCATCATCATCGTCATCATCAATGTTTATCCCGACGAGTTCAATGGTTTTCTTCTTGGTAGGCCTTTTGGTGGTCATGGTTTTTCTATGAGCCGGTTTGGCCGGCTTATCTTGTGGTTTCTTCTTCCAAAATGGAGAATCGGCCTATGGAGATTAAGAAGATCATAAGTAAGCATAACTATTGCAAAAGTGATTGAGTGGAAGATGTGCAACTCTTACGGCTAGCGGCTTGTTGAATGTGCTAAAAGGACTAAGTCATGTTTTGGTGCAATCTTTAAAAGGCTCGTTCAACAATGTCTTGGTGGTCCATTAATTTCTGCATCAGACAGTTGAATATCACAGTGGCGTTGGGGATTGAGGGAGTCCTGGACTAAGGGGTCCTCGGGCGTCCGGCCTGTTATCCATGGGCCGGACTGATGGGCTGTGAAGACATGAAAGTCGAAGACTGTACCTGTGTCCGGATTGGACTCTCCTTGGCGTGGAAAGCAAGCTTGGCAACTGACTATGAAGATTCCTTCTTATGTAACCGACTCTATGTAACCCTAGATACCCCTCCCGGTGTCTATATAAACCGGAGGGGTTAGTCCGGAAAGGATATATATTCATTACCATAGCCATACAGGCTAGGCTTATAGGGTTTAGCCATTACGATCTCGTGGTAGATCAACTCTTGTACCACTCATATTCATCAAGATCAATCAAGCAGGACGTAGGGTATTGCCTCCATAGAGAGGGCCTGAACCTGGGTAAACATCGTGTCCCCCGTCTCCTGTTACCATCAATCCTAGACGCATAGTTCGGGACCCCCTACCTGAGATCCACCAGTTTTGACACCGACATTGGTGCTTTCATTGAGAGTTCCACTATGCCATCAATGAAAGGTTCGATGGCCCCTTCAATCATCTATAGTGACACTGTCCAAGGAGAAACCTTCCTCCCCAAACATATTTTTGTGTTCGGCGGCTTCGTACTGCGGGCCAACCCGCTTGGCCATCTGGAGTAGATCGATAGCTATGCCCCTGGCCACCAGGTCAGATTCGGAAGCTTGAACTATGTCGCGGATATCCGTGGAGACTTGATCTTCAATGGATTTGGGACCGCGGCGATCGCTCCCCCTCGCCCCGATGAACATGACTTAAATCTGTCATCGGATCACATCCAGGAGATGGTCCCTGTTGCAGCAATGGCCTTAGAACCAGAGCAGATCGTGCCATCTGGGGCCACCAAGTCCGCGGTGTTGTAGCGGCACGCTGACTCGGCACCCCACAATATTTGCGACAATGGAATTCCGAACCCGTCTCCGGCTATAAGTCTCGGACCGGGTACGCCTGCGGACACCGAGCTGGATCGGTTATCGATTTTCAAATTTAGCGCCGCAGACATCTTCCAGCACTCACCTTTGGGTGATGTGCTAAACACTTTAAAGAACTTGTCATTGGAGAAGGACTCATAGCCGAACTATGTTCGGTTCGAGCCAGAGGCTGATGATGGGAAATTTCGCTTCCCACCCACCACCCACTTCATAGCCACTGTCGACGACTTAACCGACGTGCTTGATTATGGATCCGAAGACATCAACGGTATGGACGATGATGCCGACCAGGAGCAAGGCCAAGACCCGCCATTTACTGGACGTTGCACGGCCACCTCTTTGTACGATGTGTACATGGTCGACACACCTAAAAAAGCTAGCGACGATGACAAAGGAGATCCAGTTGCAAATAAACCTTCTGAGACATAGTCCAAGAGCCAGCACCCTAAACGCCGCTCTAAGCCTCGTCGCTCAAAAGATGACAACACTGGCATCGGAGAAAATAGTATTCCGGGCGACACCGAAAACAATGAAGACCCTATCGGGGCTGCATCCGAACAGGAGGAACAAGACAACGGGCAAGATAACGCTGATAAACAGGCCATGCCCAATGCTCCGGATGATGATAGTTATCGTCCAGTCTCCGAGGATGATGAGAGCCTTGGCAATGAGGAATTCATCGTGCCTGAGGCACCCCTCGAGCAGGAGCGCTTCAAGCGCCAGCTAATAGCCACTGCAAGAAGCCTAAAGAAGCAGCAGCAGCATCTCCAAGCTAGTTAAGACCTGCTCATTGACAGGTGGACTGATGTCCTGGCAGCCGAAGAATACGACCTCGAGCGCCCAGCCAAGAGTTACCCAAAGTGCAGACTGCTACCTCAGTTCGATGAGGAAGCACCAGATCCCATACCTCCCTCACGCAATGCGGACCGACCACCACGTGGTCGGGATAGTGCGGTGGACCGACCACCCCGCGGTCGGGATAAAACGGCAACTCAGGCTGAACAACAGCCCGCCCCACTGCCTCGCAAAAACAGGGACAGAACAGCTCGGGACCATATATACGACCTTCAGCAGGATCGTGACAGTAGAGCAGGGCACACCAGATCAATCTACGGACCGCGAGGACGCTTCCCGACTCAGGATGACGGCTACCTATTCGGACGTGACAAACCTAGTCACACCCGGGCCGATAACCGCAGACGGACTTCATTGGAGGTGCGCCGTGATGCGGCCTGATATAGAGGCACCGCACACCCTGTCTGCTTCACAGATGAGGTGCTGGATCATGAATTCCTCGAGGGGTTCAAGCCCGTCAATATTGAATCATACGACGGAACAACCGATCCCGCAGTATTGATTGAGGACTTTATTCTCCACATCCACATGGCCCATGGAGACGACCTCCACACCATCAAATACCTCCCACTAAAACTCAAAGGGTCAGCTCGACACTGGCTAAATAGCCTGCCCGAGAATTCCATCGGCAACTGGGAGGACTTGGAAGAGGCCTTCCTTGACAACTTCCAAGGTACATATGTCCGGCCACTCGATACCGATGACTTAAGCCACATAGTTCAACAACCTGGAGAATCAGCCAGAAATTTATGGACTAGGTTCCTAACCAAAAAGAACCAGATCGTTGACTGTCAGGATGCCGAAGCCCTAGCAGCCTTTAAACACAGCATCCGTGACGAATGGCTAGCACGCCACCTTGGCCAAGAAAAGCCGAAGTCCATGGCAGCCCTTACGGCACTCATGACCCGCTTTTGTGCGGGTGAGGACAACTGGCTGGCCCGTAGCAAAAAGCACAGCCAACGAGACAGGCCCCTCTGAGGCCAAGAACAACTCCAGCAAGCTTCGGCGCAATAGACACAAACGCCAAAGCAATGGCGACAACACCGATGACACCACTGTTAACGCCGGATTCAGCGGCTCCAAGTCCGGCCAGCGAAAGAAGCCCTGCAAAAGGAACAGTGAGGGACCATCCAGCCTGGATCGCATACTCAATCGTCCGTGCCAGATACATGATACCCCAGATAAACAAGCCAATCATACCAACAGGGATTGTTGGGTTTTCAAACAGGCTGGCAAGTTAAATACCGAAAACAAGGGAAAGGGATCACAAAGTGAGGACGAGGACGAAGAGCCCTGGCAGCCGAACACCAGGGGCAGAAGAAATTCCCCCCTCAAGTCAAAATGGTGAACATGATATACGGCATAAGCGAGCACTTAGGGACGTCTATGCGGTAGAGCCAGTCGACCCAAAATTCAATCCATGGTCGTCATTCCCGATCACCTTCGATCGCCGAGATCACCCAACTAGTATCTGGCATGGCGGTTCAGCCACACTGGTCCTCGACCCAATCATCGATGGATTTCACCCAACACGAGTCCTAATGGACGGTGGTAGCAGCCTCAACCTACTCTATCAGGATACAGTGCGGAAGATGGGCATTAATCCCTCACGAATCAAACCCACAAAGACTACCTTTAAAGGAGTCATACTAGGCGTTGAGGCCCGCTGCACGGGCTCAATCACGCTGGAGGTGGTATTCGGTTCTCCAGACAACTTCCGAAGCGAAGAGTTAATCTTCGATATCGTCCCCTTCCGCAGCGGCTACCACGCACTGCTCGGACGAACCGCATTTGCTAGATTCAGCGCGGTGCCACACTATGCTTATCTCAAGCTGAAGATGCCCGGTCCGCGCAGCGTCATAACAGTCAACGGAAACATAGAACGCTCCCTCCGGATAGAGGAGCACACCGCCGCCCTAGCAGCAGAGGTACAAAGCGGCCTTCTCAAGCATCATCATAGTCTGGCTGCCGAGCCCCTGGACATCATTAAGAGGGTCCGGACTACACTGCAATAGGAGAGTGTGGCTCGTCAAGAGCTCGATTAGCAATTCGGCCTCCGTCCCAATCTCGACCAGGTAGTGGCATTCATACCACGCGTACATAACTACGCACTCAAAATTCCATGGGCATCGACGGAGGCACAACCTATCCCGGGGTCTATGGTTCGGCTAGATCGATCCCGGACAGACATATAACTTTACTATCTCCTTTTCCCTTGTTTCAGGTTTCTCCTATGGTAGCCTCCTTCGATGGCCTGATTAATGATCCTGTCAAAGGATAAACACACCGGATTGACACGGAGCACAGGCGTACATGGGAAGCCCTAGAGGCTAACCGTTTTCAGGACCCACGCGCAGCCCGCCTTCGGTTATGGCATGTCAAATAGCAGGTTGCTTATTGCATTATTTTGTACCAATGTGCTTGGACGCATTAATCCAATTATAATGGAAACTACTCATGATCCAAGTTCAAGGGCCCCAGATCCTATCTCTGTTCTCCTTCTGTTTTTCCTTTAAATTACTTATTTCCTAGCAACCGTACACTCTGGTATGTTTCATATTTGCCAGGGCCTCCCCATCGCCCCACGATACGGCAACAAAGTCCGAACAATCCTTAAAGATAAGTTCGACACCCCAAATTTAGCATTATATGTATTGGCTCTGAATCATGTCTTTGGTCAATAGTTGGGTTGCCAGGCTCCTGTGCTTGCTAACCTACGTTCCGCTAAATTGGCTAGGGTAGTAAAGGGATAACTCCCGCGATTGTGCCCTGGCCTTGACCAAAT
The DNA here is from genome assembly GCF_002162155.2 of Triticum dicoccoides. NCBI lineage: Eukaryota > Viridiplantae > Streptophyta > Magnoliopsida > Poales > Poaceae > Triticum > Triticum dicoccoides. The sequence goes on along the minus strand of NC_041386.1, from coordinate 174,674,987 downwards.
GAGCGCCTCAGTAGAGAAAGCCGAAAACTAACTGTCATGATATGGCGAGAGTCGGTCAGCTGTTCGAGGGTTACAAATCGTTGGAGATTTTTTCCGCATTATGCGAAAGACCGTCACTTCCCGATCAGATGCTGACAGCACTCTGGTTCGAACCAGGGGCTATGCCCATGCTTTATTATAAAACTCCTATGGCTAAGTGAGGGCATTTAAGCCGTACAGTCTGATTGCCTTCTTCGTTGCGCTAAACAACTCCTTCAAGGACCATATAATTGGATCAAGATTGTTTAGATTCCATCCCGAACACCTCTGTACTACCTACGTGAGGGCAGAAGCCGACGACTGGCCAACCCTCAGATTACATACAACACGGCCGCACAGGAGGAAACAATTAAAAGCATAACAAAATTACATTACAAAACAGCCTTTGTTCTCATAATACAAGGCAAAGGCAACATGAATACATTTATTCAAATACAATGTCCTGCGAAGATTGTGCTGCCGCAAGGCGAGCCCCCTCCAGGACATTGGAAAAATACCATTCGGGTGTGCGGTGCTCCTTTCCCTCCGGTGGCCCTCTAGTCACCTCGACGGCGTCCATCTTCGCCCACCACATATTGCAACAGGCAAAGGCCATGCGCACACCTTCAACACAGGCCGAGCGCTTGACGACATCCAGCCGAGGACAGGCGTTCAGCATCCGCCTCACGAGTCCGAAGTAGTGCTACCTCTTGAGCACTTGCGTTGGTTTTCCCTTGAAGAGGAAAGGGTGATGCAACAAAGTAGCGTAAGTATTTACCTCAGTTTTTGAGAACCAAGGTATCAATCCAGTAGGACGACACGCACGAGTCCCTCGCACGTACACAAACAAATAAATCCTCGCAACCAACGCGATAAGGGGTTGTCAATCCCTACACAGTCACTTACGAGAGTGAGATCTGATAGATATGATAAGATAATATTTTTGGTATTTTTATGATAAAGATGCAAAGTAAAATAAAAGGCAAAGGAAATAACTAAGTATTGGAAGATTAATATGATGGAAGATAGACCCCGGGGCCATAGGTTTCACTAGTGGCTTCTCTCAAGAGCATAAGTATTCATGGTGGGTAAACAAATTACTGTTGAGCAATTGACAGAATTGAGCATAATTATGAGAATATCTAGGTATGATCATGTATATAGGCATCACGTCCGGGACATGTATACCGACTCCTGACTGCATCTACTACTATTACTCCACACATTGACCGCTATCCAGCATGCATCTAGAGTATTAAGTTCAAGAGAACAGAGTAACGCTTTAAGCAAGATGACATGATGTAGAGGGATAAACTCACGCAATATGATGTAAACCCCATCTTGTTATCCTTGATGGCAACAATACAATATGTGCCTTGCTGCCCCTACTATCACTGGGAAAGGACACCGCAAGATTGAACCCAAAGCTAAGCACTTCTCCCATTGCAAGAAATATCAGTCTAGTAGGCCAAACCAAATTGATAATTCGAAGAGACTTGCAAAGATAACCAATCATACATAAAAAAATTCAGAGAAGAATCAAATATTGTTCATAGATAAACTTGATCATAAACCCACAATTCATCGGTCTCAACAAACACACCGCAAAAGAAGATTACATCGAATAGATCTCCACAAGAGAGGGGGAGAACTTTGTATTGAGATCCAAAAAGATAGAAGAAGCAATCTAGCTAATAACTATGGACCCTTAGGTCTGAGCTAAACTACTCACACTTCATTGGAGAGGCTATGGTCTTGATGTAGAAGCCCTCCGTGATCGACGCCCCCTCCGACGGAGCTCCGGAAAAGACCCCAAGATGGGATCTCATGGATAGAGAAAGTTATGGCGGTGGAATTAGGATTTTGTCTCCGTATCTGGTAGTTTGGGGGTACGTAGGTATATATAGGAGGAAGGAGTACGTCGGTGGAGCAACAAGGGGCCCACTAGGGTGTTGGGCGTGCCTGGGGGGGGGGGGTAGGCATGCCCCCTACCTCGTGGCCTCCTGGTTGATGTCTTGACGTAGGGTCCAAGTCCTCTGGATCATGTTTGTTCCGAAAATCACGTCCCCGAAGGTTTCATTCTGTTTGGACTCCGTTTGATATTCTTTTTCTGCAAAACCGTAAAATAGGCAAAAACAACAACAATTCTACGCTGGGCCTCCGGTTAATAGGTTAGTCCCAAAAATAATATAAAAGTGTATAATAAAGCCCAAGAATGTCCAAAACAGAATATAATATAGCATGGAACAATCAAAAATTATAGATACGTTGGAGACGTATCAAGCATCCCCAAGCTTAATTCCTGCTCGTCCTCGAGTAGGTAAATGATAAAAACAGAATTTTTGATGTGGAATGCTACTTGGCATAATTTCAATGTAATTCTTCTTAATTGTGGTACAAATATTCAGATCCAAAAGATTCAAGACAAGAGTTCAATATTGACATAGAAATAATGATACTTCAAGCATACTAACTAAGCAATTATGTCTCTTCAAAATAACATGGCCAAAGAAAGTTATCCCTACAAAATCATATAGTCTGGATATGCTCTATCTTCACCACACAAAGCATTTAAATCATGCACAACCCTGATGACAAGCCAAGCAATTGTTTCATACTTTTGGTGTTCTCAAACTTTTTCAATCTTCACGCAATACATGAGCGTGAGCCATGGACATAACACTTTAGGTGGAATAGAATGGTGGTTGTGGAGGAGACAAAAAGGGGGAAGATAGTCTCACATCAAATAGGCGTATCAACGAGCTATGCAGATGCCCATCAATAGATATCAATGTGAGTGAGTAGGGATTGCCATGCAACGGATGCACTAGAGCTATAAGTATATGAAAGCTCAACAAAAGGAACTAAGTGGGTGTGCATCCAACTCGCTTGCTCACGAAGACCTAGGGCATTTTGAGGAAGCCCGTCATTGGAATATACAAGCCAAGGTCTATAATGAAAAATTCCCACTAGTATATGAAAGTGATAACATAGGAGACTCTCTATTATGAAGATCATGGTGCTACTTTGAAGCACAAGTGTGGAAAAAGGATAGTAGCATTGTCCCTTCTCTCTTTTTCTCTCATATTTTTTGGGCCTTTTCCTTTTTTTATGGCCTCTTTTTTTTATTTGGGCTTCTTTGGCCTCTTTTTTTTATTTTTCGTCTGGAGTCTCATCCCGACTTGTGGGGGAATCATAGTCTCCATCATCCTTTCCTCACTTCGGACAATGCTCTAAAAATGACGATCATCACACTTTTATTTACTTATAGCTCAACAATTACAACTCAATACTTAGAACAAAATATGACTCTATGTGGATGCCTCCAGCGGTGTACCGGGATATGCAATGAATCAAGAGTGACATGTATGAAAGAATTATGAATGATGGCTTTTCCACAAATACGATGTCAACTACATGATCATGCTAAGCAATATGACAATGATGGAGCGTGTCATAGTAAACGGAATGGTGGAAAGTTGCATGGCAATATATGTCGGAATGGCTATGGAAATGCCATGATAGGTAGGTATGGTGGCTGTTGTGAGGAAGGTATATGGTCGGTGTATGATACCGGCGAAAGGTGCACGGTATTAGAGAGGCTAGCTATGGTGGAAGGAAGAAAAGTGCGTATGATCCATGGACTCAACCTTAGTCATAAAGAACTCATATACTTATTGCAAAAATCTACAAGTTATCAAAGCAAAGTATTACGTGCATGCTACTAGGGGGATAGATTGGTAGGAAAAGACCATTGCTCGTCCCCGACCGCCACTCATAAGGAAGACAATCAATAAATAAATCATGCTCCGACTTCATCACATAACGGTTCACCATACATGCATGCTACGGGAATCACAAACTTTAACACAAGTATTTCTCAAATTCACAACTACTCAACTAGCATGACTCTAATATTACCATCTACATATCTCAAAAAATTTATCAAGTATCAAACTTCTCATAGTATTCAACACACTCATAAGAAAATTTTATTATTAATCTTGAATGCCTAACATAATTAAAGCAAATTACCATGCTGTTTTGTAGGACTCTCAAAATAATCTAAGTGAAGGATGAGAGAACAATGATTTCTATAAAACAAATCCACCGACGTGCTCTAAAATATATAAGTGAAGCACTAGAGCAAAAACTATATAACTCAAAAGATATAAGTGAAGCACATAGAGTATTCTAACAATTTCCGAATCATGTGTCTCTCTCTCTAAAAAGGTGTGTACAGCAAGGATGATTGTGGAAAACTAACAAATAAATACTCGAATAATACAAGACGCTCCAAGAAAAACACATATCATGTGGTAAATAAAAATATAGCTCCAAGTAAAGCTACCGATGGAGGTAGACGAAAGAGGGGATGCCTTCCGGGGCATCCCAAAGCTTTGGCTTTTAGGTGTCCCTAGATTATCTTGGGGTGCCATGTGCATCCCCAAGCTTAGGATCTTGCCACTCCTTGTTCCATAATCCATCAAATCTTTGACCCAAAACTTGAAAACTTCACAACACAAAACTTAAAGTAGAAAATCTCGTGTGCTCCGTTAGCGAAAGAAAACAAAACTCCACTTCAAGTTACTGTAATGAACTCATTCTTTATTTATATTGGTGTTAAACCTACTGTATTCCAACTTCTCTATGGTTTATAAACTATTTTACTAGCCATAGATTCATCAAAATAAGCAAACAACACACGAAAAACAGAATCTGTCAAAAACAGAACAGTCTGTAGTAATCTGTATCTAAAGCAAGATCTGGAGCCCCAAAAATTCTAAAATAAATTTCTGGACGTGATGAATTTATCTATTAATCATCTGCAAAAAGAATTAACTAAATATCACTTTCCAAATAAAAATGGCAGCAGTTCTCGTGAGTGCTAAGGTTTCTGTTTTTTACAGAAGCTTAAAAAGACTTCCCCCAAGTCTTCCCAACGGTTCTACTTGGCATAAACACTAATTAAACACAAAAAACACAAGAAAAACAGAGGCTGGATAAATTATTTATTACTAAACAGGAGCAAAAAGCAAGGAATAAAAATAAAATGGGGTTTCCTCCCAACAAGCGCTATCGTTTAACGCCCCTAGCTAGGCATAAATAGCAAGAATAGATCTAGGTATTGCCATCTTTAGTTGGTAATTATTTAATGAGACATCTATCACTTTTAGGAGTTTCTTTCCTTTTATCAATAATCAAAATTCTAAGTACAAGATCGAAAAAAATCATTAGTAGCAAATGGTTCCTTAATGATAGCAAAAAGATTAGGACGAATACTTATAGATTTGAGATCCGCAGTTTCTTTGCTAGAGGATTCACCCTTATTTTTAGGAACATACATAAGCTTGGAAATTTTAGTTGGAGGACTTAGATTATTCTTACGGAAGAAAAATCGGTTCCCAAGTTGGTAATGATACCCTCAAGTTTATCGATTCTAGTGGAATCATGATTTATTCTTTCATTAACTATAGGTTCCTTCTCTTTAATATTTTTCAAAGTTACTCCTACTTTAGACCCATATTGGGTAATTTGGTTGTGGATCTTTTTATCGAAATTTTCAATTAACTCAACGGTAGCAACTTTATTTTCAACAATTTCAAGTTTTTGCATTACATGCTCCAAAGTTAACATAGTTCCATTAACCAAAAGAGGAGGTGAGCCAAATAAATCTATCATAGCATTATAGGAATAAAAAGTGTGGCTACCAAAGAAGTTCCCTTAGGTAATGGTATCAAGGACATATCTGTGCTAAGGAATAGCACCTACATAAAAATTGCGAAGAACAATAGAAGTAGATTGCTTCCTGGTAGATCTATTTTGAGCATTGCAAATTCTATACCAAGCGTCTTTTAGGTTTTCTACTTCCATTTGCTTAAAATTAAGAACTTCATTTTTGGGAGACAATGGAGAAGATAGGGGACTAGCCACAATGACAAGCAAACAAGGAATGGTCAAAAAGAGGCAAATAGAGAAAGAGAGGGAGGACAGAGAGAGAGGGCGAATAAAACGGCAAGGGTGAAGTGGGGGACAGGAAAACGAGAGGCAAATGGCAAATAATGTAATGCGGGAGATAAGGGTTTGTGATGGGGACTTGGTATGTTGACTTTTGCGCGAACCTCCCCGGCAGCGGCGCCAGAAATCCTTCTTGCTACCTCTTGAGCACTTGCGTTGGTTTTCCCTTGAAGAGGAAAGGGTGATGCAGCAAAGTAGCGTAAGTATTTCCCCCAGTTTTTGAGAACCAAGGTATCAATCCAGTAGGAGGCCACGCACGAGTCCCTCGGACCTACACAAACAAATAAATCCTCGCAACCAACGCGATAAGGGGTTGTCAATCCCTACACAGTCACTTACGAGAGTGAGATCTGATAGATATGATAAGATAATATTTTTGGTATTTTTATGATAAAGATGCAAAGTAAAATAAAAGTCAAAGGAAATAACTAAGTATTGGAAGATTAATATGATGGAAGATAGACCCGGGGGCCATAGGTTTCACTAGTGGCTTCTCTCAAGAGCATAAGTATTCACGGAGGGTAAACAAATTACTGTTGAGCAATTGACAGAATTGAGCATAGTTATGAGAATATCTAGGTATGATCATGTATATAGGCATCACGTCCGAGACAAGTAGACCGACTCCTGTGTGCATCTACTACTATTACTCCACACATCGACCGCTATCCAGCATGCATCTAGAGTATTAAGTTCAAGAGAACAGAGTAACACTTTAAGCAAGATGACATGATGTAGAGGGATAAACTCACGCAATATGATGTAAACCCCATCTTGTTATCCTTGATGGCAACAATACAATACGTGCCTTGCTGCCCCTACTATCACTAGGAAAGGACACCGCAAGATTGAACCCAAAGCTAAGCACTTCTCCCATTGCAAGAAAGATCAGTCTAGTAGGCCAAACCAAACTGATAATTCGAAGAGACTTGCAAAGATAACCAATCATACATAAAAAAATTCAGAGAAGATTCAAATATTGTTCATAGATAAACTTGATCATAAACCCACAATTCATCGGTCTCAACAAACACACCGCAAAAGAAGATTACATCGAATAGATCTCCACAAGAGAGGGGGAGAACTTTGTATTGAGATCCAAAAAGATAGAAGAAGCGATCTAGCTAATAACTATGGACCCGTGGGTCTGAGCTAAACTACTCACACTTCATCGGTACCCCCTCCAATGATGTAGAAGCCCTCCGTGATCGATGCCCCCTCCGGTGGAGCTCCAAAAAAGGCCCCAAGATGGGA
>NC_041386.1:174601870-174667176 GCF_002162155.2 Triticum dicoccoides | reverse complement strand
CCTCATGGCCTCTTGGTTGATGTCTTGACGTAGGGTCCAAGTCCTCTGGATCATGTTCGTTCCGAAAATCATGTTCCCGAAGGTTTCATTCCGTTTGGACTCCGTTTGATATTCTTTTTTTGCGAAACCCTAAAATAGGCAAAAAAACAACAATTCTGGGTTGGGCGTCCGGTTAATAGGTTAGTCCTAAAAATAATATAAAAGTGTATAATAAAGCCCAAGAATGTCCAAAACAGAATATAATATAGCATGGAACAATCAAAAATTATAGATGCGTTGGAGACGTATCAAGTAGCTGCCTGGCATAGCTTCGGTTGGCCATAGACGGATTATCAAATCTTTAATGGCTAGTTCGACCACCCTATGCAGCCCCGCCAACTGTTTCAGCTGATCGGTGAAGGACACAGGATGCTCTGTCGCCGCATACTGCGACCAGAATAGCTTCTCCGTAGAACCCCCTCCTTCGGCTCGATAGAACTCCGCGGCGTCTGATACGCTGCATGGTAAATCCGCAAAAGCCCTTGGGGAACTCCGAACCCGGGTTAGTAAAAGGTACTGCTTCTCCACATACTTGCTTTGCATCTTAAATGCCTTACCCACCGTGATCTTCTTGGCCTCCTGGATCTCCTAGAGGGTGGCCTGGGCCTCATTCCATGCGGTCCCCGTGCTCTGACGAGCCTTGGCATGTTCGGTCCCTTGAACCGACGCATCATTCTCCAAGGCTTCGCATTTCTTGACCGCATCCTGAAGCTCCTGCTGGACTTCTTTGACCCGGGCCTTGAGCTTCTTACAGGCGGCTTGCTGCTGGACAGCCTTCTCCTCGGCCTCGCCCAGGGCCTTCCTTAGGGCCTCGACCTCGGTCGTGGCTCCTGCACATATCACAACATTGCGGTCAATATGCATCGCCTATCCTTTCCGAACACACAGCAAGTCGTCACTCACCTTGCTTCTCCTGGAGCCGAACTATAACCTCGCCGAGCTCGTTCTCAGTCTGCTCCAGCCTCTGCCTTAGTTCAGAGAGTTCGGCAGCATGCGAGGTTACGGCCAACAGCGACGCCTACTTATTTATACATATTACGTTAGTCTCCTATAACAAAAGATTGATCTTCTGTCCGGTTCTTCTTGCCGAACACCGGACAGTGTCTCAGGGGCTTCTATCTACATGGGGTTTTTCTCTTTCTTACCTCGAAACCCGTCAACAGGATGCTGCGGGCTTCATTCAGTCCACTCTTTGCAGACTGAATCTTCTCGATCACCATGCCCATAAGGACACGGTGCTCGTCCACGAGGGAGGCGCCTCGTAACGCCTCCATCAGGTTATCCGTCGCCCCTGGATGAACAGGGGCCACCGGTGGAAGCAGCGCACCCCCTCCTTCAAAGGGGGTTGCTCGCCCGACTCTGGAGCCATATGAGTGTCCAGAATCGTATTTGGCTGAGGGCCGAACTGGATGCGGCCCTCTTCGCCAGTCTCCATGGGGATCGGCTCCCCCATGTGTCCGGCAGTGGAGGTCTCGCCTTGTGGCGCCTCCCAGACAACGTCCTGGGCTCCTGCCCGGTTCGGAGCTATCCCCCGGGATAACACTTCGGTGTCGTCCCTGGCCCCGGGGGAATAAGCAGGCGGTGGCGACATGCTCGCCATCTCCGATGGAGCCAACGAACCTCCAGATGAGGATCGCTGGATAAGGTCGCAGGTCGGACTACAATAGTACAGTTAACTATATCAAGATAATGAAGAGAAAGGGCTGGATGTGCGCATATGCAAGCCATGTCACTTACGATGCGGCCTGGGTCTTAGTGTGGGGGCGTCGTTTCAGACTGCTATCAATGTCCCACGCGGTGTTGACCACTGGGACGCCCTTCCCCTTCTTGGGCGTTTCCGCCTCCGAATGCGCCGAAGCCACCCTCTTCTTCTTCTTCTCCTCAGGGGGAGGGTTGTTTTCCTCCTCCTCCTCCTCCTCTTCCTCGCCACTGTCCTCGGGGACAGATGAATGAGCTTCGTCATCTTCGGACGTCACGTCCGAAGTGCCCTTGCGACGGGGACCACTCTTGGCCCCCTTGGCCTTCTTCTTGGCCTTCTTCTCCGGCGCCTTATAAGGCGCCGGCACCAGCTTCTTCGCTAGATGTGGGGTGACCGATTCTTCAGGCAGCGGAGCCAGACACTGGTTCCGCTTTGCCCTCTCCATCCAGTCCTCAAAAAGCAAGAATAAAAGCTCAAGCATCATCCTTGAAACAAACAAGTGGAGAATGCATCAAAAAAGACATACCTCGCTAGCGAGGTGTTTAGCATTGTGCCCGCGATCTAAATCTGCGGCCGGCGGTTTCTTGTTGCCCTTAAAGAGCAACTTCCATGCATCTTCATGAGTAGTCTGGAAGAGCCTCACCAGGGTCTGGTGCTTCTTCGAGTTGAACTCCCATAGAGGGTGGCTTTTGCGCTAGCACGGAAGGATCCGGCGAACTAGCATCACCTGGATCACATCAACGAGCTTGATGTTCTTGGTTACCATGCTTTGAACGCGCGTCTGCAGCACTATCAGCTCATCAGGTGAACACCAGTCCGTACTCTTCTCGACCCAGGAGGTGAGTCGCATGGGAGCGCCGGAGCGGAATTCAGCAACTGCGGCCCAGGTGGTGCCGCGAGGTTCTGTGATGTAGAACCACTGCTTCTGCCACTCCTTTACCGTGTCCACAAAAGTACCTTTGGGCCAGGAGAAGTTGGACAGCTTGCTCACCATGGCTCCTCCGCACTCCGCGTGCTGACCATCCACCACCTTTGGCTTCATGTTAAAGACTTTGAGCCATAGCCCAAATTGGGGTTGGATGTGGAGGAAGGCCTCACACACGACGATCAACGCTAATATGTTGAGGAAGGAATTCGGGGACGGATCATGGAAATCTATCCCGTAATAATACATCAGCCCGCGGACGAAAGGGTGGAGTGGAAACCCTAGCCCGCGAAAGAAATGGGGGATGAACACTACCCTCTCGGTGGGCTTCGGCGTGGGGACGACTTGTCCCTCGGTCGGCAGGCGGTGAGTGATCTCCTTCGCCAAGTATTCGGCCGCCCAAAGCTCTGTAATGTCCTCCTCCTTGACGGAGGAAACCATCCACTTGCCTTGACCTCTGGATCCGGACATGTTTGCTTGAGTGGAAAGGAGATGAGAACTTGGGAGCTGGATCTCGAGATTGGAAAGGCGGAGACAAAGAGAGGGCGTGAGAGAGGAAGAGGGAATCCTTATCCCCTTATAAAGGCAACGAATATTAAACGCCTCCTCACTCGCCTTAAGATTCTCCTATTCCCAAGGGCTGTATAAACGGCACGGTTGGGTTACCCATGCCCGCATTGATGAGAATCCCGCGATAAGGGGACACGATCTCTACTTTGACAAGACGTGCCAATGGCAACCGCGTCTTAGGACGTGGGGCGTCGAAATATGAAAGCGATTTAGAATTATGGCCGGTCAGACATAATATCGTGCTGCGAAAAAGTTGTCAGCGGATGGAACTCGTGTAAGAATATATTCTCTCTGCGGTTGTGTATGGTGTGTGTGTGACAGGTCCGGATACTATCATCGCATCCGAAGACTATCTTGAAATTCGGATAGAAGGGAACCCGCCTTGCAATGCCGAAGACAATCTGCGCGCCGGACTCCTCTTCATTGAAACCAGGTTCTGGGGCTACTTAGGGAGTCCTGGACTAAGGGCTCCTCGGGCGTCCGGCCTGTTATCCATGGGCCGGACTAATGGGCTGTGAAGACATGAAAGCCGAAGACTGTACCTGTGTCCGGATTGGACTCTCCTTGGTGTGGAAAGCAAGCTTGGCAACCGACTGTGAAGATTCCTTCTTATGTAACCGACTCTATGTAACCCTAGATACCCCTCCCGGTGTCTATATAATTCGGAGGGATTAGTCCGGAAAGGATATATATTCATTACCATAGTCATATAGGCTAGGCTTATAGTGTTTAGCCATTACGATCTCGTGGTAGATCAACTCTTGTAACACTCATATTCATCAAGATCAATCAAGCAGGACGTAGGGTATTACCTCCATAGAGAGGGCCTGAACCTGGGTAAACATCGTGTCCCCCGTCTCCTGTTACCATCGATCCTAGACGCACAGTTCGGGACCCCTTACCCGAGATCCACCGGTTTTGACACCGACAGGGATCTTTCACATCACCAGTGCATTCACACATTAAGCCGGGGCGACGGCTTAATGGCAAGATACTCCAGGGCACCCAGCACCGGACCAGGTCGACGCCGGTTAAACCATTGGCCATAAGGGCTCCGAGCTTTGAAAATGATGGCGCATATTTGGCCCGATCCTTTGCACTGAGCCGTGAGGGGAGCAGATGCATGCTGCTCAGCCGATGATCACGGTAACCTGGTAAAGGATTTTTGTCAGCTGGAGATGTGTCTTGACAGTAGAACCAAGTTTGGTTCCAGTCTTTGGAGTGACTTGGCGGCTTAGCATAGGGAAAGCTGACTTCTTTCCTCTTTTGAATTGAAACCCCACCGAGTTCAGTGTTGGTACCGTCAACAAACTCAGTCTGGCGGTTTAAATAGTATAATTCTCTAAATAAATCAATTGTGGGTTCCTCTTGAAGATAAGCTTCGCAGAACACTTGGAAATTGCAAATGTTGGACACGGAGTTGGGTCCGATATCTTGAGGGTGAACTTGGAGAAAATGAAGCACATCACGGAAAAACTTTGAGCCAGGTGGGCTGAACCCCCGACTCAGGTGATCAGTAAAAACAATCACTTCTCCATCCTTGGGTTTAGGAGAATTTTATTCACCAGGGACCCTCCAGTGGATGACATCTTTTTTGGCTAAAGTGCAGGTGGAAATTGGTTATTCAAATCTTCCTCAGTGACCTGGGATTGGACCCTGTTGCAAGCAGTGTATGTCTTGGCCATTTTTGATGAACTAAAAGAAAGATCATGCCGATTTATGATTATATGGTTAAGTCGGCGGGCAAATAATACTAAAGCAAGCCTAGATATTAAACTGGAGGATGGCATTGAAGTTATACAGATGAGCAATTGGCGGCTTAAGAGGGTACTAATGATACCTGGCGGGTTACGGTTTCTAAGTTAAGGCGCCCACATAATTGTTGATTTACATATCTAAGAAAGGAAAAATTGCGAAGTGCTGGAAAAACAGGTTTCATAGATTGAGGTTATGATTTTGGATCTATGACACTCCAGATAATGGAAAATATTTAGACCTAAGTTGCAGTACATGAGCAGTTCATATGTCTAGCTTGGTTTTCTTACGCAAGGGAGATGGTCTAATAACAAAAATAAGTACCACGACTACCACCACTCAGGAGGGTGCTAAGTTTGAATCAAAAGTTACAAGTTACAGCGAAAAACGAGGATGAACTCCAACATACTCGTAGGAAACACTAATGGGATCTAGAGGAAAGGGAAGGAGGAGAACTCTCGGAAGCTGATGAATAGCGGAGGCGCACAGACGAACTCTGATCGATTCAGGTTGATGCAGCGGTCAGTTATGAAGTAGGGGCAAAAGTCGACGGCAGCGGAGCTTGAGCGCTGAGATGACGTGAGGAACAAGAAAGAAACAAAGAGGCAAGGGGGGAAAGGGAAAGGGACCCCTGGACCTATTTATAAGGTTAAAAGGATAAGTGGCATGCGCGGGAATCGAGGAGGCCAAAAAATGGATATGCGACAGCACAGATGCCTCGATTTTCGGGTGTTCATTAAAAGAGAAGATATATTAAATATTTAGGCCTTGCATAATATTAATGACAGGTGACGTCATGGCGGGTTATCACAATCTGATGAGATGACGTCATGGCAGGTTACAAGATCTTGCAAGAGCAAATGAAGGACTTTTTTCTAAGTGTCGGAAGATTGATACGAACAAGTTCATATCAACCTGGGGCCTAATGTTCGGGATATAACTACTGGGTATGACCCGCCCAGGAGGGGCCGGGTCATACCACTGGTGGTTCATCATTAGCAAGGCGCATGAAGATGTTGAAGATGGCGATTCAGGGAGCAGGCTTACTGAAGGTCTGGAAGCCCAAAGGCGACTTAAAGCCCACAGGTGTAAACCGCCATATATGTGTAACTTGTATTGTAAGGCATGTGTAATTAGTCACCGAGCCGGACACATTGTATAAGCCGGTCGGGGCTCGTTGAGCCGTTGGGCATCAACCTGTGTATATAAAGGGACGACCCGACGGCGGTTTAGGGACAAGAAACAAGAGAGACCGAAAGCTAGGTTACGCATATTTGCTCCCTGGTAATCGAAACCCAAGCAATACCACCTCAACTGGATTAGGCTTTTACCTACAAAGCAAGGGGCCGAACCATTATAAACTCATGTGTCCTTTGTCCCGTTTAACCCCTTTAAGCTAACCTAGCTGCGATGGCTCCATGACTAAGTCCTTTTGCTAGGACATCTGCCGTGACAATTCCACGACAGTACCTGTGGGTTGCTAGTAGTGTTGATTACATCTTGTAGTTGACGCTAGTTGGTTTATTTGGTGGAAGATTAAATGTTCAGATCCTCAAGAATATTCAATACACCTCTGATCTTGAACAATAATATGACTTGTGAGTAGTTGCTCTTGTTCTTGAGGACACGAGAGAAGCCTTGTTTTAAGTAATCATGTGAAGTTTGTATTCTCTCGATATTTTGATGATATGTATGTTGTTCTTCCTTCAGTGGTGTCATGTAAACATCGACTACCTGACACTTCACCATACTTGGGCCTTGGGGAAGGCATTGGGGAGTAATAAGTAGATGATGGGTTGCGAGAGTGACAGAAGCTTAAACCCTAGTTTATGCGTTATTCCTTAAGGGGCTGATTTGGATTCATATGTTTCATGCTACGGTTAGATTTATCTTAATTCTTGTTTCGTAATTGCGGATGCTTGTGAGAGGGGGTAATCATAAGAGGGTTGCTTGTTCAAGTAAGAAAAGCACCCTAGTGTCGGTCCACCACATATCAAATTGTCAAAGTAGCAAACGCGAATCAACTAAACATGATGAATCTGACTAGATGACAATTCCCATTGTGTCCTCAAGAACGCTTTGCTTCATATAAGAGAACGTTTTGGCTTGTACTTTGCTATAAAAATGATTGTGCCACCTTGCTGCATTTTTCTACTATTGCTACTTGTTCGTTGTTACGAATTATCCTACTACAAACCTATTTGTTACCGCTACTTTCATTGCTTGCAGACAATTGATGACCCAAAAGTATAGGGGATCAATCGTAGTCCTTTCGATAAGTAAGAGTGTCGAACCCAACAAAGAGCAGAAGGAAATGACAAGTGGTTTTTAGCAAGGTATTTTTTGCAAGCACTAAAATTGTTGGTAATAGGTAGTTTGATAGCAAGATAATTTGTAAGGAGCAAGTAACGATAATGTTAAGTAAAGTGCAGCAAGGTAGCCCAATCCTTCTATGACAAAGAACATGCCAAAACAGTATCTTATCATAACAAAGCATTCTTGAGGGTACACGGGAATTTCATCTAGTCACTTTCAGCATGTTGGTTCGATTCGTGTTTGCTACTTTGATAATTTGATATGTGGGTGGACCAGTGCTTAGGTGTTGTTCTTATTTGAACAAACCTCCTACTTATGAGTAACCCCCTCGCAAGCATCCGCGGCTACGAGAAAAGTATTAAGATAAAATCTAACCATAGCATTAAACGTTGGATCCAAATCGGTCCCTTGCAAAGTAGCGCATAAACTAGGGTTTAAGCTTCTGTCACTCTAGCAATCTATCATATAATAACTACTCAACAATGCATTCCCTTAGGCTCAAATATGGTGAAGTGTCATGTAGTCGATGTCCACATGACAACACTAAGGGAATCACAACATACATATCATCAGAATATCGAACACATATCAAGTTCACATGATTACTTGCAACAAGATTTCTCTCGTGACCTCAAGAACAAAAGTAACTACTCACAAATGATAATCATGCTCAAGATCAGAGAGGTATTAAATAGCATAATGAATCTGAACATATAATCTAAGGTTCCAGTACTAGTCACCCACAAGCACCAATCTAAGGTTCCAGTACAAAGATTGAATACAAGTGATGAACTAGGGTTTGAGAGGAGATGTTGTTGTTGAATATGTTGATGGTGATTGCCCTCCCCAAGATGGGAGAGTTGTTGGTTATGATGATGACGATAATTTCCCCCTCTGGGAGGGAAGTTCCCCCGATGGAATCGCTCCGCTGGAGGGCAAAAGTGCTCTTGCCCAAGTTCCGCCTCGAGACGGCGGTGCTTTGTCCCGAAAGCCCCCCCCCCCCTATTTTTTCTAGGTCAAAATGACTTATATACCAGAAGAGGGGCACCAAAGGTGGGCCGAGGAGGGCACAACCCACCAGGGCGCGCCTGGGCTCCCTGGCATGCCCAGGTGGGTTGTGCCCACCTGGTGGGCCCCCTTTGGTAGTTATTAGCTCCATTATTCTTCATATATTCCAAAGAAATTCTCCATAAATTTTCAGCTCAATTAGAGATGTGCAGAATAGGTAACTCTGACGTAGCTTTTTCACCTCCGGAGTTCCAACTACCGGCATTCTCCCTCTTTGTGTAAACCTTGCATATTAAGAGAGAAAAGGCATTAGAATTACTCCATAAAGCATTATTATGCATAAAAACATTATAAATAAGAGTAGGTAAACATGATGCAAAATGGACGTACCAATAATACCTTGCTGAAAATGGCTTATCATTTCCTTTTGCTCCTCGTTGGGTTCGACACTCTTACTTATCGAAAGGACTACGATTGATCCCCTATACTTTTGGGTCATCAAGACTCTTTTCTAGCGTCGTGGCCGGGTTATGAAATGCCTTTGGTAGGGAAACATTTATATTACATGCTGAAATTTACTGTCAATGGTCACTTTGGGTAATAATCCTTTGAGGGGCTTGTTCGGGTATCTTCACCTCGAATGAAAGCAATAAGAGTTTCTGCCCAACCTACTGAAAATATTTATTATGATATTCCTTCGGGTATGTTAGAGAAACTACTAGCTAATCCTTATGCAGGAGAAGGAACAGTACATCCTGATATCCACTTGATCTATATAGATGAACTTTGTGGATTATCTAAGCTTGCTGGTTTATCCGAGGATAGAGTTAAGAATAAGGTATTCCCTTTATCTTTGGTGGGAAAGGAATTGACATGGTATAGGCTATTGGATGATACTGGAACATGGGATTGGAACCGGTTCAAGTTGGAATTCCACCAGAAGTTCTATCCTATGCATTTGGTTCGTCGTGATCGGAATTATATATATAATTGTTGGCCTCGTGAAGAAGAAAGTATCGCTCAAGCTTGGGGGAGGCTTAAATATATTATGCACACATGCCTCAATCATGAGCTCTCAAGAGAGATAATTATACAAAACTTTTATGCTTAGCTTTCTCATAATGATCATTCCATGCTCGATACTTCTTCTACTGGTTCCTTTATGAAGAGAACTATGGAATTGAAATGGTATCTTCTGGAAAGAATTAAATACAACTACTGAGAAAGTGTGATGCTAGTGATTATGCTATTGGTGCTGTCCTAGGTCAAAGAGTTGATAAGAAATTGAATGTTATTCATTATGCTAGTAAGACCTTGGATAGTGCTCAATGAAATTACGCTACTACTGAGAAATAATTTTTAGCAGTTGTGTTTGCATGTGATAAATTAAAATCATATATTGGTGATCCTAAAGTTATAATTCTCACTGATCATGCTGGTATTAAATATTTTATGGAAAAGAAAGATGATAAACCTAGACTTATTAGGTGGATTCTTTTATTACAAGAGTTTGATTTGCATATTGTTGATAGAGAAGGAGCTGAGAATCATGTAGTAGATAACTTGTCTAGGATGGAAAATGTTCTTGATTACCCACTACCTATTGATGATAGTTTCCCTAATGAGAAATTAGCTATTATAAATGCTTCTACTTCTCGTAATAATCCTTGGTATGTAGACTGCTAATTACATTGTTGCTAAATATATACCACCTAGTTACACATGCCAACAAAAGAAAAACTTCTTTGATTTAAGACATTACTTTTAGGATGACCCACATTTATATGAAGGAGTAGATGGTGTTATTAGAGGATGTGTACCTGAGCATGAACAGGAACAAATCCTATGGAACTGTCATTTCGAGGCATATGGAGGGCACCATGCCGGAGACAGAACTGCACATAAGGTATTACAGTCTGGTTTTTTGGCCAACACTCTTGAAGGATGCACGTAAGTTTGTCCTTTCTTGTGATGAATGTCAAAGAATTGGTAATATTGGTAGACGTCAAGAAATTCCTATGAATTATTCACTTGTTATTGAACCAGTTGATGTTTGGGGATTTGATTGTATGGGACCTTTTCCTTCCTCAAATGGGTACAATCATATTTTCGTTGCTGTTTACTATGTTACTAAGTGGGTAGAATTTATTCCAACTAGTAGTGCTCATCACAACACATTTATTAAAAATGCATAAAGAAGTTAAAGTTCTGAGGTTTGGAGTCCCTAGATATTTAATGACCAATGGTGGTTCACATTTTATTCATGGTGCATTTCGTAAACTCCTAGAATTGCATCACCCCATCATCCCCGGTCCAGTGGTCAAGTTGAATTGAGGAATGGAGAAATAAAGTTAATCTTGCAAAAGACTGCTAATAATCCAGAAATAATTGGTCTAAGAAACTTGATGAAGCATTATGGGCCTATAGAACTGCTTATAAAACCCCCATGTGTATGTCTCCTTATATAATGGTCTATGGAAAACATGTCATTTACCTTTAGAATTAGAGGATAAAGCTTGCTGGGCAATTAAAGAACTTAACTATGATTTCAAACTTGTCGGTGAAAATAGGTTATCTGATATTAGCTCTCTTGATGAATAGAGAACACAAGCCTATAAAATGCCAAGATGTTTAAAGAAAAAGTTAAAAGATGGCATGAAAAAAGAATCCAAAAATGGGAATTTAAAGTAGTTTATCAAGTTCTCTTGTACAACTCTCATTTCAGATTCTTTGCAGGAAAACTTCTCTCTAAATGGGTAGGATCATATATCGTTGAAGAAGTTAATCGCTCCGAAACTATCAAGATCAACAATGCCGAGGGCATTAATCCGAAAGTGGTTAATGGGAAAAGAATTAAATGTTATATCTTAGGTACACCCATCAATCTTGAAACTAATATTATTCAAATGATTACACTGGAGGAACATATAAAATAGGCCTTCTAGAATGATTTAGAACCCTGAAAAGGAGTAGGTATGTGATACAGTAAGTAAACCAACTCCAAAAGTTCCATAAAAGTACTTTTTGTTCATTTCGGAATATATTTTTTAGTAAAATAGTAAACAATCAGGAAAGTGCATGAGAGAGCGACGAGCTCAGGGGGCGCACCCACCCCCTGGGGTGCACCGTGTGAGCTCATGACTCCCCCGTGGGCTTTCTCGACTCCGTTTTCTTCCAGATTACTTGTCCTGCATCGGAAAAATTTATTATATATACTCCTCACTGTTTTGACCACCGTATTGTAAGTTTCTTCTTTGTTCTTGTTTCAGGCTATTTGTATTACAGATCTAGATCGCCATGTCGCCCCCAAGCTCGTCCAAGGACGTCATCAACCCTTACCTCCCAGAGGTGATGAAGCACCCTCAAACCATGGAGCTTCATGAGGGGGTTTTCCAGATCCGGGACATCCAAGGACAGAAGGATGGAAGCGAGAAGGCCAGGCTTGAAGTAGTGGAGCAGCAGATCTTCAAGTCCTGAGCGATGGTGGGGCACGGACTCAGTGCCAAGCACTCCATGATCACGGAATTCATCCATGAGCACAAGTTGGACACCAAGGATATTGGGGAGGACATCTTCAAGCTTCAAGACTGAATTGATAATCTCCAAGCACAAATCTATTATCTACAAAAGCAAAACGGTGAGTACGAGTCCAGATTCAAGAAGATGAGTTTAGCTGCAGATTTCAGGATTTCGGAGACGCGTTCAACCTTCTATGATGGGAAGCCTATGCCTTGGAAGATGGAGGACAAGCCTACTACTTCATCACCATCGCCGCCAAAGAAAGACACTTGAGTACACGGGTATGGGCACCACCCTTGGCTTGTTCCAAGCTTGGGGGAGGTGCCCCGATATCGTATCACCATCACTTTTACCATCGTTATCCATCTTAGTTCGAACCCTAGTTATTTCATGATTTAGATTAATAAAGTTTTTGTATGATTTAGTTTGAGTGATTGTTTCATGATCTATTTATCTATTTAATCGAGTGTGAGAGTTTTTTACTATACATAGTAGGGCAAACTCCCCACTACATTTTTTATTAGTTATAAAAGTATAGTACAAGGCTTGAGCTAAGCTAGGAAAAGGAATGAAGGGCAAGAAAGAAAGAAGCTAAAAGAAAAGAAACTACTAAAAGAAAGAAAATAAAAAACACTTTACAACTGAAGGCTATCTAACCAACTATTGAACACCCCTGCATAGCTTTGTTTTATCCTGAATCTAAGGAGTTAAAGCTCTAACATGTAAGTGTCTCTCCACCTGAGGATGTTGGCTTTAATGTTTTGGAATATGTGGTTATTCCTTGTGATCCAAGTGGCATAGGGCACTAGAATGATGATCTCCATAAAGAAGGGCACATGCAGTTTTTCCTTTAAATTAGCATAGGCCTCCATGACAGAATTTTTTTTTGCCTGGAGGGGCACATGAGGTCCCAACACTGTGAGGCAAATGGGATGTCCATAATAAGTGTTGTAGTGTTTCTTCCTATTGGCAACTCAGAGTATCACACTTGTAGTTGTCCAAGTGGATATTTTTCTTCCTAGTAAATTCCTGGTGTTTGGCCTATCATGCAGTAGTCTCTATAAAAACACCTTATGCTTGGGTTGGCAATAACATTTCCAGATCCATTGAAATTGCCAATGTACCACTTTTACTACAATCATAATTTTGTATGCTTTAGCCACAGAAAACTTTGCATTACCCCAGATGTAGCTCCATGTATCAGTGCGGTCCCTGTATCCAGTTCTCCTTAGTGTGTCACATATTTCCTCCATCATTTCAAATTCCTCAAAAGCTTGTTCAGTGAGAGGTAGATGAAATAAGTATTCTAGGTATTCATGCTGTAAAACCTTATGAATAGAGAGGTTTTGGTCTTTACAAAGGAAAAAAGATGGGGGAACACATGATGAAGGCATGCTGAGTACCAGAGGTCAGACCAGAAGAAATCACTTTTACCATCTCCCATGCATAGTGCATTTTTCCAAGGATTTAAAACTCTCCACTAGTCTCAAGTTGCATTTCCACCAAAATGACCCCTCCCGATTAGTACCATGCAATTGACCATCATCATAGTATGATTCCCAAATGAGGTGGACCCATGGAATGTTTTCTCTGTTGTAGAATTTATGCAGGTTCTTGAGGAGCAGGGCTTGATTTTGCACAAAGATGTTCATGACTCCAAGTCCTGCTTGATTTTTTGGTCTGCAAACAGTGGTCCGAGCTACCATAGCAGGTCTGTGGTCTTCCTAATCAGGGTCCAAAGGCAGTGTCTCGAATATTTGTTCACTTGTGACTTGATGGTTACTAGTACATCAAGACATCCATGAAGTAGATGATGAGAGAATTCAAAACTGATTGGACCAAAAGGAGTTGTCAAGCAAGAGTCATGAAAGTTGACAAACGTACCAATTTCTTTACCACTCTATTAACTAGAGGGAGACATTGTTCAACTATTGGTTTGTAAAGCCCCAGAGGCATGCCAAGGTAGTTGAATAGAAATGCGCCTTTCTTGTTATTTAGGGTGTTGTCAGGATTTCCATTTTCTCATCAGTCACATTTATAGGAATGAGACTTGACTTTGTGCAATTGACCTTTAGACCAGTGGCATCAGCAGAAGTGTTGAGCAGAGCTTTGAGACAATGTTGTTGTTTAGCAGCAGCCTCCATGAGGATAAGAGTATCATCTGCATATTGCACTATTGGGAAATCAGGCCAATAGATCACTTGTAGTGGGGTGGAACAAAGTCCCAAACTCATGGCCTTATTCAGAACGGATTGAAGAAGATCAGCATCTTGCACAAGGAGGAGAGGAGAAAGAGGATCTCCTTGTCTCACACCTCTGATGCAATAGTTTTTTTCCCAGGAACTCCATTAAGCACTATAGCACATGAGGCAGAAGTAAAAGCATTTTTATCTAACCAATCCACCTGTCCCCAAAGCCCTAAGAATACCTAAAATAGCTTGATGTTCAGTTATATCAAAAGCCTTTTCAAAGTACAATTTGAAAACCACCACCTCTCCTTTTGATTTGTGGCATTGGTGAAGATATTCATAAGCCCAACCCAAGCATTCATGTATAGCTCTTTCCTTGAGAAAACCATACTGATTAGTATGAACCATCTTCAAGATCACTTTTGGAGCCTATTTGCAAGAAGCTTGGTGATAAGCTTGAGGCAACAGTTCAACAATAATATAGGCCTAAAGTCATTTGGAGTCAATGGAGTGTCCCTTTAGGAATAAGTGTGATGCATGAGGTGTATATGCTTTCCAGAGATACCTGGCCTTCATAAAAAGCATGGATCAGTCTGATTACATCATCCTTTATCATATCCCAACATGACTTGAAGAATTCATTATTAAACCCATTGGGCCCTGGAGAATTTTCATTTGGAAGCTCTTTGACTACATCATTAACCTCATCCTCAGTAAAATGATGCTCTAGGTTTGCAAAGACAGTACCATCAGTATGATTGTCATAATGTGAATTTAGATCAAAGTGCATTGTGGTTTTTTCGGAAGTTCTGAGTCTCTTTTCGAAGGCATCCCAAAGTATAGATGCTTTTCCAGCATGATCAAAGATCTCCACTTGTTCCTCATTTTTCAAAATGGCAATGTAATTACGTCTGTGATTTATAGATGCTTTAGTATGGAAAACCCTTGTATTCTCATCACCAATCTTCACCCCTTTAATTTTCCCTCTCTGTTTCCAGTAGATTTTTTATTTTTCAGCAGAAAAAGAAGGTGCTCTTTAAGTATCTGTCTACAGTTCCATTAATAATCTCCCAAATCTCTAAATTCCTCAAAAAGATCCAGTAGAAAGATCACTTCATGAACTGCATCAATTTGTGTTTTGAGACAAGATAAGTTTATATACCATTGCTTCAGATCTCTTCTCAAGTTCTTAGATTTGGCATTAATGCTTTTCGCAGCATCAAGATTACCCATGGGAAAGTTCCAAACTACAACAACTACATGTTTAAAAGTGGAGTGTTGAAGACAAAAATTCTCAAATTTAAACACTCTGGCCTTGGGAATTGCAATACCAACTTTGATAACACAAGGTAAGTGATCTAGCATAGGCCATGCAAAAGGGAGAGCAGTTGTGTCATGGTAAGTTGTCATCCAGGATGCAGAGGTAAAAAAAACCAGTCTAACTTGACTAGAAGAGGGCTCTCCTACATATTACTCCAAATAAATTACCTGGCATGGAGTGGAAGTTCAACCAATCCCAGGTTACTGATAGCTTCATTAAATAAGAGCATCTCATTAACATCTCCTCCAGGTCTGTTTCTATCTGTGGGTGCTCTAATGAAATTGAAATTCCCCATAAGAATCTAGGCAGTGTTAGTGGGTATATGAATATTGGAGAACCAGTTTATGAATTCACGTTTATCTTCATGCGCACATGGGCCATAAATATTAGTGAGTATCCATGTCTGATTTGATAGCAAGCTGGTAAATTGGATAGGTATAGAAAATCTATTTTGTGACATCACCTCCTCATCAAAAAGAGATCCATTCCAAGACACAAGTAAAGCACCAGAAGTACTACTAGAGGGAAGGAAGGCAAATTTATTAAGTCTATTGGGGCATAAATTCCTGATCTAAGCAGAATAAAAGTCCCCTCTCTTAGTTTCTTGCTAGAATAGCACAAGCACTTTCTTCTATCTTTTATCCCAATGCAAGACATTTATCCGGAGAATTGATGCCTCTTATATTCCAGTTCAGAATGTTCCAACTTTTATTTTTATTATTCATGGGAAACCAATTTAAGAGGGAGCCATAAACCAAGCACCATCACTTGGCATTCATGCACAAAAAGCTTCATATAGCACAACCATGTTCCATAAACATCCAACAGGTCCAAAGAACATAAAGCCAATAGATAACTGTGAGTACACATAGTAAAGTGCCAGAGATTACATAAATGGTTATTACATCCAAAAGTGGGTACACATAGTAAAGGGCATAACTTGCTAGTGACCCACCCCCAGCAGTATTATCTATGTTGTGCATCGACATTAGGTACTAGTAGCTTGGTCATCTTTTCCCTTGGCTAGGGTCACCCTAGCCAGCTCTTGATCTGTTTTCCTCTTAGCTTTAGTGGATATCTTTTCCTGAAGATCCAAATAAGCCACCTTGCAAAAAGAGGTAGTGAGGTTTTTAACCACATTTTTTTGAACAACGGGGGGCACAACATTACAAGGCAGGCATTTGTTATTGGAACAAGAACCTCTTTTAAAACCAGCATTATCTTTTTTGATCTTGTCACTCCTTCTTACCTCTGTTTCCACTAGAGGTGTGTTCCCTCCCCTTCTCTTCTTAGTATTTTCTGTACGAAAGGGCTACATGAGAGCCATGGATGTAGTGTCTTGATGGTTGTAGGAGTCCCCAGCATTTTACTTGTTGATATCAGCTTGTGCCTGCTCTGCAGCAGTCATCTGGTAGACATGAGCCTGAGAGGTGGAGCATTTATTAGGTGTGTGATATAAAATAGCCTGTTCAATTCCATCAACCACAGATAGAAGTTCCCACATAGGGGATTTCAGCATATGAATTATCCAACCCTAATTTATCAGGTGTCATAAGAAGGTGCACAATAAAATTGAACCAACTTACTGGGATGCTAGTAGAGAGAGAGAGAGAGATAGAGAGAGAGAGAGAGAGAGAGAGAGTTGCTTCCATCCAGAGGTTTATCTGCAAAGTGTTTATTTCAGATCATCAATCCTTCTTCTGATGTAGCAGTTTCCTTGTTAGCAACAACATTGATTTGAATATTTTTAAGTCCCAAAAGAGAGGCTTCAAAATTAAAGTGGTCTTGAATTTGCTCCACCCAATTACCTTCTTTACCAACAGAGAGGCCCTCAGGGTTTGGTACTGGGTTCAAACTACCCCTTGTTGTGTTGACATGAGCATAATCCATGAGACCCACTGGAGCAGAAGTTGTTTCAGGCATTTGCAAAGGCTCAGCTGGTGCATTATTCAGAGCTGCCAAGGACTCAACAGAAACTTGAACATCTTCAGACGATGGTTGAGGGAGCATGCCAATAGCAGCAACAGTATTATTCAGAATTGGAGTAACATACTCCATTGCTGCCACAGTTGTTTCAATTGCAGCAATTTCCACTGCTACAGCCTGCAGGTGCAACAATAGTATCTATGAGTGGAGCAGTTAATTCCATCTTTGCCACTGGTAGAGTAGGAAGCATAACATGTTCATGCATGTCTTCTTCAGGGTAAGCTTGCATCAACATTTCAAGCCCATTACCCACAACCTGCAACTATGGAACAACCTGATTGACTTCCTCACTAGCATCTGAAAGGGGGGCAACTGACGGTGTCCTGGACTAGGGGGTACTCACCACGTCGTCTCCCGACCAGCTGGATTGGGCTGAGGACCCCCGTGGCGGTTCACTTATGGGCCACTTTGGGTAGCCCATGCCGCATACAAGGAGGATTCCACAAGACTTGGCGCCCAAGACAAGGACTCCTGTAAACCCTAGGCCTCTGGTGTGTTATATATACCGAGGTCAGGCTAGTCAATAGATAATCTAATATTCATTATAAAAATCTCATGGTAGATACATGTACTCTGTATTACACCCCATATGAATACAATCAAAAGCAGGACATAGGGTTTTACCTCCATCAAGAGGGGTCGAACCTGGGTAAAATCCCGTGTCCATGTTACCATCGCTCCAAGACGCCTAGCTTAGGACCCCTACTACGAGATATGCTGGATATAGAACTGACATTGATGCTTTCATTGAGAGCCTGCTAGAAGTCGCCACGGAGCGATGGGAATTCGGATCATCTCCGACGCGATCTACGCATCGAAGCCGGGCTTTATGGTCGACGTTGGCATCTTTGTCACCAGCTCGATTGATCACCTCGGCTGGACCGAGGACCGCGCTCCATGTTAGATCATCAATATTAGACGGATACTTTCATCATAACCATCTCAAATCTCAACCGAGACCATGGAAAAGTCATCCATGGAGCCTGGGGGCTCATCGTCAACATTGCCCTCCTGCGATTGCATCGTTTTTCTGTACATCAGACTTGTTTTTGCTGCCACCATCTCCTTGGGAATCAATTTGATGAACCCTTTGCTGGAATTGCGTGAAATTGAGTATACGACAACCCTGTAAAATTTCGTCGCCTTCCGATGGAGGAATCTCCGGCGGTCTATGATATACCGGAGGCCTGTCGAGTCTGGACGGGAATCTGGACGAGTTTAGGGCGTGGTCTCTAGAGCCTAGCTCAGAGGTTATTTGGAAGATCCAACCATTCATCTTCTACAGAATTTCCATATCTACCACCTCTCAAAATTTCCGCTCAATCCGACCGTTCAAACTCCGGGAACCTTCCGATTAGTGCATCACTTTCGGGATCTGTTTTCTGCGCGAATACGAATCCGACCCGAGTTCATCTTTTTTCATGAATGAGATATTGGACGACCTTTTTGGAAGAATCTCTTTCTAGGGTATTGCGTCTTGTTTCTAAACACATGCTCAGAAATTTAGCTCATTTTTGGAGGTAATATTCACCGCCGTGTCGGTGTCAAACCAGCCCTTGCTCCACGTCTGCCGACCAGCGCTAGACAGATCGTCGCTTCATCAAGCCGAGCCTAATCTTATCGGATCATCAGCTCGGCAAGCCGAACAAGAGTTCGGCATCGCGGTGGCTAAATCATCATCAACACCATCGCCCCACAGTCAGGCGCGCCGACATCGCCGCTCGGTCACTTCATCAATCTGACATTGACCACGTCACAAGTTATGCCAGCGTCGGCATGGCCGAGCCATAGCTTCTTCAAACCGATGTCTGCCATGCCGAACCGCCTCAACACCTCGGCTGACACGGCGGCTGCAACTTCACCTTATCGACCTGCTTCGTCACCTCGGCTGGACCGGGAGCTTCGCCATCTCTTCATCAACCTACTCCGGAGATTTCGGCATCACCAGCCGACCAGCTTCGTCGTGTCAGCTGGACCGGGGGCTTCGCTTCGCCGCGTCCCGGCCGAGCACGCGCACACAACATCAAGCTAGTGCTGGCACTAGTATTATTTCTAGATGCAAATCCATGAATGCCCGTATGTGTCTCTTTGGATTGCTACAGCAAATAAACCAGGTGCTATCATTCCTACTATTTTTTTGCTTGCACAGGCTTATTTTCCCTGAGGAATATTACACTGGTTTGTTCCACCCTCTGTACACAGGACTGTCAAATGATGGCCGCATTAACGATGATTGGGTGATGGTTCGGTCAGTTTCCCGTCCGCAATTCGGCGAACACCACATCGGGAACTAGGACCGCCCTGAGAATTCAGGCTTTGTCACGCCGACCCCCCGCATCGACATTGGCTTCGACGCCAGGCCACATCTATTTAAAAATTAAATTGCGTAAATTAATTATGTGAGGATTTTTGATATATTTATATTATTTATATTTTGGACTGCACTATTTTACACGTGTAGGTAATCGACTTCAACTGCGTCACGCGGTCACTTCGGCAAGCCGACGTCATCGTCCCAATCGGCATAAATCGGCTCGTGTGATCACCTCATTGGTCGAATTGCCATACCGACATATTCAGTTGCCTTGGGGATTTCTTCATCGCTGAGAGAGCTCTACCTCATTGAGTGTTCGACACACGGGCCATATTTCTTTTCTTACTCGCTTTGCATAAATTATTAATTATGCAACGATTTTTTTAATTTATTATTATTACTATTATCTTTGGCTTGCACTATTTTCTATGCACAGGTAAATGATCCAGGTTGGGTAGCGTTGTCACCTCGGCATACCGACGTATTACGCTACCTCGGCTAGACCGGTGGCTTCGTCATGAATTCATTAAACCACGTCATGGTCTTCGGCATCATATTGTTGGCCTGCTCCGTCGCCTCGGTCGGACTGGGTGTTCCACCTTGTCACATTGGCTGTGCTATGTCACCACTTCGGCATGCCGAGCTCTTTGCTCCGCCACCTCGGGACCGGCTTGGGGGCTGGGACCTCATCCCGTCATAAGCTCGGGCTGCGCATCGACACTGAGCTCATTAACCAGCTAAGTCGCTTCCATGCTCAGTTTTTTTAATTCTCGTTCGGTTCGACCAAACTTTATATTTATGTTAAACAAAAAACTTAGTTTGTTAAAAACGTTATTTGCTAAAAACACGTCCTTTACCCAAGTGAACTGGGGGCTCTTAAATTTGTATGAGCCGTTCTATAATAAATTTTTTCTTCCTAGTCGTTGCAAAGTCTTTTTCTACCACTCCTTTCTCGACTCGAGTGTGTGGTCAATAGTCGGATGGCCTGTTATCTCTCTAATGTCGCTCGAGTTTAGTTCGCTAAACTGGCCTAACAAGTAGTACTCCGCCTTCGGGATAGGAGGTTGCAGCCGTAGGCTGACCCGCTTGAACTCTTGCGATCGGATGTGTCATATTAATGCACGATAGAAGCACAAAAATTAGACCAATTTTCGGATTGGCACCAAATGACTTGATTTAGTACGGGCGTAAAGTTTTTACTGAAGTTTTTGGTTTTCCAAGCCTTTGGCACTTTTAAACTATTTGTGTGTTTCCAGCATAAGTCTCGCAGTGCAACGCCGGACACCTTTAGAGATTCGAGAAAAACATTCTCGGATATTGCTATATATGCATCTGTTTCGAATTGTGTCTTCGGTCAATAGTTGGGTTGTCCGACTCCTGTGCTTGCCTCCTATGTTTCGCTTTGTTCGGCTAGGTGTGCAAAGGGAGAACCACTGTGATTGTGCTTCCAGCTCGAATGGTTTAGCACCTCAGTGGAGAAAGCCAAAAACTGATTGACCCAATGGGCGTAAATTGGTCAGCGATCCGATGATGGTGTCAAACTATAGATCGATACTGATTATTCCGTGTTAAACGATGGGCCTTTCATAACATTGGCCGAAGTGTTAATGGCTAGACTTCGGTCGGTGCCGAACACTAACCGGGGGCTCATAGCTAGCTTCGCCAGTTTAAAGCTCCTATGACTAAGTGAAAGTTATAAAGCCCGCATATCTGATTGCCTTGTTTCCGCTAACACAACCACCTCCGGGCAGCGAGATGTCGACTAAGGGTTGCTTTGCTACTGCGGAAACACCCTGCGTAGTATATACAAAGGGGTAGAAGCCGACGATGGGCCACTTTCAACAGATAAACGGTCGCAACAGAGTCAAAATAAACATATATCATCAGTGTTTGTATTCATTATACAAGCGTTGCCTTCCGTAATTATCGTTATAAAGCCATAAATATGCATCAAATTTGACTTAAGATTTTGGCCAAGCTGGGTTGCCTGGCTCCTGTGTTTAACCCTACGTTCCCGATTGTTCAGCTAGGGGGTAAAGGGAGCACCTTTGTGATTGTTACTTCCGGGTCATCCGGATTAGTACCTCAGGCTGGGTGAAGCCGAAAGCTAGCTATCTTAATAATATAATTGGTCGGCAATGACGGAAGTGAAAATTTTGGTTCATAAAGACCATAGAGTTCGGGAACTTTCCCGACACTAAATCCTCGATGTTTTCCTCCCACGTCGATCAGAGGTGAGGTTTCAAGATCACGATCAGCATGAAAACCCAAAGAAAGGAACCGATAGCAGGACTATTTTCTTCGGAAGATGCTTCTTACGTTAGAAAGTAATATAACATATCTGTTCGTGTACCTTTGTTTATAAAACGACATGGTCGGATTGCCTTGTTTGTCATAAATCTTTGCCCTTAAAGGCTTTATAAAGTAGGACAAACTCTCCCCGGCTACTATCCGAGGAGGTTGAAGCCGATGGTCGGTCATCAAAGTTTCATACAATGTGGATCCGAGCATTAATAATGTAGAGTACTTGGATACGAAGAATCATTACACATAATTTGTGATTTTACTCCGAATATTGATCCTTAATTTGGCCACCCGTGCCCACATTAAGGCTTGGGGGATACTTGGCTTCGGGCTTATCATTTACTAATATTAAAGGGGCACATTGATCCCCTGATCTGGTGTTGCCACCCGACCAGTGTCTCGGGGGCTACTGCATTGCCTGTTCAATACAAAAAATTCAAAGTGCTCAGTGTTCGGCTTGACCGAACTATGGGCAAACGCGTCTTCGGACAACAATAGGTACCATCTGGGACTTATCCGGCATCAAGCTAATATATTACAGCGACTTCTCAAAACCCTCTCTCAAGGGCCCATCCGCCGATCACTATCTCCTCTAATGTGCATCTCGGATTTTGGCCGACACACACCTCGAGGGCTACTGGCTATATATCTCGTCAGTAAATAAATTGCATCTATTAGAAATAAAATCCACAAAAGAATCAGCCCAAGCCCGAGGTAGTACATCACCTCGGAAGCAAGTCCGGCATCAAACTCGGCTGCGAGCGGCTGGCTCCATAGAGAACTTTTTCAGCGTTAAGCTTGGGTAACCTCCTTCAAACTTTTTTAAACACGAGGTAATCTGTGACACTTCGGATACATTCCAATGTTGGAGCTCGGAAGCGGTCCGGCGTTGGTGTTCGTCTGCAAAAGATACCTCCGATGCAGTCCGGCCTTGGAGCTCAGACACAAGAGGACACCACCGCACAGGAACAACTTCAAACCCGAGGTGTGGCATCAAAAATAACAAAGCATTTCTAAAGACCGAAAACTTAACGTGGCTCCTCAGATACCCGACATGTAAACTCTTCGGATTCACTTCAGCGATCCTCAAGATCGCAGATGAGAAGATTTGTTTAACCAATTTTCAAGACCGACACCCGAAGATGAAGAATAGTTCGAAAGAATCAAGGAGAGTCCCCAACTTGAAGACCAGTTCAGGGGGCTACTGACGGTGTCCTGGACTAGGGGGTACTCACCACGTCGTCTCCCAACTAGCTGGATCGGGCCGAGGACCCCCATGGAGGTTCATGGGCCACTTCGGGTAGCCCATGCCGTATACAAGGAGGATTCCACAAGACTTGGCGCCTAAGACAAGGACTCCTCTAAACCCTAGGCCTCCTGTGTGTTATATAAATCGAGGCCAGCTAGTCAACAGATAACCTAATATTCATTAGAATGATCTCGTGGTAGATACATGTACTCCGTACTACACCCCATATGAATACAATCAAAAGCGGGACGTAGGGTTTTACCTCCATCAAGAGGGCCTGAACCTAGGTAAAATCCTGTGTCCATGTTACCATCGCTCCAAGACGCCTAGCTTAGGACCCCTACTACGAGATATGCCGGATATAGAACCGACACAAGCAGGAACGAGGGCCAGAGCCCAGTAAGGCGTGGTTCTGGGCAGGCTCTAGCAATGTGGCCCAGATTGCCACAATAGTAGCAGATGATCAAGGAGTTTGAAAATTCCTCATTGGCGCTCCCTGTCCCTAGGTCGGGAGTAACGTGATCACTAACCATGCGATCACTAATGTCGACATTAATACAATCATTAACACCAGGTGAATCATTGCCCGTTGAAGATTCCGGTAATTTAGCCAACCAGAGAAAAACTGATGGCAGGCCCGACGAATCCCGTCGGCGATCACCGTGGCCCAACGAAGAAGGGGGCTGATGGGAAGATCTATTCACTAGAGTCCAAGAATCTTGCTCTTCTTTGTAGAAAATTAATTCCTCCCAATGCCAATTCGGACCTCCTTCACCCCAAAGGTTAAAAACAAGATCGAAATCCACTTATGAAATATGACCAACATTGTAGATATCAAAACCCAGGGACTTGGAAGTCATAGAGAATTGAAAAGATCTTTCCTTTAGAAACTTGACTCTAAAACCTTGTGGGTAACCTCCAAAACACGCTTGTAACACAATGCCGACCATGTAGCAATCCAAGATAAATCGAGCACGACCAAAAGAGACCACAAGCTTGTACTCACATTGACAAAAACCAAGAGAGAAAACCACTGGATGTACAAACTTTTGCCGCATTCCAAGTTGGAAGCCCATACCTTGGGCAAAGTTGAGAGCGAGGGGAGCCATCGGGTAGCAGAGAGGGTGGTCGCCGGGGCCAGAGCGGCCACCGGCGAGGGATCGCCTAGGAGTCGCGTAGTCGAGTGTGAGAGTTATATAATAAAGAGTATTTTGACCTATGATGCTTCAACTTTTTGTTTTAATCTTAGCAATAAAAAGAATAAAAGGTCATATACTAACCCCACGGAGAGTAATGACTTCACATAAAAGAAGTATAGTTGATAAAATTTGTTGGGAGTTAACAAACATAACATTGGTCATGATGCAATTCATGAAAACTAATAAAGGAAGAGAGGTCTCACATACAAATATACTATCTTGGACATCTTTTATGATTGTGATCCCCTATCAAATATTCTATGCTTGATCAAATATTTGACGTTGGACAAGGAAGACAAAATAATAAGTTACGTTTGCTTATATTCACATAGACGTTATATTGTCATGGATCCTCTAACATGTGGTCCTTGCTTATAATCTTTTGCTAGCCAAAATTCATACTAAGTAGAGATACTACTTGTAGAACCAAAACCCTAGAACCCAGTTTCTTTTCATGAGTGCCCATCATATCTACCTATGGATTGAATAAGATCCTTGAAGTAACTTGTCATCGGCACATAAAGCAATAAAAATTACTCGTAAATATGTATGATCTTTTATTGTAAGAGAAAATAAGCTTTATACTATCTTGTGATGGTAAAGAAATAAAAGCGACAGACTGCATAATAGAGGTTGCTATCACAAGGGGCAATATAAAGTGACATTCCTTTCCATTAAGATCTTGCACATCCAAAAATAAAAAGTGCATGACAACCTCTGCTTTCCTCTATGAAGGGCCTATCTTATACTTTTTGGTATTTACTTTTATGCAGGAGTCAATTATGTTCATTCCTATTCCATTCTTGTTTATTCTCCACTTGGCAAGCATCATGTGGTAGGGGAAGATCCAAACACATATATCCAGTTGGATGTAGGTAATCATGAATTATTATTGTTGACATTATCCTTGAGGTAAATAAGTTTGGAGGTGAAAACTATAAACCCCCATCTTCCTATGTGTTTGACTGAAACTTTTGCTCCATAAATATGCCATGAGTGTCATCAATCAGAGAAGACTAAATGATAGCTGGGTATGTGAACTTTCTAAACAAAGCTCTTATATGGACTCTTTCTAAAAATATGATAAACGACAATTGTTTCAATGACTGAGATCAGAATTGGTTAGTTTCCAATGAAGTTCATGGTTCATACTTTAGCATGTGAATGAATTATTACTTTATCATGAGAAGTTTTATGATTATATGGTGCTTCTATGATAATGATCATGATGCTTTCATGTTCGTATTTTGTTTTATCGACACCTCTCTCTCTCTCTCTCTAAACATGTGGTTATGATTATTGAGTTTGGCATTCGCTTGAGGACAAGCGAGGTCTAAGCTTGGGGGAGTTGATACATCCATTTTGCATCATGTTTTCCTATTGTTATTTATTATGTTTTGGGTCATTATTTCACTTTATGGTGCAATACCAATGCCTTTTCTCTCTTACTTTGCAAGTTTCACATCAAGAGGGAGATTGCCGGTACCTGGAATTCCAGACATGAAAAAGCTAGAACAGAGATAGATATTCTCCAGAACTCCAAATGACCTCAAAATTTATAGAGAATTATTTTGGAATATATAAAAAATATTGGCGGAAGAAATACTAGGAGGGGGCCC
The DNA here is from genome assembly GCF_002162155.2 of Triticum dicoccoides. Lineage (NCBI taxonomy): Eukaryota > Viridiplantae > Streptophyta > Magnoliopsida > Poales > Poaceae > Triticum > Triticum dicoccoides. The sequence goes on along the minus strand of NC_041386.1, from coordinate 174,641,164 downwards.
ACCATAGAGTGACGAGCTCAGGGGCGCACCATCCTAGGGCGCACCCTATGAGCTCATGGGCCCACCAGTGAGCCTCCGGTGCCATTCTTCTGCTATATGAGGCTATTTTCCCTAGAAAAAAATAAGAAGACTTTCGGGGTGAAGCGCCGCCGTCTCGAGGCGGAACCTGGGAGGATCACCTTTTCTCCCAAGTGGAGCGATTCCACTAGGGAAACTTCCCTTCGGGAGGGGGAAATTGAAGCCATCGACATCACCAACGATCCTCTCATGTGGGAGGACCGATCTTCATTAACATATTCACAAACACTGTCTCCTCTCAAACCCTAGTTCATCTCTTGTATTCAATCTTTGTCCCAAAACCTCAGATTGGTACATGTGGGTTGCTAGCACTATTGATTACATCTTGTAGTTGATGCTAGTTGATTTATTTGGTGGAAGATTAAATATTCAGATCCTCAAGCATACTCAATACACCTTTGATCTTGAACATGAATATGATTTGTGAGTAGTTACTTTTGTTCTTGCGGACATGGGAGAAGTCTTGTTATAAGTAATCATGTGAAGTTGGTATTCGTTCGATATTTTGATGATATTTATGTTGTTCTTTGTTTAGTGGTGTCATGCGAATGTCAAATACATGACACTTCACCATACATGGGCCTAAGGGAAGGCATTTCGGAGTGATAAGTAGATGATGGGTTGCGAGAGTGACATAAGCTTAAACCCTAGTTTATGCGTTATTCCGTAAGGGGCTGATTTGGATCCATATGTTTCATGGTATTGTTAGATTTATCTTAATTCTTATTTCATAGTTGTGGATGCTTGCGAGACGGGGTAATCATAAGAGGTTGCTTTTTCAAGTAAGAACAACACCCTAGCACCGGTCCACCCACATATCAAATGATCAAAGTAGTGAACGCGAATCAACTAAACATGATGAACATGACTAGATGACAATTCTTATGTGTCGTTGAGAACGCTTTGCTTTAGATAAGAGAACTTTTTGGCTTGTCCGTTGCTATAAAAGGATTGGGCCACCTTGCAACACTTTGTTACTATTGCTACTTGTCACTTGTTACGAATTATCCTACTAGAAAACTATATGTTACCTCTACTTTCAGTACTTGCAGACAATACCTTGCTGAAAACCGCTTATTATTTCTTTTTGCTCCTCGTTGGGTTCGGCACTCTTAGTTACCGAAAGGAGTACGATTGATCCCCTATACTTGCGGTCATAAGGTCCCCAAAAATATCGACCTTGAGTACTGGAAGATGTACTTCGACGAGTCAATGACGATGTAATGACTCGGGGATGGAGTGGTCCTTGTCTCCCCAAGAGGTAACAAAATGTACTACATTCGACAACTCCATTTTAAGGACTCCAACAATGTGGCAAAATATGAAGCTCTCCTTTACAGGCTCCGAATAGCGGTCTCCATGGACATTCATAGCCTCATCTGTCGGGGTAACTCCGACCTCGTGGTCCAACAGGTCATGAAGATGTTTGTCACAAAAGATCCTAAAATGGCAGTGTATTGCGCTGCCGTCCGGGAACTCGAAGGAAAGTTCGATAGGCTAGAACTTCCTCACATAAAATGAGATGACGACATTGCAGCTAATTATTTGGCGTGCGTTAGATCATAAAGAGAGCTTGTACCAGATGAGACCTTCCTGTAAATACTCCACAAGCCCCCAGTCGAGATTCAAGACAGCGAAGAGGTCGCATCGAGCTCTAGTGCACCCGACGCTGCATCCCGAACGACAGCTCGCCACCCGTAGACAAATATGAAGAGACCATACTAGCAGTCCTGACCCAAGATTGGACCCAACCATTACTAACCTATATGGCTAAAGGTGAGCTCCCACAAGAAAAAAATGGAGGCCCGTCGCATCGCTCGTCGCTCCAAAGCTTACACAATCATCAACGGCCAGCTCTACAAGCGCAGCCAAGTGGGCGTTTTTTAGCGCCGCGTCACTGAAGAAGAGGGCAAGAAGCTACTGCAATATATATACGCGGGGGCTTGCAAGCATCACGCAGGCCCCAAAACAATTGCGGGGAAGGCCTTCCGCCATGGTTTCTTTTGGCCCCACAAAATATATGATGCCGAGGAGATAGTCTGGTGCTATGGTGGTTGCCAGCGCTTCACCAACAAGACCCACATGCCAGCAACAACATTGAAAAAAATCCCATTGACATGCCCGTTTGTGGTATGGGGGTTGGACATGGTCGGCAAGCTCCCACCTTCGCTAGGAGGACACAAGTTCCTGCCGGTGACAATTGACAAGTCCACCAAATGGATAGAGGCCAAACCAGTAACAAATGTAGAGACGTACATGGTAGTCAAGTTTGTCTCGGGGCTCATCCACCGCTTCGGCATCCCACATACCATCATCGCTGATAACGGGTCCAACTTCACCGCCTTAGTGTTCAAGGATTTTAGTCACAAGAGACAGATCCACATATATGCATCAGTTGCCCACCCTCAATCCAATGAACAGGTCGAATAGCCCAATGGACTGATCATGCAAGGTCTAAAGCCAAGGCTCATAACACCCCTTATACAAGAAAAAGGTAACTGGGGGGAGGAGCATCCCTCCGCCCTCTGGAGCTTGCGCACGACGCCGAACTAAGTCCATCGGCTAGACACCATTTTTATGGTATATGGAGCAGAAGCAATTCTCCCATCAGACATCGAATACGGTTTGCCATGGGTCCGCACATATGAGGAAGAGGCTGCCGAAGAAAGTAGGAAGGACAACATCACTACAAAGGAAGAGGCACACATCCTCACCCTCGAGCGCACCATCTACCAACAGAAGGTGTGCCAATACCAAGGTTGGCGTGTGCGATAACGCGAGTTCAACGTCGGCGACCTTGTCCTACGCTTCAAGCAGAAGCCATGCAAAAACAAGATGTCCTCTCCATGAGAGGGACCCTACATCGTCCACGAGGTCCTCAACAATGGGGCCTACTACCTCCGCAACAAGAAAATAGGTCGGATCACATCGTGACCCTGGAATGCTGAGCATCTTTGTTTATTTTATGCATAGCCATCTAAGTATTACATACTTTCTGCATAAATAAACTGCATATCTACATCTCATGTATATTTAGGTCAAACAGAATCAGGTTGAAAAATAAGGAGATCATAGAGACCTCCCACACCTTTTCATTTCCCTTTTATAGTTTGCTAAATAAACATGTCACACAACTATTCAGCACAAACACTTTCCTAAACCCCCTGGGATAGACAAATCATAGAAGAACAAATGTATCTCTTTGTTAATGGACCCGGGGGCTCCATCGCTATAAGTGGACCTCCCCACAGCTCCACCCGAAGGTTGCATCATACGTTCCTACTTTTCTATCCAGAACCTTGTGGACGTTTCTTCTACTGACCTCCCACAACTTCGTGCTCTGGGGATGCATCGATACAATTTTATTGGTATTCCTTCCCTTGAGGAGAGAAATCATCGAGGATGTCGGACGACTAAATATGGCATTCTGGTCATGCCGAGCTCACTAAATACGCCTACGACGTCAACCAACACAAAATGGTATCTCTGTTCCTAACAAGAACAGAGGCACTTCACCGCCTTTATGGCATAAATTAAACCTATCAATATATTTTGTTTTTCAAACAACAAAAAGCAAACAAATGAGGTCGTATTGATAAGTGTCGCAAAGAAAGTTGCGAGATACTTTGTTTTCAGGACAACAGTTCAGGCCTCATGGCGACTCTCCTCGGCGGCGAACGCCGCAACCAACTCTACGTCACCATAAAAGCTTTGCGCTGGGCGGTCCTCCCGCTCCGTGGTAACAATTCATGGGCAGACCAGCCTGGATGGCACGCTCGTAGCCTCACCGGCACATACTGCGCGCCAGTGGTCACCACGGCCTCGTGCAGATCCATCAGACGCTGAGCTGCCAGTGGCATACGCGCACCGAGCTATTTGACATTGTCACTCCCAACTTCTCCAACCCACTAGGCCCCATCCGCTCACGCCAACGCCTCGGCCATCCAGTCAAGGGTAGACGAAACAACGCCAGACCGCGACGAGCTCAGTGAGCGAAGCAAGCAACACAACTGCGCATACAAGTGGTGATATAATGCGTGTCAAGCAGGAGAACGAGGGCAAACACTATTAGCAACAAACACTCACCGCCCACTGTGGCCTCCAGCCGTTCTTGGCGCACGCGCTGCACCCGGAGATCCTGCGTTGCACACTGTCCGACCACCGTCAAAGAGATCTTCCATGCTTTGCTGCTCTCCAAGTGGGCAGGAGCGTCCGCCGAATGGCCTCGGGCAGCCTCCAGCCGCGTTGGAGTTCAGCCTCCACTTCCAGGCTCTCTCTCAATTACGCGCGAAGTGTTGTCATAATCTTCAGTTTCAGGTTTCAGTAGGGTTTTAGGTGTCGAACAGTTTCAGTTTCGACACTAGCTAGGTTTCTTCAGTTTCGTCAGTCAATAACCGAGCTGCGACTCGGCAGTAGCTAGCTAAGTTTGCGGCGCCCTGACCCGATCGTGGGATGGCACGACAGAACGGTCACGGCGCCATGACGGGCGACGAGTGGGGAGTGTTGGGATGGCAGCACTCGCGACCTGTTCGTGCCCCGTTTTTCGTTTTCAGTTAGATCTTGTATGACTGAATAAAAGGAAGAGAAACAGAAAAGCTGCTATGTTGCACGCAGCACAAAACCTCTCTCTCTCACACTTTCCTCTTCCCCAACTCCGGCGATTGTAGTCGCAAGGCTTGTCTGACAATTGGCATCAGAGCTGGTTCGCTCGGTGGCCTGTGGAGATGGCAGGACCCGGGGAAGAGCATTGTGGATTCAGGGAACAGCGTCACCGGCGGGGCCTGGCCCATGCTGACGCGCACCAACTACACCGATTGGGCCCTCCTGATGCAAGTCATGCTGGAGGCGCGCCAGCTCTGGGTCGCCGTCAACAACGGGACTCGGGAGCGCGAGACGGACCGCACGGCAATGGAGTGCCCGTTGCGATCCGTGCCGCCGGAGATGGTGTCCACGCTCGCTGTGAAGCCCACGGCGAAGGACGCTGGGGCACGATCAAGACAATGCGGCTGGGTTTAGCACGTGTGCGCGAGGCCAAGGCGACGTCACTGCGTCGTCAGTACGAGGCGATCAAGTTCAACGACGGCGAGAGCATCGACGATTTCAGTATGCGCCTGTCTTCTCTGGTCACTCAACTTGAGTTGCTAGGTGACAAGATCGGTGAGCCTGCCGTCATCCGCAAGTTCCTCTCGATCGTCCCCAAGGCGTACTCGCAGATGGCGTGCGCGATCGAGACCTTGGTCGACCTCAACACACTGGCTCTCGAGGAGTTGATCGGGCGGCTCAAGGCCGCCGAGGAGAGATACGAGCTAGACGCGGCACCCGGCGCCGGGGACAGCAACGGTAGGCTGCTCCTCATAGAGGAGGAGTGGTTTGCGTGTCTCAAGCTGCGTGAGGGCGACGGCTCTTCAGGAAGCAACGAGCGCGGCCGCGGACGCGGTGGCCGTGGCCAGAGCGCGGGACGCGGCACCAGCAGCGGAGATAGATCCAAAGATATATGCCGTTACTGCAAGCAGGTAGGGCACTGGGCGCGCGAGTGCAAGAACCGTGTCAAGGAGCAGGCCAATCTCGCGCAGGCAGGCGCGGAGGATGAAGAACCTGGGCTGCTGAGGGCCCAGGTTTGTGGCCTGTTCGACTGCGGCGGCAACGACGTGCACGCGGCGCCAGTCCACCTCGTCGAGAACTCGGTGCAAGCCAACCTCGGGGCCGAGGACGGCACCCGCCGCGGGCTATGGTACCTGGACACGGGCGCGTCCAACCACATGACAGGCGATCGCTCGGCGTTCGTCGAGCTCGACACGGGCGTTCATGGGAGTGTCAAGTTCGGCGACGGCTCCGTCGTCAGCATCTGCGGTCGAGGGATGATCCTCCTGGTGTGCAATACTGGCGAGCACCTCGCGATCACGGGGGTGTACTGCATTCCTCGCCTGCGCACACACATCATCAGCCTGGGCCAGCTCGATGAGAGCGGCTGCCAGGTGCTGATCCAGGGAGGCGTACTGCATGTGCGCGACCGGCAACGCCGTCTGCTCGCCAAGGTAAACAGGGCACCGAATCGTCTGTACACCATAGCTCTCCACATCGCACAGCCTGTGTGTCTTGCAGCCCAGAGTGGATCAGATGAGGCGTGGACGTGGCATGCTTGCTACGGACACCTGAACTTCGACGCTTAGCGCAAACTGGCGCGACAGGGCATGGTGCGCGGCATGCCTCTGATCGAGCAGGCGGACCAGCTGTGCGACGCGTGCCTGGCCGGCAAGCAGCGGCGGGCATCGTTCACGCAGCAGGCGAGGTATCGTGCCGTGGAACGGCTCGAGCTGGTGCACAGCGACCTCTGCAGGCCGATCACACCGGCGACTCCAAGCGGGAAGAAGTACTTCCTCCTCCCGGTGGACGACGTGATGCGCTACATGTGGCTCGTGTTGCTCGCATCCAAGGACGAGGCGGCCGCAGCAATTCAGCGCATCCAGGCGAGCACGGAGTCCGAGTCCGGACGCAAACTGAAGACGCTGCGAACGGATCGGGGCGGCGAGTTCACATCGGGCTCGTTCACAGCCTATTGCGCTGAGCTTGGGGTGGCGCGGCACCTCACTGCGCCGTACTCGCCGCAACAGAATGGCGTGGTTGAGCGGCGCAACGGCATGGTGGTGGGCATGGCCCAGAGCTTGCTAAAGGCAAAGTTGTGCCTGGTGAGTTCTGGGGCGAGGCCGTCACCACGGTGGTTTTCCTTCTGAACCGGTCGCCGACGAAGAGCCTGGATGGGCAGAGGCCGTTCGAGGCATGGCACGGGCGCAAACCGAATGTGCATTTCCTATGCACTTTCGGATGCATGGTGCACGTGAGGGACACGCGCCCCGACCTGAAGAAACTTGACGATCATAGCCGGCCCATGATCTTCGTCGGCAACGAGCAAGGAACAAAGGGCTACCGAGCCTACAACCCTACAACGAGGCACGTGCACATCACCCGCGACGCCATCTTTGACGAAGGGGCTCGGTGGAACTGGAATGCAGATGAGGACGTCGTGAACTCGTTCAGCGGCGCCGACACCTTCGTGATCGAACACCTTGCGAGCAGAGCTCCAGGGGCGTCAAAAGAAGATGGAGCAGCCACCTCGCCTCCGCCCATGCCACCAATGTCCCCTGCAATGTCGTCTGCAGCATCGTCATACCCAGGGCAGGCTACTCCAGCACCGGTCAGCCCAGGAGGGGTGGAACTGGTGTCGCCGCCGACGTCGTTCAGCGACAACATTCTCGACGCGGCTGATGATGCGGAGCGCGAGCACCGGTTCCGCACCCTGCAGAACATGCTAGACTTTGGTCCGGCGAATGACCCCGACGAGGAGTTGCACTTCCTCACTGCAGAGGAGCCTGCCTCATTTTCAGAAGAGGAGCAGGAGGTGAACTGGCGGCGAGCCATGATCGAGGAGATGGCCTCGATCGAGGACAACCAGACGTGGCATCTCACCACGCTCCCGCCGGGGCACCGCGCGATCAGTTTGAAGTGGGTCTTCAAAGTCAAGAAGGACGCCCAAGGAGAAGTGCTCAAGCACAAGGCCCGTCTGGTGGCCAAGGGCTATGTCCAGCAGCACGGTATCGACTACGACGAGGTGTTCGCGCCGGTGTCTCGCCTTGAGTCCGTGTGGATGCTGCTGGCGCTCGCTGCAAACGCGGGCTGGGTCGTTCACCACATGGACGTCAAGTCCGCCTTCCTGAATGGCGAGCTCGCGGAGGAGGTGTACGTGCAGTAGCCGCCCGGATTCAAAGCCGCCGGCAAGGAGCACTTGGTGCTACGCCTGAACAAGGCATTGTACGGGCTCAAGCAGGCACCCAGGGCCTGGAACACCAAGCTGGACACGTGCCTGGCCGAGCTAGGCTTCATGCGGTGCCCGTCAGAGCACATGGTGTACGTTCGAGGCACGACGACCTCGCGCCTCGTCGTTGGCGTGTACGTGGATGACCTGGTGATCACCGGGTCAGACGCCAAGGAGATCAACAAGTTCAAGGGTGAGATGTGAAACCTATTCAAGATGTCTGACCTTGGATTGCTTAGTTTCTACCTAGGGATTGAGGTGAAGCAGAGCGCGCTCGGCATCATCATCAGTCAGAGCGTGTATGCATGGAAGCTGCTCGAGAAGAGCGGCATGGCAGGATGCAAGGTGTGCAACACGCCCATGGAGCCGCGGTTCAAGCTGTCCAAGCAGAGCACATCGTCGGCAGTTGATGCAACAGAGTATCGCAGCATCGTCGGCAGCCTGCGCTACTTGGTGCACACGCGCCCTGATCTGACCTTCTCTGTCGGATACGTGTCGCAGTTCATGGAGGGACCAACGTAAGAGCACCACACCGCCGTCAAGCACATTCTGAGGTATATCGCCGGCACGCTACAGCTGGGGTGGATGTACGCCGGAGGGGAAGGCACGGCCCAACTTGTTGGTTACAGTGACAGTGATCTGGGGGTGACGTTGATGATCGGAAGAGCACCTCTGGGACGCTGTTTCTCCTTGGAGGTGGCGCAGTGACTTGGCAGTCTCGGAAGCAGAAGATCGTCGCTCTCTCGAGCTGTGAATCCGAGTATGTCGCCGCGACCACGGCGGCCTGTCAGGGCATCTGGCTGTCACGGCTGCTCGGTGAGTTCAGAGAGACAGAGACTGGTGCGGTGAAGCTCAAGGTGGACAACAAGTCTGCGATCTCCCTGGCCAAGAACCCTGTCATGCTTGATAGATCGAAGCACATTGAACTTCAATACCACTTCTTCAGGGACTGCGTGGAGAAGAAGAAGATCGAGCTCGAGTTTGTGGCAATAGAACATCAGCTCGCAGACATGTTCACCGAGCCGCTCGGACGGGTTTGACTGCAGTAGCTACGCTCGAGCATCGGCATGGTGGAAGTGAACCCCTGAGACTTCAGATTAGGGGGTGATTGTTGTCATAATCTTCAGTTTCAGGTATTAGTAGGGTTTTAGGTGTCAAACAGTTTCAGTTTCGACAGTAGCTAGGTCTTCAGTTTCGTTAGTCAATAACCGAGCTGCGACTCGGCAGTAGCTAGCTAAGTTTGCGGCGCCCTGACCCGATTGTGGGATGGGACGACTGAACGGTCACGGCGCCATGATGGGCGACGAGTGGGGAGTGTTGGGATGGCAGTACTCGCGACCTGTTCGTGCCCCATTTTTCGTTTTCAGTTAGATCTTGTATGACTGAATAAAAGGAAGAGAAACAAAAAAGCTGCTATGTTGCACGTAGCACAAAACCTCTCTCTCTCTTGCACTTTCCTCTTCCCCAACTTCGGCGATTGTAGTCGCAAGGCTTGTCTGACACGAAGGCCTTCGGTGATACCGCGGTTGCTGTCCAGCATGCCCCCATCAGCCCTCAACAGCTCTTGACAAGAGCGCGCCTTCGTGCCCTTGGCATCAGCCATGTCCTAAGCACGACTTGCTGCCTTGCAATCGGCGTCAAGCCGAACCTGCAACTCTTGAAGTTGCTCCAAAGTTGTTTCACAAACATAGCAGGAGTCAAAGCAGAACTATTCTGCCACCTACCAAATACAAACGGAGAGCTCCGCAGACACACATCAGACGTCTGCGAGCCACCACCGCAAGTGAGATACCCGCTCTTCTTCCACAACAACCTGATGCCTCAGCTCATATGCTCGGATGTCCAACTCCACTGTACGGGCAACAAGGGCCTACATCCAAACAACAAGACCTCAAGCACATTAGGATACAATCTGCTTAAGACTCAGGGGCTACTAGGGAAGAGCGAGGTACGCTTACCTTAGCTCTGACCTCCACCGGGTGATGAAGATCCTCCAGCATGGCCTACAGTGCCTGGTTTGAGGCTCCTCCTAGACGGATAGCGGCTACCAGAAGGCACAATGCTGAAGGACCGCTCGGAGTTCCCCCGGGTGGCAAGACTGATGACGAGGGAGAGCCGCTCACGGCACTTCCAGTGGGAGGGAGCTCATGACGTGACCCAGAGTGTTGTGTGGCCACTCCCCTAAAGAAAGTAGGATCATAGCACTAAAAAAGACACATCCATGAAATTTTGGGCCAAACGAAAAAAAATTGTCATGCTTATGACACGTCTATGACAATAATTGTGACAAAACCCGGTATCATCATAGATGTGGTGGGCTCCTACTTCTATGACCAAAAATCATGACAGAAAATGGGCTTTTCATCCTGGGCGGGCCGGAGACACAACTGCATGACATACTTTGGGCCGTCTATGACGGAAAAAACCATGGTAGAAGCGAGGGCGAGGAAAATATCAGGGAGTTCCCGGTTACGGTGGGTGGTCGGAGCCGAGCGATGCATGGAGGGATTGCGCGTTTGTCTCGTACACGTACACGCGTGGGTGCGAGGTGTTGGGCTCTAACTGAACACAAACGAGGCGTTCACCTACTAAACCTGAGTGATTGCACTGGCTACGCGTTACTGACCTCGAGCGATCGATCGATCCCTGGCTATTAACTAAACCCGATCGAGCGATTCCTTTGCTACTGCTGCTAACTGAAGCCGGTCGAACCTGCTACCTCTTGAGGAATAGTGAGTGTTGTTGGGGGTTGCACGAACAGTTCCCGGTGGGGGTTGGATGAACTGGACCCCGCGGTAGTAGAGGCCGTTGCCGTTGGATGAACAGGACCCTGATCAAGCCGGTTGGGGGTGAATGAACAGGACCCCATGAAGGGTTGGTTGAACAGTAGCCAGTGGAGGGCTGGATGAACAGTACCCAGTGGAGGGCTGGTTGAATAGTAGCTGGTGGAGGCTAGATGAACAGGAGCCCGTGGATGAACAGTAGCTGGTAGAGGCAGAAGGGAGACGCCGTAGATAAACAGTCACAGGTGGAGGTTGGAGGAGGTCGACGGTGGATGAACAGTAGCCCGTGGAGTCCTGTTTTTGCTGTACGCCACACCCCTCCTGATGAACAGGACCGTGTTTCGACCGTAGGAGGTCGAAGAGAAGTCTGTTTCCTCCGTTTTGCGGTACGCCACACCCCTCCCGATAAATAGGACCCCGTTTCGACCGTAGGAGGTCGAAGAGAAGGCCGTTTCCTCCATTCTGTGGTACACCAGGCCTCGTTTCGGCTGTTCCGTCCAAGCCGGTTGTCTCCCGATTAACATGACGCATTTCTTTGCCTCCTAATGAACACGACACAATTTCTCTATTCCGACCCAACTGGTTGGCTGCCGATGAACAGGACGCCATCGGTGCTCTACGCTGCCTCTCCATGTACACGAGCCCTGGCCGTACCTATGCGTGAGTAGGCGTTCGAGACCCTGCCCGTATGTACGTACGTGGCCGCATTTACTTTCTTGCACCATGGTTATACGTACTTGTACACAATATTGATGGGACTGCGTGACATGCTACGTCCGTACCTCTACTACGACACGTGCCCTTCCTTACTCGGCCACGGTTCATCGCTGCAGCCTGCAGACTAACCGATCGACCAATATGTACATACATGTTCACGACCAGACAGACAACCCTACGTACGGTTCGACCGGGTGGGTCCTAGCTGTCAGGGAGGTAAGGAGGCACTTCCTTGCATGCGAAGATATAGCTGGTGGGTCCCAGCTATCAGGGGGATAATCATATTTTTGCCCGTAATATGGACGCACTTCCTTGCGTGCGAAGATGTAGCTGGAGGGTCCCAACAGTCAGGGGGAAACATTTTTTTCACAAAATATGGTGGCCCATTCAGTGGGTCTCTGCTGTCAGCTGGAGGAATCATTATTTTGTGCATAATAAGGAGGCAGTTCCTTGTTGCGGCCGTGGACCCAACTGTTAGCCTCTCCACGTACAGTACTCTTCCGGCGGAAGTCGTTCCTTAACAACATTGACCACGCTGCGCTGAGAGCACCAAGGCGGTGGACGGCGACAAGGCCTAGGAAGGGGACGACGCAGAGCCGGGGAAGACGCGTCAATGGATGCCCACGCGGAGAGGAGTACGAGTGTTGACTGGTTCGGCTGCGGTGTGAGGCTGCCGTCGCCGTAGAATAACAGGGGTTGTGGGTGAGTAGAGGAATGGCCTGGCCAGAGGTTGGAGTAGGGTGGGGCGGTCAGGTGTGCGCGGCAGCAGAGCCGGCCACGGGAGGCAGGAGCAGGCAGCACGACCGTCGCTGGTTTGGGCGGCTGGAGCAAGAAGAGCAGAGCTTGAAGAAGCACTATGACCGTTGGACGGACATCGTACAGTCACTGGAGGTAGAATCGTTCATATTGACTAAGTTGACAAAGCCCTCCGTCCGCGATAGTAGGCTCACAAGTCAGCCTCCAACTATGGTGGGTCCCAGATAGCTGGGGGAGTATTCATTTTTTGTGCGTAATAAGGAGGCACTTCCTTCTGTGCAAAGATATAGCTGGTGGGTCCAAGCTATCAGCAAGAGGAATGTTTTTTCGCGAAATATAGAGGCCCTTCCGGTGGGTCCCTGCTGTCAGGTGGAGGAATCATTATTTTGCGCGTAATAAGGAGGCACTTCCTTGCGTGCGGCTGTGGACCCAGCTATTAGCCTCTTCACATACAGTCCTCTTCCGATGGATGTCGTTCGTTGACTACGCCGCGCCGAGAGCACTAGGCAGTGGACGACGGTGAGGACTAGGAAGGGAACAACCCGGAGCCGGGGAAGACTCGGCAGTGGTTGCCAATGCGGTGGGGAGTACGAGGGTTTACTGGTTCGGCTGCCATCGCCGAAATATAACAGGAGTTGTGGGTGAGTAGAGGACTGGCCTGGCCAGCGATGGAGTAGGGTGGGGTGGTGCGACCTATGCACCAGCACAGACGGCCATGGGAGGCCGGATCAGGCAATCCCATCGGCGCTGGTTTGGGTGGCTGGAGCAAGAAGATCAGATATTGAAGAAGCAGCACGGTCGTTGGATTAACATCCAATGGTCACTGCTGCTAAAATCGTTTGTGGACTAAGTTGACAAAGCCTTTCGTACATGTCAACCTAGTAGACCGACAATCCAGCCTCCAAATCTGTCCCAAACAGCATACATCTCGAAATTTCTAATCAGATTCAAATTAATTTAAAAACTAAATATACCATAATTTAAATCCAATGAAATTTTACCCTCACAAAAACAATGAAATTTAGGGTTAATTTGATAAATGCCACTCCAAATTTGACGATTATGAGAAATGCCACTGCAATTTTACGAAATGGCATTTTTCAAAGTTTGGAAATTGCAATGGCATTTTTATGAATGGCCGTAATTGGAGTGGGATTTATCTAATTAACCCAATTTAAAATATCAAAATCTAAAAGAAAAATGTATTTTGGAACTAATTGCATGTTTGTTGTATTTTTTCATTTTACAGCCCATTTCTTATTACTTATAGCCCATTTTCTGGGCAAGCCCGAATGCATCCCTCCTCGTCTTGAAAGATTTCCAGTCCAGCGGGGCGTAGAAAAGCAAGTAGGCCTACGTTGGTTATTCTGCAAAAAACAAAATAGCTGGGCTAACCATTTTCAGAAAGGAAAAAAAGAACTAGGCTGGTCATGTGGTAAACATATGAAATAAAATCCTGGGCTAGACGGGCCACAGCTCCCGCACAACCCAGTTGATACCCTTCTCCGTCCCGAAATGAAATACTGCACGCGCTGCTGGGTCCCGGGTGTCTACCGCTCCTTGTGCAGTTATCTCGCTTATTGACTATGTTGACAGTGGCGTGCGACCTAGATGTCAGGAAACCATCAGGAGGAACCCTTTTTTTCTTGTAATAAAGGAGGCACTTGCTTGCCTACTACCATGATCCTGATGGGTCCCTACTGTCATCCTTACCATGTACATAGATCTTCTTATTCCTCTCGGTTGTTGATCATGTTAACAACACCGGAGGGCGGCTCCGCGGCGATCGAACCAAGGCAGAGGACGATGATGAGGCCTCGTACGGGAACGGACAGGAGCCGCGGAAGATGCGCAGAGTTTTAGGGTGTGATGTGGCAACGATGCGTGCGCGGCAGCACAGCCAGCCGTTTTATGCGAGAGCAGGCGGTCCCACCGGCGCTAGTTTGGCTTTGGCGGCTGGAGGAAGAAGAGACTGAAGGAACACGACAGACGTTGAATGTCAATCCAATGGTCAAGGTTGGCACAATCGTTTGTTGACTAAGCCGACACCTGGCATACTTTTTATATATAGAAAGAAAAGAAAAATTGGGCTCGTTTGGCTGATAACATTCCAGAAACTGCGACTATTCGATCTTGTGTCACAACTAAAACTATGAGGAAAATGCGTTTTCTGTCATCCGCCTCCCAGGGAATGTTCGCCCAATAAGTGACTAGCACCCTTGGTTTTCAACCGAGAGGTCTTGGGTTCGAGTCCCAGGAACCCTCAATTGTGTCCTCCTTCCTTCCTTGCAAAAAAAGAAAAGAAAATCAAAGAGTTGAGAAGGCGTACAGAACAAGCTAGTGTACCAGTAAAGAGACGTTGATGAGTTTTAGAAAAAACAGAGACGTCTCCTGTAGCTAGTTCAAATCCAAACGTAGATTATGACTATATATATGGTGCTATGCTACTCTACAAGTAATGAAACTGAGATGTCCGACATTCGCTTATCCTCTTCTCTACTTACTCTGCCTAGCATCAAAAGCTCTGACCACAACAACATTGTCCGCTGGCGACTCGTCCACCTGCTCTTCAGCATGCAACAACCAGATATGCGCCAAGTCACTACACGTACCATCGCATGTGGGTCTCATCATACCCCCGCCGGCACACGCACCGCAGCCGGTTACTCATCGCAACCCGCTGCCATTGGTGTGGTACCACTACTGCAAATCACGCAGAGTCATCCATCGCGTCTCAACCACAATCCTCAACCCTGGCCGAGTCTTCTACAAATGCCCGAGTCATGGGGGAATAATATGTTTAAGTGTTGTTCTGCTGCTTTCAGTAGCTGATTTTTTAATAGTTTGGTTGATGATCTTCCAATTTGATTCATGCAGAAAAGGGAAGATTTGTGTGATTTGTATTTCTGGGAAGTTGCTGATGTGGGGGAATGCAACTATGCTAATTATTTGGTTAGCCGAGGAATCCAAATACCAGCAGGTTGGGGTGTTGGACAAGTAACTGAAGGAACGACAGAAGAGGAAGATGCAGACCAGAAGGTTAAAGATGTAGTTCCTCTGATCATGGCCAAGCAACAGCTGTTGAACGGCCTTGACAGCAATGATGAGATGAAAGAGCTTGTGAAGATAATGGATAAAATTGATGTGCTCTATAGGATGATTATCTCTTTATTTGTAGTGTATGTAGCACTTGTGATGTATTCAGTGGCTATGACATGAGCACTTTGCTGAAACTAGTAATGAATGAAACATGTTAGCAGGCTGGGCGTAGTGTTGTTAACATCTAATGATTTCTATTAACAGAAATCGGGGGGTATCTGTTTTGCTCATGAATAAATAAATAGCAGAGGCCCTTTTGCTAATAAATAAATAAATTAGTAAAGGCCCTGTCGGGTCAGCTTTGTTCCCTTTCGAAGACGTCGATAAAATTGTAGTCCAATAGCAAACTATGTCATCAAATACAAGTTTCATAGCCAAATATGAGTACAACTAAACAATAATGTCATCATGTTTTAGTTGTCATACAATCACCACACAAATCAACATACATAATAAGTGATGTTCTCACAATAAAATACTAAACAACAACTTCATCAGGTTTCAGTTGTCATAGCAAACACAATTTCCCATAGTAGATAAAAAAAGTCTTCTAACAAGAAAATGCGACAAAAGAAATCTAATCATCATCCGCAGCAGCAGCGTCAACATCTTCGCCATGTGTATCAGTCTGAATCGTAATTTCCCCCAGTGTCATCTTCTTCTTCATCCTCAATGTCCTCGCATTGGCTTCTTATTGATCAACTCTCATATGTCCACAACCCAATAGGCAATCTTTTTGCCAGCATCATTGACGTGATGGTTCTCAAAGATATTAGGAACATCTATGGAATGTTCTACATCAGGAGCAGAGTAAGCATCTTCTTGTTGTGCAACTTCATTAAACGAATTCCTCTGCTCAAACCTTTGCAATACTCTCCATTTATCACTACGTGCAAATGTGTCTTCCAAGAAAAATATCTTTGTTGCTTGATTTTCCAAAATAAAAGGCTCATAGGTCTAGTACGCCGCCTTGACATTGATGGATTTGAAATAATCATCAGCTCTGGATTTTGCGATCCTAGAAAACAGGTTATACCAACGAGAGCACAATAGAAGCATCATGTGGTGGGGGAGATCTAGGCACCTATATCTAGTCAAATATATTTGATCATGAGTTATTATTGTTGACAATTATATCTATGATAAGCAAGTTAGGAGGCGAAACATTAAGGACATATCTTCATCTGTGTTAGATGGATGCTATTTGCTCTGAAAATATGCTCCGAGTACTAGAAATCATAGAAGATTATATGATAATTGAGTATGTGGAGCTCTTACTTAAACTTTTCCGAAAATAATATGATTTGTAATTGTTTGGTGACTAAGAACATGGGTTGTTAAGTCTCAAGAGAGTGTATTGTCTAAACCATAACATGTGAATAGCTTGCTACTTGATCATTAGAAGTTTTATGACAAATGAGTTGATTTTTATGATTTATAATGATGCTAGAAAAAGTGATTGAAATTATCATAGATCAAACTTATGCACTATGCTAGCATTCACACTTTATAAATTATTTCTTTTATCATTTACCTACTCGAGGGTGAGCATGAATTAAGATTGGGGATGCTGATATGTCCCCAACATATCTATAATTTATGAAGTATTCATGCCATGTTTACGCTAATTTTATATGGTTTCGGTGCACTTTTATATTAATATTATGGAATAACCTATTGACCTAGTGCCCAGTACCAATTCCTGTTTTTTTGCTATTTCTTTGTTTCATAGAAAAACCATACCAAACGAAGTCCAAACGGGATAAAAATTTACGGTGATTTTTTATAGACAAGAAGGGACCCATGAAGCTTCGAGGAAGGGCCAAACGATGCCCAGGGGAGACACAAGCTCACCAGGCGCGCCACCTGAGTTTGTGGGTCCCTCGAGGATCTTCCTTGCGTGATTCCAATGCTGAAAATTCCTATAAATACGGAGCCCCGAAAGTTAACCTAGATGAGTTTTTTCGCTGCCGCAAACCTTTGTTCTAAAGTGATCTCATCCAGAGCCTTATTCTAGCACCCTGCCGGAGGGGTGAAGTCATCGCCGGAGGCCAACTTCATCATCCCCGATGCCTCCATGACGAGAAGGGAGTAGTTCACCCCAGGGCTAAGGGTATGTACCAGTAGCTATGTGTTTGATATATATCTCTCTATCTCTCTCTCGTGCTCTTGATTTTGCACGATGTTGATGTATCATGAGCTTTGTTAATATAGTTCGATCATATGAACTTCTTCTCATCTATCTTTATTGTGATGAATTGAGTCTCGCTCTTTGAAGTTTCGTATGTTGTGTTGAATACTTTGGATGTGAGATCACTTGATGTATGTATTGCTTGTGGATTCTCGTGGTGACAATGGGGTAATTTACCAAGACCACATGACATATGTTTTGGTAATCAACTTGCAGATTCCCGTGGTGACATTAGGGTAATCTAGGCATAGAGGTCGATACATGTTTTGTCCTAGTTTCTCGATAGGAACTTTGGAGTGATTCTTCGTTGCATGTTGAGGGATTGTTATATGATTCAATTATATTAGCACTGTTGAGAGATTGCACTACTGAAAGTATGAAGCTTAGCCCTTGTTTCCAAGCATTGCAATACCGTTTGTGCTCACTTTTACCACTTGCTACCTTGCTGTTTTTATTATTTCAAATTACAAAAACCTATATCTACTGTCCATGCTACACTTGTATCACCATCTCTTCGCTGAACTAGTGCACATATACAATTTACCATTGTATTGGGTGAGTTGGGGACAAAAGAGATTTCTTGTATTTGATTGCAGGGTTGTTTGATAGAGACCATCTTCATCCTACACCTACCACAGATTGATAAACCTTAGGTTATCCACTTGAGGAAAATTTGTTGCTATCCTACAAAACTCTGCGCTTGGAGGCCCAACAGACTCTGCAAGAATAAAGTTGTATAGTAGACATCACACCCATGATTGAAAGTCAGGAATCTATTTAGATAAAGTTCGCTGGCTGGTGAGCATATATATATTTGGCAAAAGCACATAAGCCACCTCATACTACTTATATAGTACACGTCAACAAAGTGAAGGATGGGCGATCATTGAATCATAAGAATTGCACTAAAGTTGTTCGTGGCCCGCGCTTGGAGGAGGGCCAAATGTGGGCATTTCGCTTCTTCGGCTTTGCCAGCGACCCGATGATCCTTCTCTTGAAATGTGTACCTCTATCAACTGTAATGATGAAGAATCTCTCATACCATGTATGGTTGAGATAACACTATCTATATCGTGATGTAGTGTCTATCAGTTATGCAAGGAACACAAACACACAGTGTGTGTGTGTGTGTGTTGCGTGCTATCAGTTGTGTTGTCTACATTAAATTGCCTATAAATTTATTATTAGCAAATATTAAATTAAAATAATAAAATTAAGGTCATCACAATTGGATAGATTATGACAAACCAAAGGCGTACAATGTGTGAAAACAATACATATCAGTTTAGAAAAGTATAGTTAGCGACAGAAAAATAACACGCACGAATCTTGCAAGCCACAGATCGGTGTTATTACATCCTTCGCGCACGTAACGAGCACGAGAAACGTGAGTGTTAGTCCATTCATCATAGACGAACTATGGAGAAAAGTCGTCAATGTTAGCAACCTTCACACACGTAATCTACAGGACGGGCATTGGTGTTAGTTCCACTTTCACAAACGGTTGTTTCAGTCCAATCATGTGCAATTGACATTGTAATCGCACACAATTTGGCCAGCCCAGTCGTGTGAGACGGTCTTGTCAAAACACATGATTTGACTTTGGTCAGCGAAGTACACACTCATCACCAATCCACTTGAGCACACGATTTCGTAAACTACCAATGACTGCGCGGGGGGCATAGGAATAGCGTTCAGGTGCACTAGTGATTGGCATAGAAGGGACGCAGGTGAGTAAATATTAGGCTAGTCATAGTGGGAGTAACTTAGCGAGTAACATAGCACACTTTAAGAAATTTTTGCTTATATGGCAAGTAGTTAATGAGAAGTAGTAACATAATATGTTACTGTAACATAGCGCTTCCCAATACAAGATAAGTCTACAAGCTAATAAATGAAGCCATCTATGACACTACTATTATGTTACTTTGCACTATGAAGATAGTAACTTAGATTAGTGTCATATGCATGACACTAGTATAAGTTACTCCCCACTATGACCAGCCTTAAGGAAGGTGTGAGCAAGGATTTATGCCAACTACATGGAGGATTACAAGAGTGTGAGGGTTATTTCTGGATGCGGCTATGTGTTGCTTATATCGACACGGAAGCCAGAGTCACGAGAACGAATGCTCCAGTGGGCTGGGCCAACAACAGTTTTCCACATTTCTCCACTAAGTTATATTTCTCTCACGACTTTCTATATATTGTCATACAAAAAATCCGAAAATACATATATTCCACAAAAGAATGCTAAAGTTTCAAAAAAAAATGTTTAGACAAGGTTGAGGCAATGTTTATCGAGTGTTAATTTTTTGATAGCATTAAACAAATGGTTGTAACAAACTAAATATTCATGTATTTCAAAAAAATCTGACATTATAAAAAAATGTTAATCATGTATTTAAAAAAAATGTTGAACGTGTATACAAAAAAATATTCCTGATGTATATGAGAAATGTATAATGTACATGAAAAAAGTAGACAATAAAACATATATTTGAAAAAAAATGTTAATAATGTATTGAAACTATTTTTTTTTGCATGGAACTTTGATAGCTTTATTTATAGAAGAGCATTCTCTGGGCAGTGAGCTGATAGGCTGCTTACCAGCAAGCTAGGAGTATCTTCCAACCAACTTTCCATCGCAGTCAATGAGCAAGCAGGCTTAGCAAAAAGATGAGCTGGATAGTTAGCTGACTGGATTACATGCTGAATAACAAAAGTAGAGAAATTACAAACTAGCTCTACAATTTTTGAAATATGTGGAGCCACACCAAAAGAGTTATGGTGATTTCCCAGAGCTTTGGAACCTCCAAACAGTCTGTTTCAATGATCACCTTGAAGGAAATATGCCCTAGAGGCAATAATAAAGTTGTTATTTATATTTCCTTATATCATGATAAATGTTTATTATTCATGCTAGAATTGTATTAACCAGAAACTTGATACATGTGTGAATACATAGACAAAACCTAGTGTCTCTAGTATGCCTCTACTTGACTAGCTCGTTAATCAAAGATGATTAAGTTTCCTGACCATAGACATGTGTTTTCATTTGATAAACGGGATCACATCATTAGGAGAATGATGTGATGGATAATACCCATCCGTTAGCTTAGCATAATGATCCTTAAGTTTTATTGCTATTGCTTTCTTCATGACTTATACATATTCCTCTGACTAGGAGATTATGCAACTCCCGAATACCTGAGGAACACCTTGTGTGCTATCAAACATCACAACGTAACTGGGTGATTATAAAGATGCTCTACAGGTATCACCGAAGGTGTTTGTTGTGTTGGCATAGATCAAGATTAGGATTTGTCACTCCGAGTATCGGAGAGGTATCTCTGGTCCCTCTCGGTAATGCACATCACTATAAGCCTTACAAGCAATGTGACTAATGAGTTAGTCGTGGGATGATGCATTATGAAACGATTAAGAGACTTTCCGGTAACGAGATTGAACTAGGTATGAGGATACCGACGATCGAATCTCGGGCAAGTAACACACCGATGACAAAGGGAATAACGTATGTTGTTATTGCGGTTTGACCGATAAAGATCTTCGTAGAATATGTAGGAACCAATACGAGCATCCAGGTTTCATTCTTGGTTATTGATCAGAGATGTGTCTCGGTCATGTCTACATAGTTCTCGAACCCATAGGGTCCGCACGCTTAACGTTCGATGGCGATTTGTATTATGAGTTATATGTTTTGGTGACCGAAGATTGTTCGGTGTCCCAGATGAGATCACAGACATGACGAGGAGTCTTAAAATAGTCGATAGGTAAAGATTGATATATTGGACGATAGTATTTGGACACCGGAATGGTTTCGGGGCGTTTCGGATATTTATCGGAGTACCGAGGGGTTACCGGAACCCCTCGGGGAAGGTAATGGGTCTACATGGGCCATAGGGGAGAGGGGAGGCAACCCACAAGGGGTGCACCCCCCTCCCATAGGGAGTCTTAATTGGACTAGGGGAGGGGTGCGCCCCCCTTTCCTTCTCGTCTTCCCACTCCCTTCCCCCTTTCCCCCTCCATGAGAAGGAAAAGGGGGGCAAATCCTACTAGGACTGGAGTCCTAGTAGGACTCCCCCCTCTTGGTGCGCCCCCTAGGGCCGGCCGCCTCCCTCTCCCTCCTTTATATACATGGGTAGGGCACCCATTGGAGACACACCAATTGTTCCAAGTCGTGTGTGGCGTCTCTCTCCACGGTTTACTCCTTCGGTCATATTCATGTAGTGCTTAGACGAAGCCCTGCGCGGATCACATCACCATCACCGTCACCATGCCGTCGTGCTGACGAGACTCTCCCTCGACCCTCTGCTGGATCAAGAGTTCGAGGGACGTCATCGCGCTAAACGTGTACTGAACTCGGAGGTGCCGTACGTTTGGTACTAGCTCGGTTGGATCGCAAAGACGTTCTACTACATCAACCATGTTATACTAACGCTTCCGCTTTCAGTCTACGAGGGTACATGGACACACTCTCCCCCTCTCGTTGCTATGCATCTCCTAGATAGATCTTGCGCGATCGTAGGAAATATTTTGAAATTGCATGCTACGTTCCCCAACAGTGGCATCCGAACTAGGTCTATGCGTAGATGATATGCGCGAGTAGAACACAAAGAGTTGTGGGCGATAATAGTCATACTGCTTACCACCAACGTCTTATTTTGATTCGGCGGTATTGTTGGATGAAGCGGCCCGGACCAACCTTACATGACCATGTTCATGAGACCAGTTCCACCGACAGACATGCAACTTGTTTTGCATAAAGGTGGCTGGCGGGTGTCTATTTCTCCAACTTTAGTTGAATCAAATTTGACTACGGTCGGTCCTTGTTGAAGGTTAAAACAGCACACTTGATGAAAAATTGTTGTGGTTTTGATGCGTAGGTAAAAACGGTTCTTGCTAGAAGCCCGTAGCAGCCACGTAAAACTTGCAACAACAAAGTAGAGGACGTCTAACTTGTTTTTGCAGGGCATGTTGTGATGTGATATGGTCAAGACATGATGTGATATCGGCAACTGGAGGGAGCCTTATGGTTGTCGCTTTATTGTATGAAATGCAATCGCCATGTAATTGCTTTACTTTATCACTATGCAGTAGCGATAGTTGTAGAAGCAATAGTTGGCAAGACAACAACGACGCTACGATGGAGATCAAGGTGTCAAGCCGGTGACGATGGAGATCATGACGGTGCTTTGGAGATGGAGATCAAAGGCACAAGATGATGATGGCCATATCATGTCACATATTTTGCTTGCATGTGATGTTTATCTTTTATGTATCTTATTTTTCTTAGTACGGCGGTAGCATTATAAGATGATCCCTCACTAAATTTCAAGGTATAAGTGTTCTCCCTGAGTATGCACCATTGCTACAGTTTGTCGTGCCGAGACACCACGTGATGATCGGGTGTGATAAGCTCTACGTTCACATACAACGGGTGTAATACCATTTTGCACGTGCAGAATACTCAGGTTAAACTTGACAAGCCTAGCATATACAGATATGGCCTCGGAACACTGAGACCGAAAGGTCGAACGTGAATCATATAGTAGATATGATCAACATAGAGATGTTCACCATTGAAAACTACTCCATCTCACGTGATGGTCGAACATGGCTTAGTTGATACAGATCACGTGATCATTTAGATGACTAGAGGGATGTCTATCTAAGTGGGAGTTCTTAAGTAATATGATCAATTAACATTAATTTTCCTGATAGCTTTTGCATATCTATGTTGTTGTAGACCAATGACCCGTGCTACCATTCCTTTGAATTTTAATGCGTTCCTAGAGAAAGCTAAGTTGAAAGATGATGGTAGCAACTACACGGACTGGGTCTGTAACTTGAGGATTATCCTCATTGCTGCACAGAAGAATTACGTCCTGGAAGCACCGCTAGGTGCAAGGCCTGCTGCAGGAGCAACTCCAGACGTTATGAATGTCTAGCAAGCTAAATTTGATGACTACTCTATAGTTCAGTGTGCCATGCTTTACGGCTTAGAATATGGACTTCAAAGACGTTTTGAACGTCATGGAGCATATGAGATGTTCCAAGAGTTGAAGTTAATTGCAACATCCCAAATTTTCAATTTGGAATGTTTTAAAATTATTAGCTAAGCATCTATGCATTTTGTTTGAATTGAGTGGCATTTGGAAATTTCAGAGGCATTTGAGTTTATTGGAATTTGAATTTGAATTTGGCAATTGAAATTTATTGCAAAAAAATACCTGACGAATACTTGTACAAAAGTATGAGAGGAGCAAACATGACACTCCAAAAAAATGTCAGAGGAAAATATTGCCAAAGAGTTGAATTCAAATTTGAATTTATTTGGAATTTGTAGAAAATGTTTTTTTGTTGTTTCTGTTTTGCCTCTGGAAAAATGTCCATGTTGTTGGATTTATTTTTCTGATTTTAATGATATATATATGTCCTATATAAAAGTATTATAGATTTCTTTACATTTTATTTTTCCTCTCTGCCTTAATTCAAAAAAAAAACAGCGAGCGGCCAGGCCAACAGGCCTAGCAATGCCGCAGCCCACCAACGCGCCCGAGCCGGCCAGTGATGTCTACTACACAACCTTCTTCTTGTAGACGTTGTTGGGCCTCCAAGTGCAGAGGTTTGTAGGACAATAGCAAATTTCTCTCAAGTGGTTGACCTAAGGTTTATCAATCCGTAGGAGGCGTAGGATGAAGATGGTCTCTCTCAAGCAACCCTGCAACCAAATAACAAAGAGTCTCTTGTGTCCCCAACACACCCAATACAATGGTAAATTGTATAGGTGCACTAGTTCGGCGAAGAGATGGTGATACAAGTGGTATATGGATGGTAGATAAAGGTATTTGTAATCTGAAATAATAAAAACAGCAAGGTAGCAAGTGATAAAAGTGAGCGTAAACGGTATTGCAATGATAGGAAACAAGGCCTATGGTTCATACTTTCGCTAGTGTAAGTCCTCTCAACAATAATAGCATAATTGGATCACATAACTATCCCTCAATATGCAACAAAGAGTCACTCCAAAGTCACTAATAGCGGAGAACGAACGAAGAGATTATGGTAGGGTACGAAACCACCTCAAAGTTATTCTTTCCAATCAATCCGTTGGGCTATTCCTATAAGTGTCACAAACAGCCCTAGAGTTCGTACTAGAATAACACCTTAAGATACAAATCAACCAAAACCCTAATGTCACCTAGATACTCCAATGTCACCTCAAGTATCCGTGGGCATGATTATATGATATGCATCACACAATCTCAGATTCATCTATTCAACCAACACAAAGGACCTCAAAGAGTGCCCCAAAGTTCTAACGGAGAATCACTATGAAAAACGTGTGCCAACCTCTATGCATAGGTTCATGGGCGGAACCCGCAAGTTGATCACCAAAACATACATCAAGTGAATCACGTGATGTCCCATTGTCACCACAGATATCCAAGGTAAGACATACATCAAGTGTTCTCAAATCTTTAAAGACTCAATCCGATAAGATTACTTCAAAGGGGAAACTCAATTCATTACAAGAAAGAAGAGCTGGACGAGAAACATAGGATCCAACTATAATAGCAAAGCTCACGATACATCAAGATCGTGCCAAATCAAGAACACGAGAGAGAGAGAGAGAGAGAGAGAGATCAAACACATAGCCACTGGTACATACCCTCAGCCTCGAGGGAGAACTACTCCCTCCTCGTCATGGAGAGCACCGGGATGATGTAGATGGCCACCGGAGAGGGATTGCCCCCTCCGGCAGGGTGCCGGAATGGGTCTAGATTGGTTTTCGGTGGCTACGGAGGCTTCTGGCGGCGGAACTCCCGGTCTATTGTGTGTTCTGGAAGTTTTAGGGTATATGGAGTTATATAGGCAGAAGAAGCACGTCAGGGGAGCCACGAGGGCCCCACGAGGCAGGGGGCGCGCCCCAGGGGGGTGGGCGCACCCCTACCCTTGTGAGCTCGTCCTTCCTTCCTTGACATGGGGTCCAAGTCCATCGGGTGGCTTTTGTTCCAAAAATAACTTCTCTAGTTGATTTCGTTCCGTTTCGACTCCGTCTGATATTCCTTTTCTTCAAAACACTAAAATAGGCATAAAACAACAAATCTGGGTTGGGCCTCCGATTAATAGGTTAGTCCCGAAAGTAATATAAAAGTGGATAATAAAGCCCAATAATGCCCAAAACAGTAGATAATATAGCATGGAGCAATCAAAAATTATAGATACGTTGGAGACGTATCAAGCATCCCCAAGCTTAATTCCTGCTCGTCCTCGAGTAGGTAAATGATAAAAAAGATAATTTTTGATGTGGAATGCTAGTTGGCATAATTTCAATGTACTTCTTCTTACTTGTGATATGAATATTCAGATCCGAAAGATTCAAGACAAAAGTTCATATTGACATAAAAATAATAATACTTCAAGCATACTAACTTAAGTAATTATGTCTCTTCAAAATAACATGGCCAAAGAAAGTTATCCCTATAAAATCATATAGTCTGGCTATGCTCCATCTTCACCACACAACATATTTAAATCATGCACAACCCCGATGACAAGCCAAGCAATTGTTGCGTACTTTTGATCTTCTCAAACTTTTTCAATCTTCATGCAATACATAAGCGTGAGCCATGGATATAGCACTATAGGTGGAATAGAGTGGTGGTTTGTGGAGAAGACAAAAAGGGGGAAGATAGTTTCACATCAACTAGGCATATCAACGGGCTATGGAGATGCCCATCAATAGATATCAATGTGAGTGAGTAGGGATTGCCATGCAACGGATGCATTAGAGCTATAAGTATATGAAGGCTCAACAAAAGAAACTAGTGGGTGTGCATCCAACTCGCTTGCTCACGAAGACCTAGGGCATTTTGAGGAATCCCATCATTGGAGTATACAAGCCAAGTTCTATAATGAAAGATTCCCACTAGTATATGAAAGTGACAACATAAGAGACTCTCTATCATGAAGATCATGGTGCTACTTTGAAGCACAAGTGTGGTAAAAGGATAGTAGCATTGTCCCTTTTTTTTATTTTTTATTTTTTATTTTTATTTGGCCTTTTTTTGGCCTTTCTCCTTTTTTGGGACAATGCTCTATTGAATGATGATCATCACACTTCTATTTATTTACAACTCAATGATTACAACTTGATACTAGAACAAAGTATGACTCTATATGGATGCCTCCGGCGGTGTACCGGGATATGCAATGAATCAAGAGTGACATGTATGGAAGAATTATGAATGGTGGCTTTGCCACAAATACTATGTCAACTACATGATCATGCTAAGCAATATGACAATGATGAATGTGTCATGATAAACTGGATGGTGGAAAGTTGCATGGCAATATATCTCGGAATGGCTATGGAAATTCCATAATAGGTAGGTATGGTGGCTGTTTTGAGGAAGGTATATGGTGGGTTTATGGTACCGGCGAAAGTTGCGCGGTACTAGAGAGGCTAGCAATGGTGGAAGGGTGAGAGTGCGTATAATCCATGGACTCAACATTAGTCATAAAGAACTCACATACTTATTGCAAAAATCTAGTTATCGAAGCAAAGTACTACGTGCATGCTCCTAGGGGGATAGATTGGTAGGAAAAGACCATCGCTCGTCCCCGACCGCCACTCATAAGGAAGACAATCAATAAATAAATCATGCTCCGACTTCATCACATAACGGTTCACCATACGTGCATGCTACAGGAATCACAAACTTCAACACAAGTATTTCTCAAATTCACAACTACTCAACTAGCATGACTCTAATATTACCATCCTCATATCTCAAAACAATCATCAAGTATCAAACTTCTCTTAGTATTCAACACACTCATAAGAGAATTTTATTATTCTTGTATACCTAGCATATTAGGATTTTAAGAAAATTACCATGCTATTTAAGACTCTCAAAATAATTTAAGTGAAGCATGAGAGAACAATAGTTTCTTTAAAACAAATCCACCACCATTCTCTTAAAGGATATAAATGAAGTACTAGAGCAAACAACAAACTACTCCGAAGGATATAAGTGAAGATCAATGAGTGGTCGAATAATTATGCAACTATGTGAAGACTCTCCCATTTAATAATTTCAGATCTTGGTATTCTATTCAAACAGCAATCAAAGCAAAATAAAATGACATCTAATAATAGCAAACATCATGTGAAGAAGCAAAAACTTAGGATCAACCGATACTAACCGATAATTGTTGAAGAAGAAAGGTGGGATGCCAACCAGGGCATCCCCAAACTTAGATGCTTGAGACTTCTTGAAATATTATCTTGGGGTGCCTTGGACATCCCCAAACTTGAGCTTTTGTGTCTCCTTAATTCCTCTCATATCACGGTCTCCCTAAATCTCAAAAGCTTCATCCACACAAAACTCAACAAGGACTCGTGAGATAAGTTAGTATAAACCATTGCAAAAACCTTATCATACTCTACTGTAGCAAATCACTAAAATTATTATTCAACATTGCATACTAAATTCCTCTGCATATTTAATAGTCCTATCCTCACATAGAATCATTAAAGAAGCAAACATATGCAAACAATGCAAACATAACAGCAATCTGCCTAAACAGGATAGTCTGTAAAGAATGCTGCAACATCCATAATTCCCTAGCTCCAAAAATTATGAAATAAAATTCCCAATGTAGTAACTTTATCAGAGCTTAATATTCAAAAGGTTTCAACATTTTATCACATTCTGAATTTTCTAGGGAATTATTGCAACAGCGGTAAACTTTCTGTTTTCAAACAGCAACATGTATACTTGTAACATAGGCATAGTAAAGGCTATCAATGCCACTTTTATTGAAATAAAAGATGCAAAACATTGTTCTAAATAACGGCAAGAAAATCCTAACAAAATAAATTAACGCTCCAAGCAAAACACATATCTTGTGGCAAATAAAAATATAGCTCCAAGTAAAGTTACCGATGGAAGTAGACGAAAGAGGGGATGCCTTCCGGGGCATCCCCAAGCTTAGGCTCTTGGTTGTCCTTGAATATTACCTTGGGGTGCCTTGGGCATCCCCAAGCTTAGGCTCTTGCCACTCCTTGTTCCATAATCCATCAAATCTTTACCGAAAACTTGAAAACTTCACAACACAAAACTTAACAGAAAACTCGTAAGCTCCGTTAGTATAATAAAGCAAATCACCATCATAAGGTACTGTAATGAACTCATTCTAAATTCATATTGGTGTAATATCTACTGTATTCCAACTTATCTATGGTTCATACCCTCCGATACTACTCATAGGTTCATCAAAATAAGCAAACAACACATCGAAAACAGAATCTGTCAAAAACAGAACAATCTGTAGTAATCTGGATCAAACGTATACTTATGGAACTCATAAAATTCTCAAATAAATTTATGGACCTGAGGAATTTATCTATTAATCATCTGAAAAAAGAATTAACTAAATAGCACTCTCCAAATAAAAATGGCAGAAATTCTCGTGAGCGCTAAAGTTTCTATTTTTTACAGCATGATCAACAAGACTTTCCCCAAGTCTTCCCAAAGGTTCTACTTGGTACAAACACTAATTAAAAGTATAAAACCACATCTAAACAGAGGCTATATGAATTATAAATTACTAAACAGGAGCAAAAAGCAAGGAACAAATATAAAATTGGGTTGCCTCCCAACAAGCGCTATCGTTTAACGCCCCTAGCTAGGCATGATGATTTCAATGATGCTCACATAAAGGATAAGAATTGAAACATAAAGAGAGCATCATGAAGAATATGACTAGCACATTTAAGTCTAACATGCTTCCTATGCATAGGGATTTTGTGAGCAAACAACTTATGAGAACAATAATCAACTAGCATAGGAAGGTAAAACAAGCATAACTTCAAAACTTTAAGCACATAGAGAGGAAACTTGATATTATTGCAATTCCTACAAGCATATATTCCTCCCTCGTAATAATTTTCAGTAGCATCATGAATAAATTAAATAATATAACCAGCACCTAAAGCATTCTTTTCATGATCTACAAGCATAGAAAATTTACTACTCTTCACATAAGCAAGATTCTTCTCATGAATAATAGTGGGAGCAAACTCAACAAAATAATTATCATGTGAGGCATAATTCAATTGAAAACTAAAATCATGATGACAAGTTTCATGGATATCATTATTCTTTATAGCATACAAGTCATCACAATAATCATCATAGATAGCAACTTTGTTCTCATAATCAATTGGAACCTCTTTCGGAATAGTGTATTCATCACAAAATAAAGTCATGACCTCTCCAAATCCACTTTCATCAATATAATCATCAAAAATAGGAGGCATGATTTCATCATAATAAATTTGCTCACCAAAACTTGGGGGACAAAAAATATCATCTTCATCAAACATAACTTCCCCAAGCTTGTGGCTTTGCATATCATTAGCATCATGGATATTCAAGGAATTCATACTAACAACATTGCAATCATGCTCATCATTCAAATATTTAGTGCCAAACATTTTATAGATTTCTTCTTCTAGCACTTGAGCACAATTATCCTTTCCATCATACTCACGAAAGATATTAAAAAGGTGAAGCGTATGAGACAAACTCAATTCCATTTTTTATAGTTTTCTTTTATAAACTAAACTAGTGATAAAACAAGAAACTAAAAGAACCGATTGCAAGATCTAAAGATATACCTTCAAGCACTCACCTCCCCGGCAACGGCGCCAGAAAAGAGCTTGATGTCTACTACACAACCTTCTTCTTGTAGACGTTGTTGGGCCTCCAAGTGCAGAGGTTTGTAGGACAGTAGCAAATTTCCCTCAAGTGGATGACCTAAGGTTTATCAATCCGTAGGAGGCGTAGGATGAAGATGGTCTCTCTCAAGCAACCCTGCAACCAAATAACAAAGAGTCTCTTGTGTCCCCAACACACCAAATACAATGGTAAATTGTATAGGTGCACTAGTTCGGCGAAGAGATGGTGATACAAGTGGTATATGGATGGTAGATAAAGGTATTTGTAATATGAAATAATAAAAACAGTAAGGTAGCAAGTGATAAAAGTGAGCTTAAACGGTATTGAAATGATAGGAAACAAGGCCTAGGGTTCATACTTTCGCTAGTGTAAGTCCTTTCAACAATAATAGCATAATTGGATCACATAACTATCCCTCAACATGCAACAAAGAGTCACTCCAAAGTCACTAATAGCGGAGAACGAACGAAGAGATTATGGTAGGGTACGAAACCACCTCAAAGTTATTCTTTCCAATCAATCCGTTGGGCTATTCCTATAAGTGTCACAAACAGCCCTAAAGTTCGTACTAGAATAACACCTTAAGATACAAATCAACCAAAACCCTAATGTCACCTAGGTACTCCAATGTCACCTCAAGTATCCGTGGGCATGATTATACGATATGCATCACACAATCTCAGATTCATCTATTCAACCAACACAAAGGACCTCAAAGAGTGCCCCAAAGTTCTATCGGAGAATCACTATGAGAACGTGTGCCAACCTCTATGCATAGGTTCATGGGCGGAACCCGCAAGTTGATCACCAAAACATACATCAAGTGAATCACGTGATATCCCATTGTCACCGCAGATATCCACGGCAAGACATACATCAAGTGTTCTCAAACTTTAAAGACTCAATCCGATAAGATTACTTCAAAGGGGAAACTTAATTCATTACATGAGAGAAGAGGGGGAGGAGAAACATAGGATCCAACTATAATAGCAAAGCTCGCGATACATCAACATCGTGCCAAATCAAGAACACGAGAGAGAGAGAGAGAGATCAAACACCTAGCCACTGGTACATACCCTCAGCCCCGAGGGAAAACTACTCCCTCCTCGTCATGGAGAGCACCGGGATGATGAAGATGGCCACCGGAGAGGGATTTCCCCCTCCGACAGGGTGCCAGAACGGGTCTAGATTGGTTTTCGGTGGCTATGGAGGCTTTTGGCGGCAGAACTCCTGATATATTATGCGTTCTGGAAGTTTTAGGGTATATGGAGTTATATAGGAAGAAGAAGCACGTCAGGGGAGCCACGAGGGCCCCACGAGGCAGGGGGCGTGCCCCCTACCCTCGTGAGCTCCTCCTTCCTTCCTTGACGTGGGGTCCAAGTCCATCGGGTGGCTTTCGTTCCAAAAATAACTTCTCTAGCTGATTTCGTTCCGTTTCAACTCTGTCTGATATTCCTTTTCTTCAAAACACTGAAATAGGCATAAAACAGCAAATCTGGGCTGGACCTCTGGTTAATAGGTTAGTCCCGAAAGTAATATAAAAGTGGATAATAAAGCCCGATAATGCCCAAAATAGCAGATAATATAGCATGGAGCAATCAAAAATTATAGATACGTTGGAGACGTATTAGCCAGCCCAGCTCCGCGCCACACGCCTGAAGCCGCTCCCGATCGGTCGCCCGACCGAACTCTCCTCTCTCTCTCACTGACGCGCCGACCACACCCCGTCTTCCTCCTCCCGCAAGCCACGTGCGCGTATCCCGCACGCGCTTGCGTCGGCCGAGTCCGAGCCCTCGCTAAACCCTAGCCCGACTCGACCCCCTCTCCAAGAAAGATTTCCTATAAATACCTATGCCTCTCCTCTCTCGATCCCCCTAAAACCCTAACCCTGAAACCCACCACCGCCCATGCCCTCGCCGAACGCATGTCGCCGCCGTCGCCTAGGTTTGCCGCCACTCCCGACACCGGTGAGCACCCTCTGCCCCTCCAGGCTTCTTCACCCGAACTTCCTCTTCGTGCCGCACCTCCTTGACATCATCTCCCTGTCCAGGAGCCCCCGACGCCATCGTCCCGAGCTCGTCCGCCGCCCGCCGGAGTAGGAGCTCACCCGAGCTCGCCCCAGTCTCCTCCGACGTCCCCGAGCTCCAGCGACTCCACCACCACCTCCGCCCCGCTCCGCCGCATCTCCCCGACGTCACCGCCGTCGCCCCGGACCACCGGAGCCCCTCCGCCGCCAACGCCCAAGTCGCCGCTGTCGTCTCCGTCCGTCGCCGCCGTCCACTGTAAGCCCGAGCTCCCCTCCACCGTTAGATCTCGCATGTACGGCTTAGATTAGATACGCGAAGGGTTAGGTTATTTTCAATAGATCGGTTTATTTTATGGTTTATTTCCGGTTTAGTTCCTGGTTTAGTTAGATCGGCCCGATCGGTTTTTTTATTTAGCCCGTATACGTTTCAGTTAAAGGTCGCTCGCGAGTTAGATAGTTTTAGAGCGCTCACTGTTTCGGCCCGTTAGCGCCCTAGTTGTTTTAGTTTTATTTTCGTTTATGTTTTTAACAGAGTAGTTCCAATCTTGAAAAATCTATATCTTTTAGGTTGTTTAATATTTTTAGTTGATTCTTTTTTTGTTAGTTTAAAATTTTCTTGTAGTTTCTGTAGAAAATAGATTCGGACATGTTTAAGTTTATAAAAATAGTTTTACATTAGTTTTAGTCAGATTAGTATTTCTGCTATGAATTGAGTTAGGATTATTCTTTTTTAGTGATTCTTTTTGTCACTGCTTTGTTTTGACCTTGCCTAGCAGTAGGAATTTATTTGGGTTTTTTTAGGCTTTATTAAAATTAGTTTTACCCGAAAAACAAGATTTTTTTAGTTTTTTTAGCTGGCTGCTGTTTTCTGTTGTTCTAGTTAATTTAGGATTTTATCTCACCTCTGTTATAGTTTATTTTAGATTAATTTCTGTAGCTACAGAGGGTGAACTTTTATTTACGGAAAAATAAAATCCTTATTTTATTTTCTTGCTAGTTGTTGGTTTGGAGTTCTTCGAGTTTTCTTTGGTTTTCGTTTGAGTGCTTGTGTGATTTCCTTTAGCTTGCTATTATGATATTTAATGGAATATTTATTTGTGCTATTGTTTGACTCGATAGAATTTCCGGAGTGCGAAGCTTGCTATCTCGAGTCACTAGCGTTTGAAGACTGTCAGCCAGGCAAGTCATTTGATCATGTTTTACAATACCTATGATTTTGTTGCATTAGAATTATTTCGTCCCAACCATGCATGCAGTAGGAGAATTTTAAGTTATGTCTTTGAGTAGTATCATGAGGTAGGATGAACCCATTTCCCCTTTACCATTGCCCGGGACGATGTAGTTTACTTTGCTATGCCCGTAGACGGGGTTGGTTGAGAGATTCATAGGGGAGATGTGAGTGTCAAGATGATGAAAATCCCATGACTTCAAGCTCAAGTTGGACTTCAAATTCACTACTGGGTGGAGGACGGTTGACGGGCACCCTGGAGGAACCAGCGGATGGCCGGGATGCATGGAGAAGCGCCATGACATCTTGCGGAAAGCTTCACCCAGCCACGAAGAGACGGATGGATACCCCTTGACCGGAAGCTTACCTGTGCAGCCACAAGCCATTATGGGCTCTGGCTGGGTTGACCTTAGGCGTGACTCTGGACGGACGGTGCCAACAGATGTAGAAGAACGGTAGGACATGGATGGGCACCGACAGTGTTCAGAGAAACTCTACGGAAGACCCTGTTTCGTTCGTCCCGTCTTCAAACACCAGGCAGTGCGAGGACATAAAGGAGGGAACGAATCTTGCGGGTAAAGTGCACAAGACTCTGCAGAGTAACAACCCAATCAATTAGTCGTGTCCCCGGTTACGGACAATTGAGCCTCTGCAAATTAGAGTATTTCGGAAATCTCAACACTGAACATAATTAATTAATTGATGAGTTATTTAATGAATTCGGGTATGAGACACTGGTTGGCGGAACCATCTCATTAACAACCAACATCTTGTAGAAATTGCAAACAAGTCCTTTGTTGTAGGGAAAAACTGACTTTTTCGCAAAAACATAAAACTTAGAAACCCACAGCCAAATTGCATATAGTGTTAGCAATTTTATTGTTGTTCTCTCTTCATGACTTGCCGGCATATTCAAAATGCTGACCTACACGGCTGCAATGTCTTATGTTGCAGAGGAGTTTTCCGACCAGGAGAGAGGCTACGATCCACGCTTGGCGGTTGCCCTTTGGAGTCGGATGGACTCGCTACTCATCTACGCTTCCGCAGCTTTATTTAGTTTATTTGTCATGAGTTGGCCTTCGGTCGAATTTATTATGATGTAATAAAGACTCGATATGAGAATCGTGTAATAAATTCAGGTGTGATTGAACTTTGAATCTTTTCATCAATGTACTGTGTGTGTCAGCATGATCTTGGGATGGTATAGCTACACAGAGACTTGACCGATTTTGGGTCTGGTCGTTACATTAATATTTCAAGCAAATGCCCTAGTTGAGAGATATGAAGTCTCCAACAAGTTCTATAGCTGCAAGATGAAGGAGAACAGTTCTGTCAGTGAACACATACTCAGAATGTCTAGGTACCATAACCACTTGACTCAGTTGGGAGTTAATCTTTCAGATGATAGTGTCATTGACAAAGTTCTTCAATCACTGCCACCAAGCTATAAAGGCTTCGTGATGAACTATAATATGCAAGGGATGGAAAAGACAATTCCGAGCTCTTCGCAATGCTTAAGGCTGCGAAGGTAGGATTCAAGAAGGACCATCAAGTGTTGATGGTTAACAAGACCACTAGTTTCAAGAAAAAGGGCAAAAGGAAAAAGGGGAACTTCAAGAAGAATAACAAGAAAGTTGCTACTCTCGGAAGAAGCCCAAGTCTGGACCTAAGCCTGAAACTGAGTGCTTCTACTGCAAAGGAACTGGTCACTGGAAGCGGAACTGCCCCAAGTATTTAGCGGATAAGAAGGATGGCAAAGTGAAAGGTATATTTGATATACATGTTATTCATGTGTACCTTACTAATGCTCGTAGTAGCGCCTGGGTATTTGATACTGGTTCTTTTGCTCATATTTGCAACTCGAAACAAGGGTTACGGATTAAATAAAGATTGGCTAAGGACAAGGTGACGATGCGTGTAGGAAATGGTTCCAAGGTCGATCTGATCTTCGTCGGCCTACTACCTCTCCCTTCCCTCTTTCCCCCTCCATGAGAAGGAAAAATGGGGGGCCGAATCCTACAAGGACTGGAGTCCTAGTATGACTCCCCCTCTTGGCGCGCCTCCTACGGCCGGCCTCCTCCCTCTCCCTCCTTTATATACGTGGGTAGGGCATCCCTTGGAGACACACCAATTGTTCCAAGCCGTGTGCGGCGTCTCTTTCCATGGTTTACTCCTCCGGTTATATTCACGTAGTGCTTAGGTGAAGTCCTGCGCGGATCACATCATCATCACCGTCACCACATCGTCGTGCTGACGAAACTCTCCCTCGACCCTCTGCTGGATCAAGAGTTCAAGGGACGTTATGGAGCTGAACGTGTGCTGAACTTGGAGGTGTCGTACGTTCGGTACTAGATCGGTTGGATTGTGAAGACGTTCGACTACATCGCCCGTGTTATACTAACGCTTCCGCTTTCGGTATATGAGGGTACGTGGACACACTCTCTCCCTCTCGTTGCTATGCATCTCCTAGATAGATCTTGCGTGATCGTAGATTTTTTTTTAAAATTGCATGCTACGTTCTCCAACATACCTTTTAGAATCCTCTAAGATTTGCGAAACGCACGCCTTCCCGTATCGTCATGGTCTCAGCTATAAGAGGATCTATAACACCCAAACGGGGTTTGCTCCGTGCTCCCAAAAAAATGGACATCGATCGTCGGGCTACACCACCCACACCACGCATCAGTGTTAATTTTTACCGTGTTTCCATCTGGGGGTTGCCACCCATATCCTGAGAATATTTTTAGCTAGTGCCGAGGAACATCAAAAAGCGCAAGGACTTATTTTGTAAGCCTCGCCGAGTGAACCAGGTTAATCGATTCCTTTTCGTGATTGAAACTATTAATTATGTATAAAAAATGTTCCTCGTGTATACAAAAAATGCACAATATGTACGAAAAAAATAGACATGTATTTTAAGATCTTAAGCATGTATAAAAAAATGCACAATGTGCATGAAAAATAGACATTAGGACTTGTAATAAACATAAATGTAATCATGCATTTTAAAATGTTAAAACATGCACAAAAATTTGTTTAATGTATATAAAAATGTGCATTCTGTGTGAAAAAGTAGACATGTGTTGAAAACATAAAAAAAATAAAAATCTTATACAAATAAATGTTTCTCTTGTATATGAAAAATGTGGAATGTGTATGGAAAAACTAGATATGTGTCACAAAACGAAAAAAAACATGATGAAAACCAAAACAAAACAGCGAAAACCAGGAAAACCATGGAAAAAAGAAAAAGGAAGTTAAATATGATGGAAAATGAAAACAAAAAACGAAAGAAACTGGTGTGAAGCAGTGGAACTTGGTGAAAAACAAATAGAAATAGATGAAAACTGAGAAAAGCAAAGAGAACTGAAGAAAAAATAATAGAAATAGGAAAGAAAAACAAAGAAACCAATGCAAAACAATGAAACACTATGAAATCCAAGAAGAACGATGGTGACAGAGAAAGAAATAAAAATGAGAGAAAAAAAGAAAGAAAAAACAATACCGGACTGGTCCAGCAGTGTATAGGAAACAAGTAGAAAATATCTACTAGTATAACGAACGAGCGGGCAAACGAACAACGACCGAGTGAGAAAACACGTTAACCGGCCGACCCATACCTGTGGACTCCAGAGGCGAGCTAGAGTTACGTCTCGCACTAAGGGGCTGTTCGGCAGTCCTCCAGCTCCCTGAAATCTGAGAATTTGTGGAGCTGCCTTTTCCCCACTCCACCATTTTTAGCTACAGCTCCACCAACTCCTGGAGCGGACTTGGGGAGCGGGAGAGTCTCTGAACAGGCCCTAAGCCGGATATAGCTCTAGCGGTTATTTCCTTCGAGCATAGTTATGCTTGTGGGCTGTACTTTTTTGCAGGCCAGCTCTTCAAGTGCTCCTAATTGGTGCCTCAAGCAGGACCTTCTATTTGGTGAAATCACTAATTAAGAAGTACTTGTTGCAAAAAAACACTTCACTTTCTCAGGTCGCGACAAATGGTGCACATGTAGTGCGCCACTTGTCGCAATTTAGGAGTTTTCCTTTTTTTCGTAGATCTGTTTATTCAAAACATTTTATTTCTTAAACCGTGCGTTCAAATCTCGAACTGTTTTCATCATTGGATTCCTCGCGTCGAAATCTTCAAAACTAGATCCCATGTTGATGGGTTTCAATGAATTTTTTTTCATGAAAAAAACCAGACGAAAAAACCGAAAGCACCACTTTTTCCCTTACCGAAAGAAGCACGCCCGTGCCTCTCGCAAAATCATAACCGTGCCTCTCGTGAAAGCAAAACCGTGACTCTCGTGGAAGGAAAAAAAAGAGAAAACGTGTTTTTTTCGTTTTCAAGAGGCACGGCCATGACTCTCGCGAAAGCAAAACCGTGACTCTCGCGAAAGAAAAAAATAGAAAAACGCGTATTTTTTCCCTTTCCGAGAGGCACGGCCATGACTTTCGTGTAAGCACAACCGTGCCTCTCGCGAAAGCAGAACCGTGACTCTCACGAAAGAAAAATAAATAGAAAACGCGTTTTGTTTTTCCTTTTCCGAAAGGCACGGCCGTGACTCTCGCGAAAGCACAACCGTGCCTCTCGCGGAAGCAAAACCGTAACTCTCGCGAAAAAAAAATAGAAAACGCGTTTTTTTTCGTTTTCGAAAGGCATGGCCGTGACTCTCGATAAAGCACAACCGTGCCCCTCGCGGAAGAAAAACCGTGACTTTCGCGAAAAAAAAATAAACGTGTTTTTTCGCGCAATTTTTTTTTATCGAAAAGCTAAGAAAGACTGGAAGAAAACCAAAACGTCGAAAAAAAACAAAAAAAACGTTTAAAAGCCGAAAACGCGTGCGGAAAAAAAAATCCAAAGGGAGTGTCCAGACCGCGACACGTGACGAATGGCTGAGAGCGCACCAAGTGTCGCTGATCGTTGCGAGCCTCCCGAAGGAGCGCTCGTTAACTAGTTGCTCCCCCTATTTGGCGCGTACAGTGTTAGGAACTAGCGAGCGCACCCACCCACCCGCGGCCCTCGTGTGCCAGCCCATGTGCGGGGGCGGGAAAAGAGGGAAGCACCTTGTTTTTTTTGTATTTTCTGTTTAATCTTTTTTCCTTTTTCAAATAATTCAGGATTTCAGAAAAAGTTGCATATTGTGCAATGCTAGTGAATTCAAAAAATGCTCATGATTTGAAAAAATGTTCAGGAAATGATAAAGTGCTCACGGATTCAGAAACCGTTCACTGAATTGGAAAAAAGTTATTGAATTCAGAAAATGTCATTACTTTAAAAGAAGGATTTTTTTTTATTTTGATGAAAAAATTTTCATTAGAATTTTCTAATAATGATGAACATTTTCGTATATTTGATGAACATTTTATGAACATGATGAACAAATTTTTTATTCAAAAACATTTTCTTGAAAAAAATGCATGAACAAATTTGAATTAAATGGACACATCTCGAATTTGATGACAATTTTCTTAAAAATCAATGAACAAATTTGATTTGATGAACACATTTTGAATTTGGATAAACATTTTTAAATCCAATGAAAAATTGAATTTGATGAACATTTTTTGAATTGTTGGAAAAATTTACATTGATGAACATTTTCTGAATTCGATGAACCAAAAAATGTTCCCGAACTTGCAAAGAAAATTCACAAAAAAAAGTGAAAAGTGAAAAGTAAAAAAGTACACAATTTCGAAATCTGTTCATGATTTGAAAAAATGTTAAGGAGTTTGAAAGATGGTAGCAAATTGAAAATGAAAGTAGATATCAAGAATTTAAAAGATTTTCGCAAATTTTAAAAACAAGAATAAAAATGGAAAAGGAGAAAACATAAAAC
>NC_041386.1:174553499-174601585 GCF_002162155.2 Triticum dicoccoides | reverse complement strand
GGGGGGGAGTGTGTGCGCAGCGGTCACTCCGCGGCCACCTGCGCGCCAAATAGGAGGTAACCGGTGCTCTGAGCACCGGTTCCCCGTAATGGGTACCGCGAAAAAGTAAAAAACCACCGAAAATTGGTTATCTTCGAGGATCAAACTCGCACCTTGACAAGGACGAATGAGTTTGGCTAACCACCTGACGTACAATGA
Organism: Triticum dicoccoides; assembly: GCF_002162155.2. NCBI lineage: Eukaryota > Viridiplantae > Streptophyta > Magnoliopsida > Poales > Poaceae > Triticum > Triticum dicoccoides. Next base: position 174,601,387 of record NC_041386.1, on the reverse strand, counting down.
GCTAAAGATTGATTAATTGCAGGGCCAATTATTTAAGTACATTTTTAACCATGCAATTTATTACACATGCAAACATTTACTGTAGTGCTTTAATTTTAAAATTATTTCAAAACATTTTGGAAAAGGTTCATTAATTACAGAAAACGTTCATTTGTTAATCAAAATTTTAATAAGTTCAATGGTTTTGAAAAAAAATCAGGATTACGAGAAAAAATTGTTTTGATTTTGTTCATCCATTTGAAAAATAGTTTACAAATCTTGATAAAAAGGTTCATCAGTTTTGAAAAAAAGTTCACCAATTTTGAAAAAAATTCATCAATCTTGGGAAACGTTCATGAATGAAAAACAAATTCATCAACTTTGAAACAAAATCATGATTTTAAAAAAGTCATTAAAATTGAATTTTTTTTACAAAAAATGCGTAGAATTTGAAATAAAGTTCATAGATGTTGAAAAAAAATCAAATTCGTAAAAAATAATCGAATTTGAAAAAAATTCATTGATTTTGAAAAAAGCTCATTGAATTTGAAAAAGTTCATTGAGTTTGAAAAAGTTCAACGAATTTGAATAAGCTTCAACAATTTAAACGAAATGTTCGTAGAATTGAAAAAAAGTTCATCAATTGTGAGCAAGTTCATCTATTTGAAGAAAAACTTTGTGAATTTGACAAAGAGAGAAAAAATATAATAGAAAAGAATAGAAAGGTAAGAAAGATTAAGTAAGGGAAAAACATAACTGTAATCACACTGTAGACGCGCGGTGGAGGTTCGAGTCCCTGCGCTCGGAAGCATTTTTTGCACTTTAGATTAGAAAATAGAAAAAAAGGTGAAAAAGGGCCGGCCCAGTACGATGAGGGGGGGTGTGCGCCATTTGGGAAATAACGAAGGTGCGGGCGGGGGAGTCCCTATACGACACATTTTGCGTCATGCAGAAACGCTGGGCCGTAACTGTGACCGATTAGCCACTACACCAGAGAACGGATGATGTACATAAAGGTGCAAAACACTATAAGAATACACAACAAGGTTGAGATTAGAAAAACATTCCTTCAAAATTACAAACAGTTTTGAAATGCCGCAATTATTTTTTATACTACAAATAGTTTTCGAAAAAGTGATTTTTTATTTCCTTTTTATGGAAATTCCATAATATTTTCTAAGACCACAAATTATATTTTTAAACAAAAACATTTTTTAATTGAAAACAAAAAAAGTTAAACCACACATATTCTTTTAAAATGCGAACAATATTTGTATTCATATGGTTTTTGGAAATGAGAACAAAAAACACGGGGATATTTTTTGAAATTGCAATCAAAATGTTGAAACCGCGAAGATTTTATGAAACATCAACATTATTCTGAAATTGTGTTTCTACCTGAAAACGAGAACATTTTTTGAAATTCCTGAACATTTTTTGAAACACGAATATTTTTCTAAATTGTGAACAAATTTCGAAAGCAAGAACTTTTTTTGAAACCCGGATATTTTTTTGAAATTGTGAACATATTTTGAAAGCGAGAACAAATTTTGAAATTGTGAACATTGAAAGTGTGAACTAGTATAGAAAACAATAATTCTTTTTTAAAACGCAAATAATTTATTGAAATTGTGAACGACTTTTGAAAACAAGAACATTTTTTGAAAATCATGAACAATTCTTTTGAAACAGGAACATTTTTTTAAATTTCAAAACAAAATTTGGAAACGTGAACATATTTCGAAATTCCTGATCAAAATTTGCAAACACGATTTTTTAAACTTGTGAAAACAAATTAAACAGGAACATTTTTAAACTTCCTGGAAAAATGAAAATATGAACAAATTTTGGGATTTGTGGAGAATTTTTGGAAACAGGAACATTTTTTAAAATTGTGAAAAAATGAACAAAAACATCCCAAAGATTCTTTGTAAGACAAGATCAATTTTTGAAACACGTGAAACAATATTATGAACAATGTTTTTAAATACGAACATTTTTTAGAAGCACGAACAACTTTAAACTTTGTGAACAATTTTCAGAAGAAATAAAAAAACAAAAAAAACGTAAAAAGTAAACATAGGAAAGGAAAGGAAAGAAGAAAAAGAAACAGAGAATGGAAAAAAGGAAATGAATCAGAAAAAGAAACGAAAACAAAAGAAAACCATAAAACTGGTATAAAAATAAATAAAAAAACAGGTTCAGGGAACCTTCTGAAAGGTTCCCAAAACCGGCTGCCTCGCAGTGCGGAAGTGGGCCAGCACAATTCTTGCGCTCGGGGGGAGAATTGTAGCGGGCGCCACGGGCGCAGTTTAGGGAATGCCCAAATAGGATGCACGGCCTCAAGCGCCCTTTCGTGGAACTGGTGCCCGCAAAGAACGCACGTGGGCCGTGGCTCATTCGCATGTCGCACGCAGCTCGCTCAACCTTTGAATTTTGGAAAAAACAATAAAAGAGGGGAAAATGTCAATATTTTAATAAGTTCTTGGAATTATAAATAGGTCTTATAATTTTTGCAAAATATTTATCAATTTTGAAAAAAGTTCACCAAAATTTGATAAAATTGCATGAAATTAAAAAAAGTTCATTAATTTTGAGAATTTTCACGAATTTTAAAAATATCATGGATTTTAAAAAACATCAATTTTGGAAAAAGATTCGTCTACTTTGATAAAATTCATTGTGTTTGAAAAACGTTCATCGATATTAAGAAAGTTTTTGCATTCCAAAAAAAATATTAAAGAAAATAAAAAGAAAAAATGAAATAAAAATAAAACAAAACCGGTCCAAAAAAAACCAATATCGAAAAAAACCCTGGCTTGGAAGCTTCTCAAAGCATCCCAAAATGAGCGATCGAACTGCCCTGGTATACCTTTTAAATGGGCCAGCTCATGTAGCATCGATGGAGGTAGGGGTGGGGGTGCGCCTCTATGCACCGAATAGGAAATGCGCTGCTTTTATGTTGTTTGGTCTAGGATAAGAGCTTTCCATGTTCTCCTGATACGGAGAAATTGTTTCTTGTAGTCGGGTGTTTTGCTTGTTCCCTTTCACTGTAGTGGGATAAGATGTAGAAAATCCTACTCCCTTTGATGTTTTTAAAATTGAACTCGGTAGTGTATGTTGGTAGTTTCTTTAATGGAAATCAACATGGCGTCCCATTGTATAAAAAAGAAAATGCAGCCATTGATAATGATGGGCTTAAGATTGATGGAGACATATAAATGTTGGAGCGGCAAAGGAGCAAACATCCTTAGGATGGTTCCAAAATAGCATCCTTGTCTGGTTTAACGCACATTTATTATGGTGTTTTCGTTGCCTCCAAAACTCTCCAAGTTCATGGGAGTTTGCAAGGTTGTCATCGCGAAATGTATCCTCGGGCTACAAGTGTCGTGAGACGCATTCCTGCCACATAAAACTACAGGTTTTCATTTGACCGGCAAGGTACAACACTTTTTCAAGTGTGCAGCTGAGACCGAAGACGCCAGTAGGCAGTATTAGATCATATCGTACTACATGTATGTGTATGTCCTCTCGCTTGTGGAGACTCTCACGCACACTCGCATACATCAGTTGCCTTGCTTTCATGTTTTGATATTGTTGGAATCGAACAGGAATGGTGCCTCCAACTTTGTTTATTGTAATCGAGCCATGGACAAAAATACCACTTTAAGAGCATCTACAGCCGGGTGCTTCAAACTCGTCTCATATGTTCGGACGGGCCGCTCGGTCATTGACCGGTCACGATTTCGACACAGACGGACGCCTTAAACAAGCCTCAAATGCCAGAGGTGCCTCCAACTTTGTTTATGGTAATCGAGCCATGGGCAAAAATACCACTTTAAGAGCATCTACAGCCGGGTGCTTCAAACCGGCCTCATACGTCTGGACGGGCCGCCCGGTCACTGACCAGTCATAAAATTTCGACGCAGACGGTGTTGGAAAATGTAGCATGCAATTTCAAAAAAAAAATCATACACTCACGCAAGATCTATCTAGGAGATGCATAGCAACGAGAGGGGGAGAGTGTGTTTACGTACCCTCGTAGACCGAAAGCGGAGGTGTTTGACAACTCGGTTGATATAGTCAAACTTCTTCTAGCTCCGACCGATCAGGCACCGAACGTACGGCACCTCTGAATTCTGCACACGTTCAACGCGATGGCGTCCCTCGCCTTCTTGATCCAGCAAGGTGTCGAGGAAGTAGATGAGTTCCGTCAACACGACGACATGGTGACGGTGATGATGAACTAATCCGAGTAGGGCTTCGCCTAAGCACCGCGAGAATATGACCGGGGGTGTAAACTGTGAAGGGGGCACCGCACACAGCTAACAGTTGATGTTCTGTGTTCCAGGCGCCCCCTCTTCATATATATATAGGTGGGAGGGGGACGAGAGGCAGCCAGGGGCGCCCCAAGTAGGAGGAAGCCTACTTAGGGGGCCTTGTCCAATTTGCCCCCCTACCATATTCACTGGAGGGGGAAGGAAAGAGGAGGGAGGAGGGAAGGAAGGGGGAGGCCGAATCCCTCCCCTTCCTTCTCTCTTCCCCCTTTTCCTTCCTCCTAAGGTGCGGCCCATATGAGGGGCGTAGCAACCCCTGTTGGCTGCTGCGTTTCCCCTCTTGGCTCTTTAGGCCCATATCTTTGTCGGGGGTGTCCGGAATCCCTTCCGGTGACCCAATATGTACCCGGTACTCTCCAGAATAGTTCTGCTGTCCGAATACTATCGTTCTATATATCAATCTTTACCTTTGGACTATTTCAAGACTCCTCGTCATGTCTGTGATCTCATTCGGGACTCCGAACAATATTCGGTCACCAAATCACATAACTCATATAATACAAAATCGTCATCGAACGTTAAGCGTGCGGACCCTACGGGTTCGAGAACTATGTAGACATGACTGAGACACCTCCTTGGTCAATAACCAATAGTGGAACCTGGATGCTCATATTGGCTCCTACATATTCTACGAAGATCTTTATCGGTCGAACCGTTATGACGACATACATTATTCCCATTGTCCATCGTATGTTATTTGCCCGAGACTCGATCGTCGGTATCTACATACCTAGTTCAATCTCGTTACCGGCAAGTCTCTTTACTCGTTTCGTAGTACATCATCCCGCAACTAACTCATTAGTCACTTTGCTTGCAAGGCTTCTTATGATGTGTATTACCGAGAGGGCCCAGAGATGCCTCTCCGATACTTGGAGTGACAAATCCTAATCTCGATCTATGCCAACCCAATAAATACCTTCGGAGATACCTGTAAAGCATCTTTATAATCACCCAGTTATGTTGTGACGTTTGATGGCACACAAGGTATTCCTCCGGTATCCGGGAGTTGCATAATTTCATAGTCGAAGGAATATGTATTTGACATGAAGAAAGCAATAACAATAAAACTGAACAATCAATATGCTAAGCTAACAGATGAGTCTTGTCCATCACATCATTCTCCTAATGATGTGATCTCGTTTATCAAACAACTACACATGTCTATGGTTAGGAAACTTAACCATCTTTGATTAACAAGTAAGTCTAGTAGAGGCTTACTTGGAACACGATGTTTTGTCCATGTATCCACACATGTATCAAGTTTTCGGTTAATACAATTCTAGCATGAATAATAAACATTTATAATAATATAAGGAAATATAAAATAACAACTTTATTATTGCCTCTAGGTCATATTTCCTTCAGTCTCACACTTGCACTACAGTCAATAATCTAGTTCACATCGCCATGTGATTTAACACCAATAGTTCATATCTTTATGTAATTAACACCCATAGTTCACATCTTTATGTAATTAACACCCATAGTTCACATCGCCATGTAACCAACACCCAAAGGATTACTATAGTCAATAATCTAGTTCACATCGCTATGTGATTAACACACAAAGAGTACTGAGGTGTGATCATGTTTTGCTTGTGAGAGAAGTTTAGTCAACGGGTCTGCCACATTCAGATCCGCATGTATTTTGCAAATTTCTATGTCTACAATGCTCTGCATGAAGCTACTCTAGCTAATTGCTCCCAATTTCAATACGTATCCAGATCAATGTTTGGGATATCACTTATCGTTATCGTCTCGGTCGGCTGGAGATTAGTGATTAATCGAAGAATCTAATGATTAATCGATTTTATCGGTGGACTATTAATTGATCAGTTTTTTTATAAGTCATAGGTTTCAAGGACTAATAAAATAAAATTAGAAAAAATCTTCACTTAAACATTATGCCTTTAAATAGCACAATACTATAGAATACTACATCAATATGTAACAGTACACACATGCCCTTTTTTTGCATGTTTCAAAACTCAAACAGTGCATATATAATATATATTACATAAGAGATAACACCTAATAGTAGAAAGTAGTAAAGTACAGCAGTGCATATAATACATAGTAGTGTAGCTGCTTTGCAAGCAAATAAGGTGATAATAAGGTCCAGGAATGTTCAAACAAGGTTAAACAAGGTCATAAGAAGGTCCAGAAAACACAAATAACATAGTTCTTGCTACTTTGCTAGCACACAGCCAAACGCCAATCAACACATAGTCCTTTGCTCTCTGATTCTCTCACAACTCATAACCAAAAGTCCAAAATAAAGTTCTAGGTTGCTAGCAAACATCAGACATTGTCATTGGCATAGGATTCAAGGTTGCATACGGTCTTCCTCACCATTGTCATTGGCCTCTTCTATCCCAACCACATCATCATCAGACTCGAACTCTATCTAGGGGGTCCCCGGACAGCCGGACTATATCCTTTGGCCGGACTGTTGGACTATGAAGATACAAGATTGAAGACTTCGTCCCGTGTCCGGATGGGACTCTCCTTGGCGTGGAAGGCAAGCTGGGCAATACGGATATGTAGATCTCCACCCTTGTAACCGACTCTATGTAACCCTAGCCCCCTCCGGTGTCTACATAAACCGGAGGGTTTAGTCCGTAGGATAACATACAATCATACCATAGGCTAGCTTCTAGGGTTTAGCCTCTACGATCTCGTGGTAGATCAACTCTTGTAATACTCATATCATCAAGAACAATCAAGCAGGACATAGGGTATTACCTCCATCAAGAGGGCCCGAACCTGGGTAAACTTCGTGTCCCCTGCCTCCTGTTACCATCCGCCTTAGACGCACAGTTCGGGACCCCCTACCCGAGATCCGCCAGTTTTGACACCGACATTGGTTCTTTCATTGAGAGTTCCGCTGTGCCGTCACCATAAGGATTGATGGCTCCTTCGATCATCGGTAACGATGCGGTCCAAGATGAGGTTTTCCTCCCCGGACAGACCTTCGTATTCGGCGGCTTCGCACTGCGGGCCAATTCGCTTGGCCATCTGGAGCAGATCGAGAGCTACGCCCCTGGCCATCAGGTTAGGTTCGGAAACTTAAACTACAATGCCGACATCCGCGGAGACTTGATCTTCGACGGATTTGAGCCTATGTTAGGTGCGCCGCACAATCGCGACGAGCATGACGTAACTCTGCCGTCAGACAATATTTGGGAGATCGCATCTGCAACTACTCTGGTTGTCAATCCGGAGCAAATCACGCCATCCGAGAGCGGAGGGATAGACCCCGCCAGGGAGGCCGCACTCTTAGTGGCGATAGAGCCAGATACTGACTTCACCCCTTACGAGAGACATGTCGCCGAACCACTGGATTCATCTCCGACCACGGACTCCGAGCCGCTTGCATCCGTGCCCGTCGAATTCGACGGGGCGCCGATCATGGAGTTCACCTCCGCGGATATCTTTCAGCACTCGCCTTTCGGCGATGTGCTAAATTCATTAAGGTCTCTCTCCTTGTCAGGAGAACCTTGGCCGAGCTATGTCCGGCTAGAATGGGATGCGGACGACGAAGAAATTCGCTGCCCACCCACCACCCACTTAGTAGCCACTGTCGATGATTTAACCGACATGCTCGACTTCGACTCCGAAGACATCGACGGTATGGACGATGATGTAGGAGACGAACAGGAACCACCACCCATAGGGCGCTGGACCGCCACCTCATCATATGATGTATACATGGTGGATACCCCCAAAGAAGGCAATGGCGAAGAGACAGTGGAGGATGACCCCTCCAAGAAGCAACCAAAGCGCCGACGTCAGCGGCGCCGCTGTAAGTCCCGCCACAGCAAAAGTAGTGATACCGGCATAGGAGACAATAACACTCCGGATAGTGCCAAAGACAACCACAATCCTCTCCAGCATGATATAGAGCCGGAGGATGAACAAGCTAGCCCTCCAGAGCAGGCAGCGGATGAAGAACCAGAGGAGGACAATTACATGTCTCTCTCCGAAGACGAGGCAAGCCTCAGCGACGAAGAATTTATCGTGCCTGAGGATCCCGTCGAGCAGGAGCGCTTCAAGCGCCGGCTTATGGACACAACAAATAGCTTGAAGAAAAAGCAACAACAACTTCAAGCTGATCAAGACTTGCTAGCGGACAGTTGGACTGAAGTCCTTGCAGCCGAGGAATACAAACTCGAGCGCCCCTCCAAGAGTTACCCAAAACGCAGGTTGCTACCTCACCTCGAGGAGGAAGCATTGAAACCTCCATCACCAGTGTATGATGCGGTTGATCGGCCACTGCGTGGCCGAGCCAGAGAGGCGTTTCAGCCTGAAGTTCAGCCTGCACCCCGCCGCCACTCAATCAAAAATACCAAGGCCCGGGGCAACATGCGGGACCTGCGAGACGTATTGGACAGCAGGGCAAAACATGCAAGGTCAATATACGGGTCACGGGGGCGTGCGCCAACACGGGACGATGACCGCCGCGCCGGATACACTAGAGGTAAATCCAGCCGGGCCGAATTCAGCATACAAGACTCATACGAACTGCGTCGTGATATAGCCCGCACAGAGGCGCCGCACACCCCCTATGCTTCACTGATGAAGTTATGGATCACGAATTCCCGGAGGGTTTTTAACCCGTAAATATCGAATCATATGATGGTACAACAGATCCCGCTGTATGGATTGAGGATTTCCTCCTTCACATCCACACGGCTCGCGGTGATGATCTACATGCCATCAAGTACCTCCCACTAAAACTCAAAGGACCAGCTCGGCATTGGCTGAATAGCTTGCCAGCAGACTCCATCGACAGTTGGGAGGATTTGGAAGACGCATTCCTTGACAACTTCCAGGGCACTTATGTGCGACCACCGGACGCTGATGACTTGATCCATATAACTCAGCAGCCAGGGGAATCGGCCAGACAATTCTGGACATGGTTCCTGACTAAGAAAAACCAAATTGTCGACTGTCCGGACGCAGAGGCCCTAGCAGCATTCAAGCACAACATCCGTGACGAGTGGCTTGCCCGCCACCTCGGCCAGGAGAAGCCAAAGTCTATGGCAGCCCTCACGACACTCATGACCCGCTTTTGCGTGGGCGAGGATAGCTGGATGGCTCGCAGCAACAACACATCAAGGAATCCGGGCACTTCGGATACCAAAGATGCCAACGGCAGAACACGTCGTAACAGACCAAAGCGCCGCAATAACGGCGATAACACTGAGGATACGACAGTCAATGCCAGATTCAGAGGCTCTAGATCCGGTCAGCGGAAAAAGCCATTTAAAAGAAGTACTCCGGCTCCGTCCAGTTTGGATCGCATACTGGATCGCTCGTGTCAAATCCACGGCACTCCCGACAAGCCAGCCAATCACACCAACAGAGAATGCTGGGTGTTCAAGCAGGCCAACAAGTTAAATGCCAAAAACAAGGACAAGGGGCTGCATAATGATGATGATGAGGAGCCCCGGCCGCTGAACACGGGAGGACAAAAGGGGTTCCCCCCCACAAGTGAAGACGGTGAACATGATATACGCAACCCACATTCCCAAGAGGGAGCGGAAGCGTGCACTAAGGGACGTCTATGCGATGGAGCCCGTCGCCCCAAAGTTCAACCCATGGTCCGCTTGTCCGATCACCTTTGATTGCAGGGACCATCCCACTAGTATCCGTCATGGCGGATCCGCCGCACTGGTCCTAGACCCCATCATCGATGGATTTCACCTCACTCGAGTCCTTATGGACGGCGGCAACAGCCTGAACCTGCTCTATCAGGATACAGTGTGAAAAATGGGTATCGATCCCTCGAGGATCAAACCCACCAAAACCACCTTTAAGGGCGTCATCCCAGGTGTAGAGGCCCATTGCACGGGCTCAATCACACTGGAAGTGGTCTTTGAATCACCGGACAACTTCCGAAGCGAGGAGTTAATCTTCGATATCGTCCCATTTCGCAGTGGCTATCACGCACTGCTCGGGCGAACCGCATTTGCAAAATTCAATGCAGTACCGCATTACGCATACCTCAAGCTCAAGATGCCAGGACCTAGGGGGGTCATAACAGTGAACGGAAACACAGAATGCTCGCTCCTCACGGAGGAGCACACTGCGGCCCTCGCAGCAGAAGCACAAAGCAGCCTTTTAAGGCAAATCACTAATTCGGCGATACAGCCCCCGGGCACCTTCAAGCGAGTCTGGAGTAAACTGCAACAGGATCGCCTGGCACGTTCAGAGCTCGCCTAGCAATTCGGCCCCCGTCCCAGTCCCAGTCAAGCAACAAAATCCGTGCCGCACATACATAATTACGCACTGAAAATACCATGGACATAGGCAGGGGCACGATCAGGGCACGTCCCGCAATGCGGCTTAACCGCCCTAGGGGCTGTATACCTTTATCATTCTTTCTCTTTCAGGATCTAACTCTCTGGAAGCCCTGTCTGGCAGTACGATGGCCAGACACACTACAGGAAGGAAAAACCAAGGAGGCAAGAAGCTAAGATGTACACGGGAATCCTCAGGTGGTCTCTAATAATAATCATACACCCGCTTTCTACTATCTATACGCAGCTTGCCCTTGGATAGGCCATGTCAAATATTCCTACTGTTTGCTTATTGCACCACTTGTACCAATACGCTTCGATGTATTATTTAAATAACAATGCATAACATTAGTCTATTATTGCATTTATTCATCCGTTTTTATATATGTTCATTTACGACAATCTGTACCCGTACATTTGGGTATGGTCAGTACGCCAGGGGCTTTTGTTTACCCCACAATACGGCGCGAGAAGTCCGAACACTTTCGACAGTGCGGCACCCCAAACTTATAGCATTATATGCATCAGCTCCGAATCATGTCTTGGGTCAATAGTTGGGTTTGCCCGGCTCCCATGCTTTGGTACCTTACGTTCCGCTATATCGGCTAAGGTAGCACTGGGAGAACTACTACGATTGTGTCCCGGTTCTTCCGGACAAGCACCTCAGTAAAGAAAGCCGAAAACTAACTGTCATGATAAGGCGAGAGACTGGTCGCTGTTTGATAGGTCTCAAGTCCTTAAAGACTTTTTCCGCTTCGGGAGAGGAGTCGGCCTTGTCCGGCTTAGGCGTGTATAGCGCCCCAAATTCGGCCTTCCAAATACTAGGGGCTTCGCCAAAATTTAAAATTGTAGACTTCTATGGCTAAGTGAGAGTGATAAAGCCTTATAGTCCGATTGCCTGGTTCGTTGCGCTGAACACCTCCCTTGAAGGACCCAAAATTGGGGTAAAGAGTGCTCAGGTTTACCCCGAACACCCTAGTACTAGTTACATGGGGGCAGAAGCCAACGACTGGCCAACTCTCAGATTTTATAAACGGCCGCACAGAAGGTAATATTTTAAATTTAAAAAGCGTCGCATGGCGCAAATGAACTCGTTTCATATTACAGGATCACATGAGCATGTTCATTCAAAAATTACATCCCTGGTACATTCATCCGCCACAAGGCGGGAACCCTTCAGGACACTCCCATAATACATCTCGGGGCAGCGATGCTCCTTGCCCTCCGGCGGCTCCTCCTTCACCAGCTTCACGGCGTCCAGCTTCGCCTAGTGCACCTTCGCCCGGGCAAAAGCCCTGCGTGCACCCTCGATGCAGACGGACCGCTTTATGACTTCAAGCCGTGGGCATGCCTCCACAAGCCGCCTCACCAGACCGAAGTAGCTGCCGGACAGGGGCTCGCCAGGCCACATCCGGACTATAAGGCCCCTCATAGCCTATTCGGCCGCCTTGTGAAGCTTGGCTAATTGCTTCAGCTGGTCGCTCAAGGGCATTGGGTGTTCGGTCCCAGTATACTGAGACCAGAACAACTTTTTCGTCGAGCTCCCCTCCTGAGCTCGGTAAAACTCCGAGGCATCCAGTACACTGCGGGGAAGATCTGCGAATGCTCCTGGAGAGCTCCGAACTCGGGTAAGTAAAAGGAAAGTTTCCTCCACATGCTTGCTTTGCATAATGAATGCCTTACCTGCTGCTATCTTCTTCACCGCATCAATCTCCTGGAGGGCCTTGTGGGCTTCAGCCTTGGTGCTCCGGGCGCTTTCAAGCGCCTGCGCAAGCTCGGACTCTCGCGTCTTAGAGTCAAGCTCCAAGGACTCGTGTTTTTTGGCGAGAGCCTCGAGCTCTTGCTGCACCTCGCCCACTCAGGCTTCTTGCTTCTCCCTCTCAATGCGCTCCTTGGCCGCTTTGTCTTCGGCCTCAGACAGCGCCTTCTTCAGGGTCGCCACTTCGGTCGTGGCCCCTGGCAAATTCATGATGATCCTATTACTTTACACCCAAACTTTTTTATATATAGACAAGGTATTGCTTACCTTTGCTCTCCTCGAACTGCCTCTTGGTAAGGCCGAGCTCGTTCGCGGACCGCTCCAGGTCCCCCTTCAGTGCAGAGACCTCCGTAGTACGTGCGGCAGTGGCCAGCAGTGAAGCCTACACATACACATAGATATATTCTGATTAAACTCATGAGTCATCATTTGATCCTCTATTCGACCTTTCTACTCAAACATCGAACAGAGCATTGGGGGCTACTATCTATGTGGTAATATTTTCTTATATTTTGATTGCTTACCTCAAAGCCTGTTAGGAGGCTGGCGCAAGCTTCGGTCAGTCCATTTTTGGCGGACTGAACTTTCTCGATCACCGCACTCATGATAGTGCGGTGCTCTTCGTCGATGGAAGCGCCGCGAAGCGCTTCCAGCAAGTTGTCCGGTGCCTTTGGATGGACAGAGGACACCGGCACGGGCGGCTTGCCCCCTTAACGGGGGGTCGCTTGCCGGAGTCCGGAACCACCGAAGATTCCGATGCAGTGTTCGGCTGGGGGCCGAACCTGGAGCCCATGAGAGTCCTGCTCCCTTTACGCCCAGGGTCCGGAAGGTCGCCTCGAGGCGCCCCCAGGACTACCTCCCCTTGGCTCGGTGCCTTTTGAGACAACACCTTGGCGTTGTCCGTAGGGCGAGGGGTGGAGGCGGTCGGAAGAGAACCGATGTTCATATCCGACGAGTCCAATGAACTGCTCGACGAAGATACGTCGATATGAGCTCGGGACGGACTGCATAATCATGTTCGGCATGAGGAAAAGCAGTGCAATAAAACATACCATGAAATACTATGGTGTCCGGATACTTACAACTTCGCCAGGGGCTTGACCCTGGGTAGCCACTTATCGCCGATGTAGGTGGCCGTCGTGGAGCGGTCCGGAGGGAGGGTCATTCCCTTCTTGGACCCTTCGGCCTCCCCGGTGGGGTCGGCCTTCCTTTTCTTGTCTCCCGCAGCTGGGGGGGGGGGAACTTTCCTCCTCCCCCTCCTCATTTTCATGGGAGGAGTGCGCATCGGAGTCATCGGACGATGAGTCCGATACAACCTTGCACCGGAGACCCTTTCGGGTCCCTGTGGCCTTCTTTGCCGGCACCTCGTAAGGTGCCGAAGCCAACATCTTCGTTAGGAGAGCATCTGTAGGATCTTCAGGCAGGGGGCTGGGCAATTGAGCTCCTCCACCGTCTTTATCTAGTCCTGTTAATGACATGGAAGCTTAGATCCCGCACATGATTCAACTGGGGCAAATAAATACCCTGTGAGATATCGAAACTTACCAGATTGGCATGGTGCTTTGCGCTGAGTCCGCGGTCCTCGGTGAGGGAAGGAGGTACCTCGGCGCCCTTGAACAGCACCCTGCAGACATCCTTGTGCGTTGTGTCATAGAGCCCTCGCAGCGTCTGGTGCTTGGCCGGGTCGAACTCCCACAAATTGAATGTCCGTCGTTGACACGGGAGAATCCGGCGGAAGAGCATGACCTGGACCATGTTGATGAGCTTGATTTTCTTGCTCATCATGTTCCTGATGCAGGTCTGGAGTCCGGTCAGCTCTACCGAAGAACCCCAGGACAGGCCCTTCTCTTTCCAGGAAGTGAGCCGCGTGGGGATTCTGGATCTAAATTTGGGGGCCACCGCCCAGTTGGTGCCGCGTGGCTCGGTGATGTAGAACCACCCCGAATGCCACCCCTTTATGGTATCCACATAGGAGCCTTCAAGCCAGGTGATGTTAGGCATCTTGCCCACCATGGAACCTCCGCACTCTGCTTGCTGGCCGACCACCACCTTCGGTTTGACATTGAAGGTCTTCAGCCACAGGCCGAAATGGGGCTTGATGCGGAGGAAGGCCTCGCACACGACGATAAACGCCGAGATGTTGAGTATGAAATTGGGGGCTAGATCATGAAAATCCAGCACGTAGTAGACATGGGCCCGCGGAAAAACGGGTAGAGGGGAAATCCTGGTCCGCGGACGAAGTGGGTAAGAAAAACTACCCTCTCATGGGGTTCGGGCGTAGGGATGATCTGCCCTGCATCTGGCAGCCGGTGCGCAATATCCGCGGCCAGATATCCGGCTTCCCATAACTTTGTGATGTTCTCCTCCGTGACGAAGGAGACCATCCACTTGCCTCCTGCTCCGGACATGCTTGGAGTGGTTTGAGAAGAAAGACGCAAACTTGGGCGTTGGAGCTCGAGTGTGCGAGAGTGGGTAAGCAAGGAAGAAGAAGGCATGGGTGAAAAGAGTGAATCCTAATATCTTTATAAGGGCGGAAGAGGCGATGCGCCTCCCCACTTGCCTGGTAAAATCGCTTATTCCCCAAGCACTGTAATTGATGGCGCGGTTGGGTTACCCATGTCCGTATTGATGAGAATCCCGTAGTAAGGGGACACGATCTCTGCTTTGACAAGACGTGTCAAGAAAACTGTCTCGCGATATGTGCGGTGCTGGTTGAGAAAAACGGTTCGAATAATGACCGGGCCATGGCGTGATGTCGTGCTGTCAAAACGTGTCAGCAGATTAGATTTGTGGAAATATTATTCTCTCTATGTTGGTATGTGGAACTTGTTTTGCAGAGCCGGACAATATCCTTGTGTTCAAAATCTTCCATGGAGTATTCGGAGGAGGAACCCGCCTTGCAATGCCGAAGACAATACTGTGCGCCGGACTCATCGTCATTGAAGCCTGGTTCAGGGGCTACTGAGGGAGTCCTGGATTAGGGGGTCTCTGGACAGCCGGACTATATCCTTTGGTCGGACTGTTGGACTATGAAGATACAAGATTGAAGACTTCGTCCCGTGTCCGAATGGGACTCTCCTTGGCGTGGAAGGCAAGCTAGGCAATAGGGATATGTAGATCTCCTCCCTTGTAACCGACCCTGTGTAACCCTAGCCCCCTCTGGTGTCTATATAAACCGGAGGGTTTAGTCCGTAGGATAACATACAATCATACCATAGGCTAGCTTCTAGGGTTTAGCCTCTACGATCTCGTGGTAGATCAACTCTTGTAATACTCATATCATCAAGAACAATCAAGCAGGACGTAGGGTATTACCTCCATCAAGAGGGCCCGAACCTGGGTAAACTTCGTGTCCCCTGCCTCCTGTTACCATCCGCCTTAGACGCACAGTTCGGGAACCCCTACCCGAGATCCGCCGGTTTTGACACCGACACTCATCCTCATTGATAGGCATAGTATCAGATTCATCATCAGAAACGAACTCTTCCACTTCATGTAGTTCTCTCACCCTTAGACTTCTACGAGGCTCCATTGCACTATCATCTTCGGTTGCCCCCATCTCATCATCAATGTAAGCTTCTTCACATATCCAATCTTGGCCTGCGGAAGCATCTTGACCAAGGAGGACATCATAAGATGATGATTACTGCTTTCTCGTGTCTAGCATTCTTCCATTGAATTGAATATAAACTAGATCATCCCTACAACGCACATCTATTTTATTTATCCTCTTTGCATCTACCTACAAATTGCAAAGTGAAGCTTAGAGATTCACATCTTGTCAAAAACAAAGTAAGGATCGAGTTTGAGTTTTTGCAAGTTGAGAATTACTTATTCAAAAACGCTCCAATTTCTTTCACATCCTGATGAACATGTGGTCAAGTTGAGTATCCTCAAAGCCATGTGCATCAATGTAGGAGTTTGTAGTCCATAAGTTGCCCACCACTCCCCTACATTTATAGAAAATTGAAACTATAATGCACCAGTCCAAAACTTTCAGAAATGCAATATGGCAAAATTATCATTGAGAACAAGCTTATCGGCATTGTATTTTTGATTGGTAATGGATTTTGTGGCAGCCACCTTTCCAAACATGCCTTCCTTCTTCTTAAACTTGGGCAAGTCTGTATTAAGTGCTTTATTCTACTTGTCGTCATCATCATGATAAAATTGTTCAATAACTTCCATCAACCTGGACATGACTTCAACATCAGTAAAGATGCTTGTAGTAGCATAGCTATAATAAGGATTCAAGACATATGCTACCATGTGCAATGTGGTATTTAGCCTCCCATTCATCTTGCTCTCCATGGCTGTTGTGATCAACTTGTAATCCTTCTCTGAACTTTCAACCGCAAGCATTATTGCCTTCTTTGTTTCTATTATTTGTCCATACATAGAGGCCATGGACTGTCCATCAGTATCATCCAACCGAAGTAAGTTCACCAAAGGCTAGAAAACCTTGCATTCCAACATAAAACATAGGCAAGCACAACATTAGTATTTAACTATTGTGGCATCATGAAACAAGACAGAATTTGTAGTTCATCTACCCATAAATTGATGAAAAGAGAGACATTTTTCCAAAATGCCCAACTCATTATTGTGGCATGAGCCACCTTCCCTTTCTTTGTTCTTGTGTGCTTGCAATTTTCCCAAGTCTCACTACAACACATATCCGTTAGTTGCTTCCTCTTAGCAGCAAGACTTTGCAAGGTAAGAAATGCCGAAGCAAATCTAGTTACTCCCGGCCTAACAATGTCTCTTTTTTTTGTATGATGTCCCATCAATGCCAATGTCGTATGATGTGCATAAAGGAAACATGTCATCTCCTTGGTTTGGTTATTGCAAGAGCAAACTGCTTCAACTTTGCAATTGCTTCTACGACCAAGTTGATCGTGTGAGTTGCACATGAGGTCCAAAATATCTTGGGCCTTTTACTTTTCAACAGTGTCTTTGATCCCATGTTGTTTGATGCGTTATCGGTGACTATTTGCACCACATTATCAGCCCCTACAAAACATCATTGCAAAACACAATAATTAGCATACAACTATTGAACCACATGATGAAAACTTGAAAAACAATGAATGAGAGAAATTAAAAGGTTGAGATTAGTACCAATTTTCTCAATGCACTCATCCACATAATTGAAGATGTATAGACTTGTCTATGCATCTGCTGATGCCTCCTTTGATCCCAAAAAGACTGTCCCCAACTTGCAATGCACACACAAGTTCATGATGCTCCTCTTTTTCTTGTCTGTCCAAGCATCGGTCATGATAGAGCACCCGATATCCACCCTCTCAACTTCATGTGGCTTCAACAAACCCTTATTCCTTTCCACCTCTTGCAACAACATCTTCTCTCTAATCATATATTGTGAAGGTTGCTTCCAGTTAGGACCATAACGACCAAGAGCCTCACAAAACTGTTTGAACTCATCATCATTTATAGCATTAAAGGGTACATTCTTCTTGTACAACCATCTAGCCTGATATTGTCCTACTTGGTAGCTTCTCTCTTTATCGACACTATCATTAATATTCCGCTAAAATTTA
Source organism: Triticum dicoccoides (assembly GCF_002162155.2). Lineage (NCBI taxonomy): Eukaryota > Viridiplantae > Streptophyta > Magnoliopsida > Poales > Poaceae > Triticum > Triticum dicoccoides. The sequence goes on along the minus strand of NC_041386.1, from coordinate 174,583,446 downwards.
TCATGTTCAACGGGATTAAAGGGTCGATTGGAGCAATATATTGATCCATAGGCCACTTCTTCGGATCACCGTTGCCAACTTGATTGAGCTCTTGTTGATCATCTCATTGTCATTGGCCTCTATCATCACCAAAGCTCTTACTTCTTCTTGTTTTTGCTTTTCCCTCTTCCTCTTCTTTGGTGCCTCATGTGCAGCCCTACATCGAGCCTTTTGTTCTGGTGTGGCTTGCATACAACTTTTTATTGCCCCTTTGATACCAGCTATGTGTTGCTTCATCCTAGTCACCCCACCTGACATCTCCTTTCCACAAAGAATGCACTTGAATCTTTGCAGATCATCTGGATCAATCAGCACAACAAATTCCCAAGCCATGTCATCTGATTTTCTCTTAAGTTTGGAACTTGCAACCTCTGAAGTACCAGAATCAGGCATCTACAAAAATCACAAGGGCAATAGCATGTATTATAGTATTAGTATTAGACGTTTAGAAATTTAGACTACAAATTCAACCAATAGAAAGTGAATGTAGACAGTACAACCTAGAGTTCTAGACAATGGCAACAACATTTATTTTAGCAAATTATCAAAGAATTACAGCATGTATTACGGTATTAGATTTAAATCAAAGGGCAACAGCATGTATATCTTGTAGGATGTAGCATCTATTCATCTACAATCTAAATTAGCATTCACTCATCTACAAAACTAAAAAACAGTAAGAAGAAAAAATGCCCTGCTGGTTGAGAGGGAGTCTAGTCTTGCATTGCACTAGAAGTAGAAGTGGCGGCAGGGAGTGGTGGCGGGATGGCAGCAGGTCCAATCTCTAGCTTGCTTGCTGTCGGAGGAGGAAGTGGCGAGGATTGTGTGCTGCTACAGGAAGTGCTGGCGGTGGCGAGATGCTCCAGTCGTCGTCCGTCTGTAGGAAGTGGTGGCATCGATGTAGCGCTCCTGGAGGGACGGTGGTGCCGATCTCTGCCGCTGCTTGTGAGTTGAGGAAGGGGTCGCGGTGCTCTACTGCTGCTGGAGGACAGGCGGGAGTGGCGGCGGCTGCGAGATGCTCCGGCCGTCGGGCGTCTGGCGTCTTGCTCCTGGAGAAGCTCTCGTGGTGAATATGGAAAGATGGCAAAGGTGTAGGTAACTGGGTTGTTGAGGAAGAGGAGGAGAAGATCCATAGGATGGGCAGCTCCGGTGGTGCGAGCTCCGGCCGTCGGAGGCAAGCAGGGTGGCAGCGGCAGTGTGGATCAGAAATATGGAGGCGGTAGTGTGGATGGGGAACATTGCGGCAGCAGTGTGGACTGGTCAACTGGATCCCAAACCCTATCGAGCGGTAATATTTGGTGCTTTGTGGGGGAAGGGAGGCCCATTTTGAGGTTTCTGTACATGGGGGCCCATACCGATTAATCGGAATATTCATGACAAATCGGTTGTCAGGCCGATAAATCGGCCCAGAAGATTAATGCTGAAGATATGGCCTTATCTTAGCAGCTACACACCGAGTAGCGATTAATTGGTCGATAAATCGCTGAATCGGCCGATTTCTTGAATAGTAATCCAGATTGAGACTGAGAGTCATCTGGATCGATGCAAAAGCTTGCATCGACGTAACTCTTTACGATGAACTCTTTATCACCTCCATAACCGAGAAATATTTCCTTAATCTTCTAAGGATAATTTTGACCGTTGTCTAATGATCCACTCTTGGATCACTATTGTACCCCCTTGCCAAACTCATGGCAAGATACACAATATGTCTGGTACACATCATGGCATACTTTATAGTACCTATGGCTGAGGCATAGGGAATGACTTTCATTCTCTCTTTATCTTCTGTCGTGGTCGGGTTTGAGTCTTTACTCAACTTCACACCTTGTAACATAGGCAAGAATGCTTTCTTTGACTGGTCCATTTTGAACTTCTTCAAAACTTTATCAAGGTATGTGCTTTGTGAAAGTCCAATTAAGCGTCTTGATCTATCTCTATAGATCTTGATGCCCAATATATAAGCAGCTTCACCGAGGTCTTTCATTGAAAAACTCTTATTCAAGTATCCTTTTATGCTATCCAGAAATTCTATATCATTTCTAATCAACAATATGTCATCTACATATACTATTAGAAATGCTACAGAGCTCCCACTCACTTTCTTGTAAATACAGGCTCTCTGAAAGTCTGTATAAAACCATATGCTTTGATCACCTCATCAAAGCGTATATTCCAACTCCTAGATGTTTACACCAGTCCATAAATGGATCGCTGGAGCTTGCACACTTTGTTAGCACCTTTAGGATCGACAAAACCTTCTAGTTGCATCATATACAACTCTTCTTTAAGAAATCCATTAAGGAACGCAGTCTTGACGTCCATTTGCCAGATTTCATAATCATAGAATGTGGCAATTGCTAACATGATTCGGACAGACTTAAGCATCGCTACGGGTGAGAGGGTCTCATTGTAGTCAACTCCTTGAACTTGTCAAAAACCTTTTGCGACAAGTCGAGCTTTGTAGACAGTAACATTACCATCAGCGTGAGTCTTCTTCTTGAAAATCCATTTATTCTTTATGGCTTTCCGATCATCGGGCAAGTCAACCAAAGTCCATACTTTGTTCTCATACATGGATCATATCTCAGATTTCATGGCCTCAAGCCATTTATTGGAATATGGGCTCATCATCGCTTCTTCATAGTTTGTAGGTTCGTCATGGTCTAACAACATGACTTCTAGAACTGGATTACCATACCACTCTGGTGCGGAACGTGCTCTGGTTGACCTACGAGGTTTGGTAGTAACTTGATCTGAAGTTTCTTGATCATTATCATTAGCTTCTTCTCTAGTTGGTGTAGGCATCACGGGAAGGGTTTCCTGTGATGAGCTACTTTCCCATTCGAGAGAAGGTACAATTACCTCATCAAGTTCTACTTTTCTCCCACTCACTTCTTTTGAGAGAAACTCCTTCTCTAGAAAGGATCCATTCTTAGCAACAAATATGTTGCATTCGGATCTTGTGGAAGAAGGTGTACCCAACAGTTTCTTTTGGGTATCATATGAAGACACATTTCTTCGATTTGCGTTCGAGCTTATAAGCATCGCAACCCCAAACTTTAAGAAACGACAACTTAGTTTTCTTGCCAAACCACAGTTCATACGGTGTCGTCTCAACGGATTTAGACGGTGCCCTATTTAATGTGAATGCAGTTGTCTCTAATGCATAACCCCAAAATGATAGTGGTAAATCGATACAAGACATCATAGATCGCACCATATCTAATAAAGTACGGTTACGACGTTTAGACATATTATTACACAGTGGTGTTCCGGGTGGCATGAGTTATGAAACTATTCCACATTGTTTTAAACAAAGGCCAAACTCGTAACTCAAATATTCGCCTCTGCGATCAGATCGAGAAACTTTATTTTCTTATTACGATGATTCTCCACTTCATTATGAAATTCTCTAAACTTTTCAAACATTTCAGACTTGTGTTTCATCAAGTAGATATACCCATATCTACTCAAATCATCCGTGAAGGTCAGAAAATAATGATACCCATCGTGTGCTTCAACACTCATAGGACCGCATACATCGATATGTATTATATCCAATAAGTCATCAGCTCGCTCCATTGTTCTGGAGAACGGAGTTTTAGTCATCTTGCCCATGAGGCATGGTTCGCAAGTATCAAATGATTCATAATCAAGTGATTCCAAAAGCCCATATGCATGGAGTTTCTTCATGCGCTTTACACCAATATGACCTAAATGGCAGTGCCACAAATATGTTACACTATCATCATCAACTTTGCATCTTTTGGCATCAACATTATGAATATGTGTATCACTATGATCGAGATTCAATAAACCATTGACATTGGGTATATGACCATAGAAGGTTTTATTCATGTAAACATAACAACAATTATTCCCTAACTTAAATGAATATACGTATTGCAATAAACATGATCTAATCATATTCATGCTTAGCGCAAACACCAAATAACATTTATTTAGGTTCAATACTAATCACGAATGTAGAGTGAGTGTGCGATGTTGATCATATCAACCTTGGAATCAATTCCAACATTCATCGTCACCTCTCCCTTAACTAGTCTCTGTTTATTCTGCAACTCCTGTTTCGAGTTACTAATCTTAGCAACTGAACCGGTATCAAATACCCAGGGGTTACTACGAACACTAGTAAAGTGCACATCAATAACATGTATATCAAATATACTTTTGTTCACTTTGCCATCCTTCTTATCTGCCAAGTATTTGGGGTAGTTCCGGTTCTAGTGACCATTTCCTTTGCAGTTGAAGTACTCAGTTTCAGGCTTGGGTCTAGCTTTGGGCTTCTTCATGGGAGTGGCAACTTGCTTGCCATTCTTCTTAAAGTTCCCTTTTCTTTCCCTTTGCCCTTTTCTTGAAACTAGTGGTCTTTTTAACCATCAACACTTGATGTTCTTTCTTGATTTCTACGTTCGCCGATTTCAGCATCGCGAAGAGCTCGGAGATTATTTTCGTCATCCCTTGCATAATATAGTTCATCACGAAGTTCTAGTAGCTTGGTGATAGTTACTAGAGAACTCTGTCAATCACTATCTTATCTGGAAGATTAACTCCCACTTGATTCAAGCGATTGTAGTACCGAGACATTCTGAGTACATGCTCACTGGTGAGCTATTCTCCTCCATCTTGCAGGCAAAGTACTTGTTAGAGGTCTCATACCTCTCGACATGGGCATGAGTCTGAAATACCAATTTCAGCTCTTGGAACATCTCATATGCTCCATGGCGTTCGAAACTTTTTTGAAGTCCCAATTCTAAGCCGTAAAGCATGGCGCACTAAACTATCAAGTAGTGACCATACCGAGCTTGTCAAATATTCATAACGTCTGCATCAGCTCCTGCAACAGGTCTGTCACCTGGCAGTGCATCAAGGACATATTATTCTGTGTAGCAATGAGGATAATCCTCAGACCACGGACCCAGTCCACATCATTGCTACTATCATCTTTCAACTTAGTTTTCTGTAGGAACATATGAAAAAATAGGGGAGCTACAACGCGAGCTATTGATCTACACCATAGATATGCAAAAACTATCAGGACTAAGTTCATCATAAATTAAGTTTAATTAATCAAATTACTTAAGAACTACCACTTAGGTAGACATCCCTCAAGTCATCTAAATGATACGTGATCCAAATCAACTAAACCATGCCCGATCATCACGTGAGTGAAGGAAATATGCCCTAGAGGCAATAATAAAGTTATTATTTATTTCCTTATATCATGATAAATGTTTATTATTCATGCTAGAATTGTATTAACCGGAAACATGATACATGTGTGAATACATAGACAAACAGAGTGTCACTAGTATGCCTCTACTTGACTAGCTCGTTGATCAAAGATGGTTATGTTTCCTAGCCATAGACATGAGTTGTCATTTGATTAACGGGATCACATCATTAGGAGAATGATGTGATTGACTTGACCCATTTTGTTAGCTTAGCACTTGATCGTTTAGTATGTTGCTATTGCTTTCTTCATGACTTATACATGTTCCTATGACTATGAGATTATGCAACTCCCGTTTACCGGAGGAACACTTTGTGTGCTACCAAACGTCACAACGTAACTGGGTGATTATAAAGGTGCTCTACAGGTGTCTCCGAAGGTACTTGTTGAGTTGGCGTATTTCCAGATTAGGATTTGTCACTCTGATTGTCGGAGAGGTATCTCTGGGCCCACTCGGTAATGCACATCACTATAAGCCTTGCAAGCATTGTACTAATGAATTAGTTGCGGGATGATGTATTACAGAACGAGTAAAGAGACTTGCCGATAATGAGATTGAACTAGGTATTGAGATACCGACGATTGAATCTCGGGCAAGTAACATACCGATGACAAAGGGAACAACGTATGTTGTTATGCGGTTTGACCGATAAAGATCTTCTTAGAATATGTGGGAACCAATATGAGCATCCAGGTTCCACTATTGGTTATTGACCGGAGACGTGTCTCGGTCATGTCTACATAGTTCTCGAAGCCGTAGGGTCCGCACGCTTAAAGTTCGGTGATGATCGGTATTAGGAGTTTTTGTGTTTTGATGGACCGAAGGTAGTTCGGAGTCCCAGATATGATCACGGACATGACGAGGAGTCTCAAAATGGTCGAGACGTAAAGATCGATATATTGGACGACTATGTTCGGACAGCGAAAAGGTCCCAGAAGGTTTCAGACATATACTGGAGTACGGGGGGGTTACCGGAACCCCCTAGGGGGGGCTTAATGGGCCTACATGGGCCTTAGTGGAAATAGAGGGCAGCAAGGGGAGTGTGGGGTGCCCCCCCCCAAGGCCCAAACCGAATTGGTTTAGGGCACGGGGGCCGGCCCCCTCTTTCCTTCTCCTCCTCTCCCTTTCCTTCCCCCTCTCCTACTCCTACTAGGAAAAGGAGGAATCCTACTCCTAGTGGGAGTAGGACTCCCCCTGTTGGAGCGCCTCTCCCTGGCAGGCCGCCTCCTCCCCTTGCTCCTTTATATACGGGGGCAGGGGGCACCCCATAGACACAACAATTGATCATTGATCTCTTAGCCGTGTGCGGTGCCCCCCTCCACCATAATCCACCTCGATCATATCGTAGCGGTGCTTAGGCGAAGCCCTGCGTCGGTAGCATCATCATCACCGTCACCACGCCGTCGTGCTGACGAAACTCTCATGTGAAGCTTTGCTGCATCGAAGCTCCCAGGACGTCATCGAGTTGAATGTGTGCAGCACTCGGAGGTGCCGTGTGTTCGGTACTTGGATCGGTGGGATCGTGAAGACGCACGACTACATCAACCGCGTTGTGCTAACACTTTCGCATTCGGTCTACGAGGGTACTGTTGGGTTTCGTAGTAATTTCAAAAATTTTCCTACGCGCACACAGGATCATGTGATGCATAGCAACGAGAGGAGAGTGTTGTCTACGTACCCAACGCAGACCGACTGCGGAAGCAATGACACGACGTAGAGGAAGTAGTCGTACGTCTTCACGATCCAACCGATCAAGCACCGAAACTACGGCACCTCCGAGTTCGAGCACACGTTCAGCTCGATGACGATCCCCGGACTCCGATCCAGCAAAGTGTCGGGGAAGAGTTTCGTCAGCACGACGGCGTGGTGACGATCTTGATGAACTACAGCAGCAGGGCTTCGCCTAAACTCCGCTACAGTATTATCGAGGAATATGGTGGCAGGGGGCACCGCACACGGCTAAGGAATCGATCACGTGGATCAACTTGTGTCAACTTGTGTGTTTAGAGGTGCCCCTGCCTCCGTATATAAAGGAGGAGAGGAGGGGAGGCTGGCCGGCCAAAGAGGGAGGCGCAGGAGAGTCCTACTCCCTCTGGGAGTAGGATTCCTCCCCCCAATCCTAGTCCAACTAGGATTCCTCGGAGGGGAAGGGAGAGAGGGGGGCCGGCCACCTTCTCCTAGTACTAATAGGACTAGGGGAGGGGAAAGAGGCGCAGCCACCTTGGGCTGCCCCTTTCTCCTTTCCACTAAGGCCCATGATGGCCCATATGGCTCCCGGGGGGTTCCGGTAACCTCCCGGTAACCCGGTAAAATCCCGATTTCACCCGGAACACTTCCGATGTCCAAACATAGGCTTCCAATATATCAATCTTTACGTCTCGACCATTTCGAGACTCCTCGTCATGTCCGTGATCACATCCGGGACTCCAAACAACCTTCGGTACATCAAAATGCATAAACTCATAATATAACTGTCATCGTAACCTTAAGCGTGCGGACCCTACGGGTTCGAGAACAATGTAGACATGACCGAGACATGTCTCTGGTCAATAACCAATAGCGGGACCTGGATGACCATATTGGCTCCTACATATTCTACGAAGATCTTTATCGGTCAGACCGCATAACAACATACGTTGTTCCCTTTGTCATCGGTATGTTACTTGCCCGAGATTCGATCGTCGGTATCCAATACCTAGTTCAATCTCGTTAACGGCAAGTCTCTTTACTCGTTCCGTAATACATCATCTCACAACTAACATATTAGTTGTAATGCTTGCAAGGCTTATGTGATGTGTATTACCGAGAGGGCCCAGAGATACCTCTCCGACAATCGGAGTGACAAATCCTAATCTCGAAATACGCCAACCCAACATCGACCATTGGAGACACCTGTAGTACTCCTTTATAATCACCCATTTACGTTGTGACGTTTGGTAGTACCCAAAGTGTTCCTCCGGTAAACGGGAGTTGCATAATCTCATAGTCGTAGGAACATGTATAAGTCATGAAGAAAGCAATAACAACATACTAAACGATCAGGTGCTAAGCTAATGGAATGGGTCATGTCAATCAGATCATTCTACTAATGATGTGACCTCGTTAATCAAATAACAACTCATTGTTCATGGTTAGGAAACATAACCATCTTTGATTAACGAGCTAGTCAAGTAGAGGCATACTAGTGACACTCTGTTTGTCTATGTATTCACACATGTATTATGTTTCCGGAAAATACAATTCTAGCATGAATAATAAACATTTATCATGATTATAAGGAAATAAATAATAACTTTATTATTGCCTCTAGGGCATATTTCCTTCAGTCTCCCACTTGCACTAGAGTCAATAATCTAGATTACACTGTAATGAATCTAACACCCATGGAGCTTTGGTGCTGATCATGTTTTGCTCGTGGAAGAGTCTTAGTCAACGGGTCTGCAATATTCAGATCCGTATGTATTTTGCAAATATCCTATGTCTACAATGCTCTGTGCGGAGCTACTCTAGCTAATTGCTCCCACTTTCAATATGTATCCAGATTGAGACTTAGAGTCATCTGGATCAGTGTAAAAGTTTGTACTGATGTAACTTTTACAACAAACTCTTTTATCACCTCCATAATCGAGAAACATCTCCTTAGTCCTTACTAAGGATATTCTTGACCAATGTCCAGTGATCTACTCCTAGATCACTATTGTACTCCCTTGCCAAATACAGAGCAAGGTATACAATAGGTCTGGTACATAGCATAGCATACTTTATAGAACCTATGACTGAGGCATAGGGAATGACTTTTCATTCTCTTTCTATTTTCTGCTGTGGTCGGGATTTGAGTCTTACTCAATTTCATACTTTTGCAACACAGGCAAGAACTCTTTCTTTGACTGTTCCATTTTGAACTATTTCAAAATCTTGCCAAGGTATGTACTCATTGAAAATCTTATCAAGCGTCTTGATCTATCTCAATAGATCTTGATGCTCAATATGTAAGCAGCTTCACCAAGGTCTTTCTTTGAAAAACTTTTATTCAAGTATCCCTTTATGCTATCCAGAAATTCTATATCATTTCCAATCAGTAATATGTCATCCACATATAATATCAGAAATGCTACAGAGCTCCCACTCACTTTCTTGTAAATACAGGCTTCTCCAAAAGTCTGTAAAACCAAATGCTTTGATCACACTATCAAAACGTTTATTCCAACTCCGAGAGGCTTGCACTAGTCCATAAATGGATCGCTGGAGCTTGCACACTTTGTTAGCTCCCTTTGGATCGACAAAACCTTCTGGTTGCATCATATACAACTCTTCTTCCAGGAATCCATTCAGGAATGCAGTTTTGACATCCATTTGCCAAATTTCATAATCATAAAATGCGGCAATTGCTAACATGATTCGGACGGACTTAAGCATCACTACGGGTGAGAAGGTCTCATCGTAGTCAATTCCTTGAACTTGCCGAAAACCTTTTGCGACAAGTCGAGCTTTGTAGACAGTAACATTACCATCAGCGTCAGTCTTCTTCTTAAAGATCCATTTATTCTCAATCGCTTGCCGATCATCGGGCAAGTCAACCAAAGTCCATACTTTGTTCTCATACATGGATCCCATCTCAGATTTCATGGCTTCTAGCCACTTTGCGGAATCTGGGCTCACCATCGCTTCTTCATAGTTCGTAGGTTCATCATGATCTAGTAGCATGACCTCCAGAACAGGATTACCGTACCACTCTGGTGCGGATCTTACTCTGGTTGATCTACGAAGTTCAGTAGTATCTTGATCTGAAGTTTCATGATCATTATCATTGGCTTCCTCACTAACTGGTGTAGGTGTCACCGAAACAGTTTTCTGTGATGAACTACTTTCCAGTAAGGGAGCAGGTACAGTTACCTCGTCAAGTTCTACTTTCCTCCCACTCACTTCTTTCGAGAGAAACTCCTTCTCTAGAAATGATCCATTCTTAGCAACAAATGTTTTGCCTTCGGATCTGTGATAGAAGGTGTACCCAACAGTTTCCTTTGGGTATCCTATGAATACACATTTCTCCGATTTGGGTTCGAGCTTATCAGGTTGAAGCTTTTTCACATAAGCATCGCAGCCCCAAACTTTAAGAAACGACAACTTCGGTTTCTTGCCAAACCATAGTTCATAAGGCGTCGTCTCAACGGATTTTGATGGTGCCCTATTTAACGTGAATGCGGCCGTCTCTAAAGCATATCCCCAAAATGATAGCGGTAAATCTGTAAGAGACATCATAGATCGCACCATATCTAGTAAAGTACGATTACGACGTTCGGACACACCATTACGCTGTGGTGTTCCGGGGGGCGTGAGTTGCGAAACTATTCCACAGTTTTCAAATGTACACCAAACTCGTAACTCAAATATTCTCCTCCACGATCAGATCGTAGAAACTTTATTTTCTTGTTACGATGATTTTCAACTTCACTCTGAAATTCTTTGAACTTTTCAAATGTTTCAGACTTATGCTTCATTAAGTAGATATATCCATATCTGCTCAAATCATCTGTGAAGGTGAGAAAATAACGATATCCGCCACGAGCTTCAATATTCATCGGACCACATACATCGGTATGTATGATTTCCAACAAATCTGTTGCTCTCTCCATAGTACCGGAGAACGGTGTTTTAGTCATCTTGCCCATGAGGCACGGTTCGCAAGTACCAAGTGATTCATAATCAAGTGGTTCCAAAAGTCCATTAGTATGGAGTTTCTTCATGCGTTTTACACCGATATGACCTAAATGACAGTGCCACAAATAAGTTGCACTTTCATTATCAACTCTGTATCTTTTGGTTTCAACATTATGAATATGTGTATTACTACTATCGAGATTTAGTAAGAATAGACCACTCTTCAAGGGTGCATGACCATAAAAGATATTACTCATATAAATAGAACAACCATTATTCTCTGATTTAAATGAATAACCGTCTCGCATTAAACAAGATCCAGATATAATGTTCATGCTCAACGCTGGCACCAAATAACAATTATTTAGGTCTAATATTAATCCCGAAGGTAGATGTAGAGGTAGCGTGCCGACCGCGATCACATCGACTTTGGAACCGTTTCCCACGCGCATCGTCACCTCGTCCTTTGCCAGTGCCCGCTTATTCTGTAGTCCCTGTTTCGAGTTGCAAATATTAGCAACAGAACCAGTATCAAATACCCAGGTGCTACTGCGAGCATTGGTAAGGTACACATCAATAACATGTATATCACATATACCTTTGTTCACCTTGCCATCCTTCTCATCCGCCAAATACTTGGGGCAGTTCCGCTTCCAGTGACCAGTCTGCTTGCAGTAGAAGCACTCAGTTTCAGGCTTAGGTCTAGACTTGGGTTTCTTCTCTTGAGCAGCAATTTGCTTGCCGTTCTTTTTGAAGTTCCCCTTTTTCTTCCCTTTGCCCTTTTTCTTGAAACTAGTGGTCTTGTTAACCATCAACACTTGATGCTCCTTCTTGATTTCTACCTCCGCAACTTTTAGCATTGCGAAGAGCTCGGGAATAGTCTTGTTCATCCCTTGCATATTATAGTTCATCACGAAGCTCTTGTAGCTTGGTGGCAGTGATTGGAGAATTCTGTCAATGACGCAATCATCTGGAAGATTAACTCCCAATTGAATCAAGTGATTATTATACCCAGACATTTTGAGTATATGCTCACTGACAGAACTGTTCTCTTCCATCTTGCAGCTATAGAACTTATTGGAGACTTCATATCTCTCAATCCGGGCATTTGCTTGAAATATTAACTTCAACTCCTGGAACATCTCATATGCTCCATGACGTTCAAAACGTCGTTGAAGTCCCGATTCTAAGCCGTAAAGCATGGCACACTGAACTATCGAGTAGTCATCAGCTTTGCTCTGCCAGACGTTCATAACATCTGGCGTTGCTCCAGCAGCAGGCCTGGTACCCAGCGGTGCTTCCAGGACGTAATTCTTCTGTGCAGCAATGAGGATAATCCTCAAGTTACGGACCCAGTCCGTGTAATTGCTACCATCATCTTTCAACTTTGCTTTCTCAAGGAACGCATTAAAATTTAACGGAACAACAGCACGAGCCATCTATCTACAATCAACATAAACAAGCAAGATACTATCAGGGACTAAGTTCATGATAAATTTTAAGTTCAATTAATCATATTATTAAAGAACTCCCACTTAGATAGACACCCCTCTAATCCTCTAAGTGATCACGTGATCCAAATCAACTAAACCATATCCAATCATCACGTGAGATGGAGTAGTTTCATCGGTGAACATCATTATGTTGATCATATCTACTATATGATTCACGCTCGACCTTTCGGTCTCCGTGTTCCGAGGCCATATCTGCATATGCTAGGCTCGTCAAGTTTAACCTGAGTATTCTGCGTGCGCAACTGTTTTGCACCCGTTGTATTTGAACGTAGAGCCTATCACACCCGATCATCACGTGGTGTCTCAGCACGAAGAACTTTTGCAACGGTGCATACTCAGGGAGAACACTTCTTGATAATTTAGTGAGAGATCATCTTATAATGCTACCGTCAATCAAAGCAAGATAAGATGCATAAAAAGATAAACATCACATGCAATCAATATAAGTGATATGATATGGCCATCATCATCTTGTGCTTGTGATCTCCATCTCCGAAGCACCGTCATGATCACCATCGTCACCGGTGCGACACCTTGATCTCCATCGTAGCATCGTTGTCGTCTCGCCAATCTTATGCTTCCACGACTATCACTACCGTCTAGTAATAAAGTAAAGCATTACATCGCGATTGCATTGCATACAATAAAGCGACAACCATATGGCTCCTGCCAGTTGCCGATAACTTGGTTACAAAACATGATCATCTCATACAATAAAATTCAGCATCATGCCTTGACCATATCACATCACAACATGCCCTGCAAAAACAAGTTAGACGTCCTCTACTTTGTTGTTGCATGTTTTACGTGGCTGCTACGGGCTTAAGTAAGAACCAATCTCACCTACGCATCAAAACCACAACGATAGTTTGTCAAATAGACTCCGTTTTAACCTTCGCAAGGACCGGGCGTAGCCATACTTGGTTCAACTAAAGTTGGAGAGGCAGTCGCCCGCAAGCCATCTCTGTGCAAAGCACGTCGAGGGAACCGGTCTCGCGTAAGCGTACGCGTAAGGTTGGTCCGGGTCGTCTCGTCCAACAATAGCGCTGAACCAAAATATGACATGCTGGTAGGCAGTATGACTTGTATCGTCCACAACTCACTTGTGTTCTACTCGTGCATATAACATCAACATCATTAACCTAGGCTCGGATGCCACTGTTGGGTTTCGTAGTAATTTCAAAAATTTTCCTATGCGCACACAGGATCATGTGATGCATAGCAACGAGAGGAGAGTGTTGTCTACGTACCCAACGCAGACCGACTGCGGAAGCAATGACACGACGTAGAGGAAGTAGTCGTACGTCTTCACGATCCAACCGATCAAGCACCGAAACTACGGCACCTCCGAGTTCGAGCACACGTTCAGCTCGATGACGATCCCCGGACTCCGATCCAGCAAAGTGTCGGGGAAGAGTTTCGTCAGCACGACGGCGTGGTGACGATCTTGATGAACTACAGCAGCAGGGCTTCGCCTAAACTCCGCTACAGTATTATCGAGGAATATGGTGGCAGGGGGCACCGCACACGGCTAAGGAATCGATCACGTGGATCAACTTGTGTCAACTTGTGTGTTTAGAGGTGCCCCTGCCTCCGTATATAAAGGAGGAGAGGAGGGGAGGCTGGCCGGCCAAAGAGGGAGGCGCAGGAGAGTCCTACTCCCTCTGGGAGTAGGATTCCTCCCCCCAATCCTAGTCCAACTAGGATTCCTCGGAGGGGAAGGGAGAGAGGGGGGCCGGCCACCTTCTCCTAGTACTAATAGGACTAGGGGAGGGGAAAGAGGCGCAGCCACCTTGGGCTGCCCCTTTCTCCTTTCCACTAAGGCCCATGATGGCCCATATGGCTCCCGGGGGGTTCCGGTAACCTCCCGGTAACCCGGTAAAATCCCGATTTCACCCGGAACACTTCCGATGTCCAAACATAGGCTTCCAATATATCAATCTTTACGTCTCGACCATTTCGAGACTCCTCGTCATGTCCGTGATCACATCCGGGACTCCAAACAACCTTCGGTACATCAAAATGCATAAACTCATAATATAACTGTCATCGTAACCTTAAGCGTGCGGACCCTACGGGTTCGAGAACAATGTAGACATGACCGAGACATGTCTCTGGTCAATAACCAATAGCGGGACCTGGATGCCCATATTGGCTCCTACATATTCTACGAAGATCTTTATCGGTCAGACCGCATAACAACATACGTTGTTCCCTTTGTCATCGGTATGTTACTTGCCCGAGATTCGATCGTCGGTATCCAATACCTAGTTCAATCTCGTTTAACGGCAAGTCTCTTTACTCGTTCCGTAATACATCATCTCACAACTAACATATTAGTTGTAATGCTTGCAAGGCTTATGTGATGTGTATTACCGAGAGGGCCCAGAGATACCTCTCCGACAATCGGAGTGACAAATCCTAATCTCGAAATACGCCAACCCAACATCGACCATTGGAGACACCTGTAGTACTCCTTTATAATCACCCATTTACGTTGTGACGTTTTGTAGTACCCAAAGTGTTCCTCCGGTAAACGGGAGTTGCATAATCTCATAGTCGTAGGAACATGTATAAGTCATGAAGAAAGCAATAGCAACATACTAAACGATCAGGTGCTAAGCTAATGGAATGGGTCATGTCAATCAGATCATTCTACTAATGATGTGACCTCGTTAATCAAATAACAACTCATTGTTCATGGTTAGGAAACATAACCATCTTTGATTAACGAGCTAGTCAAGTAGAGGCATACTAGTGACACTCTGTTTGTCTATGTATTCACACATGTATTATGTTTCCGGAAAATACAATTCTAGCATGAATAATAAACATTTATCATGATTATAAGGAAATAAATAATAACTTTATTATTGCCTCTAGGGCATATTTCCTTCAGGTACGTAGGCACACTCTCCCCTCTCATTGCTATGCATCACCATGATCCTGTGTGTGTGTAGGATTTTTTTTTTTGAAATTACTACGTTCCCCGACAGTGGCATCCGAGCCAGGTTATTGCGTAGATGTTATATGCACGAGTGGAACACAAGTGAGTTGTAGGTGATACAAGTCATACTGCTTACCAGCATGTCATACTTTGGTTCGCCGGTATTGTTGGATGAAGTGGCCCGGACCGACATTACTTACACGAGACTAGTTCTACTGATGTGCTTTGCACACAGGTGGCTGGCGGGTGTAAGTTTCTCCAACTTTAGTTGAACCAAGTGTGGCTACGCCCGGTCCTTGCGAAGGTTAAAACAGCACTAACTTGACGAACTATCATTGTGGTTTTGATGCGTAGGTAAGAACGGTTCTTGCTCAGCCCGTAGCAGCCACGTAAAACTTGCAACAACAAAGTAGAGGACGTCTAACTTGTTTTTGCAGGGCATGTTGTGCTGTGATATGGTCAAGACATGATGCTATATTTATTGTATGAGATGATCATGTTTTGTAACAGAGTTATCGGCAACTGGCAGGAGCCATATGGTTGTCGCTTTATTGTATGCAATGCAACCGCCCTGTAATTGCTTTACTTTATCACTAAGCGGTAGCGATAGTCGTAGAAGCAATAGTTGGCGAGACGACAACGATGCTACGATAGAGATCAAGGTGTCGCGCCGGTGACAATGGTGATCATGACAGTGCTTTGGAGAGGGAGATCAAAGGCACAAGATGATGATGGCCATATCATATCACTTATATTGATTGCATGTGATATTTATCCTTTATGCATCTTATTCTGCTTTGTTTGACGGTAGCATTATAAGATGATCTCTCACTAAATTTCAAGGTAAAAGTGTTCTCCCCGAGTATGCACCATTGCCAAAGTTCGTCGTGCCGAGACACCACGTGATGATCGGGTGTGATAAGCTCAACGTGCATCTACAATGGGTGTAAGACAGTTTTACACAAGCAGAATACTCGGGTTAAACTTGATGATCCTAGCATATGCAGATATGGCCTCGAAACACTGAGACCGAAAGGTCGAGCGTGAATCATATAGTAGATATGATCAACATAGTGATGTTCACCATTAAAAACTACTCCATTTCACGTGATGATCGGTTATGGTTTAGTTGATATGGATCACGTGATTACTTAGATGATTAGAGGGATGTCTATCTAAGTGGGAGTTCTTAAGTAATATGATTAATTGAACTTAAATTTATCATGAATTTAGTACCTGATAGTATTTTGCTTGTCTATGTTATTGTAGATAGATGGCCCGTGCAGTTGTTCCATTGAATTTAATGCGTTCCTTGAGAAAGCAAAGTTGAAAGATGATGGTAGCAATTACACGAACTGGGTCCATAACTTGAGGATTATCCTCATTGCTGCACAGAAGAATTACGTCCTGGAAGCACCGCTAGGTGCTAGCCCTCCTGCAGATGCTGCTGATGACGTTAAGAACGTCTGGCAGAGTAAAGCTGATGACTACTCGATAGTTTAGTGTGCCATGCTTTACGGCTTAGAACCGGGACTTCAACGACGTTTTGAACGTCATGGAGCATATGAGATGTTCCAGGAGTTGAAGTTAATATTTGAAGCAAATGCCCGGATTGAGAGATATGAAGTCTCCAATAAGTTCTAGAGCTGCAAGATGGAGGAGAATAGTTCTGTCAGTGAATATATACTCAAAATGTCTGGGCATCATAATCACTTGACTCAACTGGGAGTTAATCTTCCTGTTGATAGTGTCATTGACAGAGTTCTTCAATCACTGCCACCAAGCTACAAAAGCTTCGTGATGAACTATAATATGCAAGGGATGAATAAGACAATTCCCGAGCTCTTCGCAATGCTAAAGGCAGTGGAGGTAGAAATCAAGAAGGAGCATCAAGTGTTGATGGTCAACAAGACCACTAGTTTCAAGAAAAAGGGTAAAGGGAAGAAGAAAGGGGACTCCAAGAAGAACGGCAAACAAATTGCTGATCAAGAGAAGAAACCCAAGTCTGGACCTAAGCCTGAGAGTGAGTGCTTCTACTGCAAACAGACTGGTCACTGGAAGCGGAACTGCCCCAAGTATTTGGTGGATAAGAAGGATGGCAAGGTGAACAAAGGTATATGTGATATACATGTTATTGATGTGTACCTTACTAGAGATCGCAGTAGCACCTGGGTATTTGATACTGGTTCTGTTGCTAATATTTGCAACTCGAAACAGGGACTACGGATTAAGCGAAGACTGGCTAAGGATGAGGTGACGATGCGCGTAGGAAATGGTTCCAAAGTCGATGTGATCGCCGTCGGCACGCTACCTCTACATCTACCTTCGGGATTAATTTTAGACCTGAATAATTGTTATTTGGTGCTAGCGTTGAGCATGAACATTATATCTAGATCTTGTTTGATGCGAGACGGTTATTCATTTAAATCTGAGAATAATGGTTGTTCTATTTATATGAGTAATATCTTTTATGGTCAAGCACCCTTGAAGAGTGGTCTATTTGTGTTAAATCTCGATAGTAGTGACATACATATTCATAATGTTGAAGCCAAAAGATGCAGAGTTGATAATGATAGTGCAACTTATTTGTGGCACTGCTGTTTGGGTCATATTGCTGTAAAGCACATGAAGAAACTACATACTGATGGACTTTTGGAATCACTTGATTATGAATCACTTGGTACTTGCGAACCATGCCTCATGGGCAAGATGACTAAAACGCCGTTCTTCGAAACAATGGAGCGAGCAAAAGATTTGTTGGAAATCATACATACTGATGTATGTGGTCCAATGAATATTGAGGCTCACGGTAGGTATCGTTATTTTCTCACCTTCACAGATGATTTGAGCAGATATGGGTATATCTACTTAATGAAACATAAGTCTGAAACATTTGAAAAGTTCAAAGAATTTCAGAGTGAAGTGGAAAATCATCGTAACAAGAAAATAAAGTTTCTACAATCTGATCATGGAGGAGAATATTTGAGTTACGAGTTTGGTCTACATTTGAAACAATCCGGAATAGTTTTGCAACTCACGCCACCCGGAACACTACAGCGTAATGGTGTGTCCGAACGTCATAATCATACCTTACTAGATATGGTGCGATCCAAGATGTCTCTTACTGATTTACCGCTATCGTTTTGGGGTTATGTTTTAGAGACGGTTGCATTCATGTTAAATAGGGCACCATCTAAATCTGTTGAGACGACTCCTTATGAACTATGGTTTGGCAAGAAACCAAAGTTGTCGTTTCTTAAAGTTTGGGGTTGCGATGCTTATGTGAAAAAGCTTCAACCTGATAAGCTCGAACCCAAGTCGGAGAAATGTGTCTTCATAGGATACCCAAAAGAAACAGTTGGGTACACCTTCTATCACAGATCCGAAGGCAAGACTTTTGTTGCTAAGAATGGATCCTTTCTAGAGAAGGAGTTTCTCTCGAAATAAGTGAGTGGGAGGAAAGTAGAACTTGATGAGGTAACTGTACCTGCTCCCTTATTGGAAAGTAGTTCATCACAGAAACCGGTTCCTATGACACCTACACCAATTAGTGAGGAAGCTAATGTGTCTTCAGATCAAGTTACTACTGAACCTCGTAGGTCAACCAGATTAAGACCCGCACCAGAGTGGTACGGTAATCCTATTCTGGAGGTCATGTTGCTATACCATGACGAACCTATGAACTATGAGGAAGCGATGATGAGCCCAGATTCCGCAAAATGGCTTGAGGCCATGAAATCCGAGATGGGATCCATGTATGAGAACAAAGTGTGGACTTTTTTTGACTTTTCAGATGATCGGCAAGCCATCGAGAATAAATGGATCTTCAAGAAGAAGACAGACGATGATGGTAATGTTACTGTCTACAAAGCTTGACTTGTTGTGAAAGGTTTTCGACAAGTTCAAGGAGTTGACTAGATGAGACCTTCTCAGCCGTAGCGATGCTTAAGTCTGTCCGAATCATGTTAGCTATTGCCGCATTTTATGATTATGAAATTTGTCAAATGGATGTAAAAACTGCATTCCTGAATGGATTTCAGGAAGAAGAGTTGTATATGATGCAACCTGAAGGTTTTATCGATCCAAAAGGTACTAACAAAGTGTGCAAGCTCCAGCGATCCATTTATGGACTGGTGCAAGCTTCTCGGAGTTGGAATAAACGCTTTGATACTGTGATCAAAGCATATGGTTTTATACAGACTTTTGGAGAAGCATGTATTTACAAGAAAGTGAGTGGGAGCTCTATAGCATTTCTAATATTATATGTGGATGACACATTGTTGATTGGAAATGATATAGAATTTCTGGATAGCATAAAAGGATACTTGAATAAGAGTTTTTCAATGAAGGACCTCGGTGAAGCTGCTTACATATTGGGCATCAAGATCTATAGAGATAGATCAAGACGCTTAATTGGACTTTCACAAAGCACATACCTTGACAAAGTTTTGAAGAAGTTCAAAATGGACCAGGCAAAGAAAGGGTTCTTGCCTGTATTACAAGGTGTGAAGTTGAGTAAGACTCAATGCCCGACCACTGCAGAAGATAGAGAGAAAATGAAAGATGTTCCCTATGCTTCAGCCATAGGCTCTATCATGTATGCAATGTTGTGTACCAGACCTGATGTGTGCCTTGCTATTAGTTTAGTAGGGAGGTACCAAAGTAATCCAGGAGTGGATAACTGGACAGCGGTCAAGAACATCCTGAAGTACCTGAAAAGGACTAAGGATATGTTTCTCGTTTATGGAGGTGACAAAGAGCTCATCGTAAATGGTTACGTTGATGCAAGCTTTGACACTGATCCGGACGATTCTAAATCGCAAACCGGATACGTGTTTATATTGAACGGTGGAGCTGTCAGTTGGAGCAGTTCTAAACAAAGCGTCGTGGCGGGATCTACATGTGAAGCGGAGTACATTGCTGCTTCGGAAGTAGCAAATGAAGGAGTCTGGATGAAGGAGTTCATATCCGATCTAGGTGTCATACCTAGTGCATCAGGTCCAATGAAAATCTTTTGTGATAATACTGGTGAAATTGCCTTGGCAAAGGAATCCAGATTTCACAAGAGAACCAAGCACATCAAGAGACGCTTGAACTCCATCCGGGATCAAGTCCAGGTGGGAGACATAGAGATTTGCAAGATACATATGGATCTGAATGTTGCAGACCCGTTGACTAAGCCTCTTCCACGAGCAAAACATGATCAGCACCAAGGCTCCATGGGTGTTAGAATCATTACTGTGTAATCGAGATTACTGACTCTAGTGCAAGTGGGAGACTGAAGGAAATATGCCCTAGAGGCAATAATAAAGTTATTATTTATTTCCTTATATCATGATAAATGTTTATTATTCATGCTAGAATTGTATTAATCGGAAACATGATACATGTATGAATACATAGACAAACAGAGTGTCACTAGTATGCCTCTACTTGACTAGCTCGTTGATCAAAGATGGTTATGTTTCCTAGCCATAGACATGAGTTGTCATTTGATTAACGGGATCACATCATTAGGAGAATGATGTGATTGACTTGACCCATTCCGTTAGCTTAGCACTTGATCGTTTAGTATGTTGCTATTGCTTTCTTCATGACTTATACATGTTCCTATGACTATGAGATTATGCAACTCCCGTTTACCAGAGGAACACTTTGTGTGCTACCAAACATCACAACATAACTAAGTGATTATAAAGGTGCTCTACAGGTGTCTCCGAAGGTAATTGTTGAGTTGGTGTATTTCGAGATTAGGATTTGTCACTCTGATTCTCGAAGAGGTATCTCTGGGCCCACTCGGTAATGCACATCACTATAAGCCTTGCAAGCATTGTAACTAATGAGTTAGTTGCGGGATGATGTATTACGGAACGAGTAAAGAGACTTGCCGGTAACGAGATTGAACTAGGTATTGAGATACCGACGATCGAATCTCGGGAAAGTAACATACCGATGACAAAGGGAACAACGTATGTTGTTATGCAGTTTGACCGATAAAGATCTTCGTAGAATATGTGGGAGCCAATATGAGCATCCAGGTTCCACTATTGGTTATTGACCGGAGATGTGTCTCGGTCATGTCTACATAGTTCTCGAACCCGTAGGGTCCGCACGCTTAAAGTTCGGTGACGATTGGTATTATGAGTTTTTGTGTTTTGATGTACCGAAGGTAGTTCGGATCCTCGGATATGATCACGGACATGACGAGGAGTCTCGAAATGGTTGAGACATAAAGATCGATATATAGGACGACTGTGTTCAGACACCGGAAAGGTTCCGGAAGGTTTCAGACATATACTGGAGTACCGGGGGGTTACCGGAACCCCCCGGGGGGCTTAATGGGCCTACATGGGCCTTAGTGGAAATAGAGGGCAGCAAGGGGAGTGTGGGGGCGCGCCCACAAGGCCCAAACCAAATTAGTTTAGGGCAAGGGGGTCGGCCCCCTCTTTCCTTCTCCTCCTCTCTATTTCCTCCCCCCTCTCCTACTCCTACTAGGAAAAGGAGGAATCCTACTCCTAGTGGGAGTAGGACTCCCCCTCTTGGCGCGCCTCTCCTTGGCCGGCCGCCTCCTCCCCTTGCTCCTTTATATACGGGGCAGGGGGCACCCCATAGACACAACAATTGATCATTGATCTCTTAGCCGTGTGCGGTGCCCCCCTCCATCATAATCCACCTCGATCATATCGTAGCGGTGCTTAGGCAAAGCCCTCCGTCGGTAGCATCATCATCACCGTCACCACGCCGTCGTGCTGACGAAACTCTCCTGTGAAGCTTTGCTGGATCGGAGCTCGCGGGACATCATCGAGTTGAACGTGTGCAGAACTCGGAGGTGCCATGCGTTCAGTACTTGGATCGGTCGGATCGTGAAGACATACGACTACATCAACCGCGTTGTGCTAATGCTTCCGCATTAGGTCTACGAGGGTACGTAGACACACTCTCCCCTCTCGTTGCTATGCATCACCATGATCCTGTGTGTGCGTAGGAATTATTTTTGAAATTACTATGTTCCCCAACAGTGAGATGGAGTAGTCATCAATGGTGAACATCTCTATGTTGATCATATCTACTATATGTTTCACGTTCGAGCTTTTGGTCTCCAGTGTTCTGAGGCCATGTCTGTACGTGCCAGGCTCGTGAAGTTTAACCTGAGTATTCCGCATGTGCAAAACTGTCTTGCACCCGTTGTATGTGAACGTAAAGTCTATCACACCCGATCATCACATGGTGTCTCAACACGACGAACTGTCGCAACGGTGCATACTCAAGGAGAACACTTATACCTTGAAATTTTAGTGAAGGGATCATCTTATAATGTTATCGCCGTACTAAGCAAAATAAGATGCATAAAAGATAAACATCACATGCAATCAAAATATGTGACATGATATGACCATCATCATCTTGTGCTTTTGATCTCCATCTCCAAAGCATCGTCATGATCTCCATTGTCACCGGCTCAACACGTTGATCTTCATCATAGCGTCGTGGTCGTCTCGCCAACTATTGCTTCTACAACTATCGCTAACACATAGTGATAAAGTAAAGCAATTACATGGCGTTTGTATTTCATACAATAAAGAGACAACCATAAGGCTCATGTCGGTTGCCAATAGCTTTTGCAAAACATGATCATCTCATACAATAACGTATATCACATCATGTCTTGACCATATCACATCACATCATGCCCTACAAAAACAAGTTAGACATCCTCTACTTTGTTGTTGCAAGTTTTACGTGGCTGCTACGGGCTTCTAGTAAGAACCGTTCTTACCTACGCATCAAAACCACAACGGTGATTTATCAAGTTTGTTGTTTTAACCTTCAACAAGGACCTGCTGCAGTCAAATTCGATTCATCTAAAGTAGGAGAAACAGACACCCGCCAGCCACCTTTTATGCAAAACAAGTTGCATGTCTGTCAGTGGAACCAGTCTCATGAACGTGGTCATGTAATGTTGGTCCGGGCCACTTCATCCAACAATACCGCCGAATTAAAATAAGACATTGGTGGTAAGCATATGACGATCACCACCCACAACTCTTTGTGTTCTACTCGTGCACATCATCTACGCATAGACTTGGCTCGGATGCCACTCTTGGGAGACGTAGCATGCAATTTCAAAAGAAATTCCTACGCTCATGCAAGATCTATCTAGGAGATGCATAGCAACGAGAGGGGGAGAGTGTGTCTACGTACCCTCGTAGACCGAAAGCGAAAGCATTTGACAAAGCGGTTGATGTACTCGAACTTCTTCTAGCTCCGACCGATCAAGCACTGAACGTACGGCACCTCCGAGTTCTGCACACTTTCAGCGCGATGACGTCCCTTGCCTTCTTGATCCAGCATGGTGTCGAGGAAGTAGATGAGTTCCGTTAACACAATGACATGGTGATGGTGATGGCGAAGTGATCCGCGCAGGGCTTCGCCTAAGCACCGCGAGAATATGACCGGGGGTGTAAACTATGGAGGGGGGCGCCGCACACGGCTAACAGTTGATGTTCTGTGTTCTAGGCGCCCCCTCTCCACATATATATAGGTGGGAGGGGGAGGAGAGACCAAGGGGCGCCCCAAGTAGGAGGAATCCTACTTGGGGCAGTGTCCAATTCGCCCCCCCCTACCATATTCACCGGAGGGGGAAGGAAATAGGAGAATAGGAGGAGGAGGGAAGGAAAGGGGAGGTTGAATCCCTCCCCTTCCTTCTCTCTTCCCCCTTTTCCTTCCTCCTAACGTCGGCCCATATGGGGGGCGCGGCAGCCCCTGCTGGCTGTTGTGTTTCCCCTATTGGCCCATTAGGCCCATATCTTTGCCGGGGGTGCCTGGAACCCCTTCCGGTGACTCGATATGTACCTGGTACTCTCCAGAACACTTCTGGTGTCCGAATACTATCGTCCTATATATCAATCTTTGCCTCTCCACCATTTCGAGACTCCTCCTCATGTCCATGATCTCATCCGGGACTCCGAACAACATTCAGTCACCAAATCACATAATTCATATAATACAAAATCGTCATCAAACGTTAAGCGTGCGGACCCTACGAGTTCGAGAACTATGTAGACATGACCGAGACACCTCTTCGGTCAATAATCAATAGCAGAACCTGGATGCTCATATTGGCCCCTACATATTCTACGAAGATCTTTATTGGTCGAACCATTATGACAACAAACATTATTCCCTTTGTCCATCGGTATGTTACTTGCCTGAGATTCGATCATCGGTATCTACATACCTAGTTCAATCTCGTTACCGGCAAGCCTCTTTACTCGTTCCATAATACATCATCCTGCAACTAACTCATTAGTCACTTTGCTTGCAAGGCTTCTTATGATGTGTATTACCGAGAGGGCCCAGAGATACCTCTCCGATACTCGAAGTGACAAATCCTAATCTCGATCTATGCCAACCCAACAAATATCTTTGGAGATACCTGTAGAGCATGTTTATAATCACCCAGTTATGTTGTGACGTTTGATAGCACACAAGGTATTCCTCCGGTATCCAGGAGTTGCATAATCTCATAGTCGGAGGAATATGTATTTGACATGAAGAAACCAATAGCAATAAAACTGAACGATCAATATGCTAAGCTAACGGATGGCTCTTGTCCATCACATCATTCTCCTAATGATGTGATCTCGTTCATCAAATGACAACACATGTCTATGGTTAGGAAACTTAACCATCTTTGATTAACAAGTAAGTCTAGTAGAGGCTTACTAGGAACACGGTGTTTTGTCCATGTATCCACACATGTATCAAGTTTTCGGTTAATACAATTCTAGCATGAATAATAAACATTTATAATGATATAAGGAAATATAAAATAACAACTTTATTATTGCCTCTAGGTCATATTTCCTTCAGTCTCACACTTGCACTAGAGTCAATAATCTAGTTCACATCGCCATGTGATTTAACACCAATAGTTCACATCTTTATGTAATTAACACCCATAGTTCACATTGCCATGTGACCAACACCAAAAGGATTACTATACAATAATCTAGTTCACATCGCTATGTGATTAACACACAAAGAGTACTGAGGTGTGATCATGTTTTGCTTGTGAGAGAAGTTTAGTCAACGGGTCTGCCACATTCAGATCCGCATGTATTTTGCAAATTTCTATGTCTACAATGCTCTGCATGAAGCTACTCTAGCTAATTGCTCCCAATTTCAATACGTATCCAGATCAATGTTTGGGATATCGCTTATCGTTATCGTCTCGGTCGGCTGGAGATTAGTGATTAATCGAAGAATCGAATGATTAATCGATTTTATCAGTGGACTATTAATCGATCAGTTTTTTTATAAGTCATAGGTTTCAAGGACTAATAAAATAAAATTAGAAAAAATCTTCACTTAAACATTATGCCTTTAAATAGCACAATACTACAGAATACTACATCAATATGTAACAGTACACACATGCCCTTTTTTGCATGTTTCAAAACTCAAACAGTGCATATATAATATATATATTACATAAGAGATAAGAGATAACACTTAATAGTAGAAAGTAGTACAGTACAACAGTGCATATAATATATAGTAGTCTAGCTGCTTTGCAAGCAAATAAGGTGGTAACAAGGTCCAGGAATGTTCAAACAAGGTTAAACAAGGTCATAAGAAGGTCCAGAAAACACAAATAACATAGTTCTTGCTACTTTACTAGCACACAACCAAACACCAATCAACACATAGTCCTTTGCTCTCTGATTCTCTCACAAATCACAACCAAAAGTCCAAAATAAAGTTCTAGGCTGCTAGCAAACATCAGACATTGTCATTAGCATAGGATTCAAGGTTACATACGGTCTTCCTCACCACTGGCACCGGCCTCTTCTATCCCAACCACATCATCATTAGACTCGAACTCTATCTCATTGAGGGAGTCCTCGATTAGGGGGTCCCCGGACAGCCGGACTATATCCTTTGGCCGGACTGTTGGACTATGAAGATACAAGATTGAAGACTTCGTCCCGTGTCCGGATGGGACTCTCCTTGGCGTGGAAGGCAAGCTAGGCAATACGGATATGTAGATCTCCACCCTTGTAACCGACTCTATGTAACCCTAGCCCCTCCGATGTCTACATAAACCGGAGGGTTTAGTCCGTAGGATAACATACAATCATACCATAGGCTAGCTTCTAGGGTTTAGCCTCTACGATCTCGTGGTAGATCAACTCTTGTAATACTCATATCATCAAGAACAATCAAGCAGGACGTGGGGTATTACCTCCATCAAGAGGGCCCGAACCTGGGTAAACTTCGTGTCCCCTGCCTCCTGTTACCATCCGCCTTAGACGCACAGTTCGGGACCCCCTACCCGAGATCCGCCGGTTTTGACACCGACATTGGTTCTTTCATTGAGAGTTCTGCTGTGCCGTCACCGTAAGGATTGATGGCTCCTTCGATCATCGGTAACGATGCGGTCCAAGATGAGGTTTTCCTCCTCGGATAGACCTTCGTATTCGGCGGCTTCGCACTGCGGGCCAATTCGATTGGCCATCTGGAGCAGATCGAGAGCTACGCCCCTGGCCATCAGGTTATGTTCGGAAACTTAAACTACAATGCTGACATCCGCGGAGACTTGATCTTCGACGGATTTGAGCCTATGTCAGGTGCGCCGCACAATCGCGACGAGCATGACGTAACTCTGCCGTCAGACAATATTTGGGAGATCGCATTTGCAACTACTCTGGTTGTCAATCCGGAGCAAATCGCGCCATCCGAGAGCGGAGGGATAGACCCCGCCAGGGAGGCCGCACTCTTAGTGGCGATAGAGCCAGATACTGACTTCACCCCTTACGAGAGACAGGTCGCCGAACCACTGGATTCATCTTCGGCCACGGACTCCGAGCCGCTTGCATCCGTGCCCGTCGAATCCGACGGGGCGCCGATCATGGAGTTCACCTCCGCGGATATCTTTCAGCACTCCCTTTCGGCGATGTGCTAAATTCATTAAGGTCTCTCTCCTTGTCAGGAGAACCTTGGCCGAACTATGTCCGGCTAGAATGGGATGTGGACGACGAAGAAATTCGCTGCCCACCCACCACCCACTTAGTAGCCACTGTCGACGATTTAACCGACATGCTCGACTTCGACTCCGAAGACATCGACGGTATGGACGATGATGTAGGAGACGGTATGAAGATTTTTTATTTTCTTCATCGATTTTTTTCCAGCAAATTGTAATTCATAAAAAGTAGTACGAACATGAATATTTCCCTTATGAAGGAGATAACCCTGACTATGAATCTTCTATGTGATAAACATAGAATATTCATATTAACATGCTATCTTCTTTACAAAGGATCCAATGATGTGAGAAACATATCGCTTCTGCACGACCTGGCTATTTAAGTAGGCCGACTAGCTCATCACGCAGCGAGGTGTGACTAATACGGGTGTGAAAATATTAAGTATGAGCAATTTTCGATGTGTTTTGACAGCCCAGCTGACCCAAGACGGACGGGATGATCGTCATGCATGGCGCTGCATGTAATAGGTGTTGTGGAAATAGGGTATGTGATTGCAAATGATAAAATTTTAGGCCCGTCTGGTCACTGTCCGCGGACGCATTTATAGACGTTTGCGAGTCTAAATTTGCAATCTGCGGTTGTAGATGCTCTAACTTTTCATTCGCTTGTGTGTAAGGCGTTGGACATAGGTATAGAGCGTACTCCCTTCATCTGGAAATACTTGTCATCAAAATGGATAAAAAGGGATGTATCTAGAACTAAAATATGTCTAGATACATCTTCTTTTATTCATTTTGATGACAAGTATTTCCGGACGAAGGGAGTACCTAGCAACCACACCAAAACAGATGAGATCCAGAGAGAAAGTGTAGGTTCACGCATACACCAATAAGGCGGTGACTCGTCAAGGTCAGAAAGGCGTCCTGCTTAATTAGGCGAGGCAAATATGCCATGTGAAACATATCTCGTGCATGCTAGAAAAGAAGCGTGCCACGGCAGCGAAGCTAGCTGCGGAGGTATGGACTGTCTGGTCATTCAAAGTCAGCTCTAAGATTTGTACATCTCTTCTACTTCAATTAATACGGTATGGATCTTTTGCCCATCAAGGTTAGGCAAAGTTTGACAGATGTGCAGATCTTCGTGCGATGTCTCTTCTCGTTAAAATTAAGTCAATTAAAGCATTAATCATGATCCGCTCAATCACGGGGAGAGAAAGTAAGAAATGCTTTGAGTAGCAGAAACTGTGTGATTCCCTTTTTTAACTTGGAGACATTGGGTGATTTGTGGTCAAAAAAATTCTTTTTGAAGCTCAACAGGAGAGCGGTGCAGTTAATTTTTCTACATTATATGTATTTTGAAATAAACGCACGACAGCTGCGAATTTCGTTAAGAGGAACCGGCTGATACCCGAAACATTTCTACAGTATCAGCAAAGAAAACTTTCATCTAGAGTAGAAAACAAAAGGAGATAGATAGAGAGACAGAGAAAGATGAGTGAGAGTTTCTTGGATAGAAAGACTAAAAACGCGCGTGGGCGAGAGGGCGACGTGGATGAAACGAACCCGTCCTGACGTGGACGGATGCACCCTCCAGAAACCACCCAAAACCCAAAACCCAAAACGTCGTTTGACATCAAATATGAGTGTAGAGAAACTGTGCCTGAAAGTAACAATGTTTAGAGCATTTTTCTACAGAGAAGGATGCTATGAAAGCCTATCTAGAGCTAGAAATGCAAGCGACTCCTCTGCAAAACTGTTACCTCCCACTAGACATACATACTGGATGCTGTGCAGAATGTGTTTTCCAGCTATAAACTCGCATTATGTTCCCCACCAAGAAAAACTGCGCTGCATTATAGCGATTTCTTATGTCTAAAAGTAGAGTTTCTTTCTGGGGACAAAAGTAGCACAGCACATATCTATCTCTGATCTCTCACAGGCCAAACAAGTCAAGCGTAGAATTATAGAGACCGTGTGGGCAACACAACATTGCTGTCAAGGAGGATTGCAAACTTTATGAAAAAGGTACCTCATCTCAGTCGAAAAGTATGTGGGGAGTCCATATCAGCCATTACTCCCGGATCCCATTTTGCTATGCCAAATCTTTCTCTTGCCAAAAGCGCAAGCTGTAGATGTTAAGCTGTGGCCCTGTCCTGTAATCTAGAGGCAGATGCGATGTAGCGGTCTCAGATTAGTGTGTGTCCTGTCCACTTCTTGAAGTGCTGCTGTGTCGCGCGCGCCCTGGTTCTGGTTCACTCGACAGTGAAAAAAAGAGGAGAACCGGCCACCAGTTTCTACTCTATGATAGTGCCATCTGTGCAGCATATTATCTCACCGGCCGATACCGTCTGTGCCAGCGCTCTGCGGTTGCTGGATCACCAAATGAAGCTTTGGTCTGCCGGATGCAAGACCTTGGACCGGGGAATAGTGTTGGTGGCCTGTTTGTCTTGGTAGTTAGTGGTCACGTCCGGAACGATCTCTGATATCTAACCTGATGCAGAAACAAATGCTTATTATGGATGCTTCTGTGAAAAGAAAA